>NC_090265.1:1271066943-1271387905 GCF_040414725.1 Anabrus simplex
AAGCGATGAAACCGTGTTGAATAGTGTTAATATAATTAAGGAGGAACATGAGTACCAAATGAGTTCAATTTTTAACGCCGTTAAAAACCAAGTATAGAGTGATAAAACCATTTAAACGATAATTAAATAACATTTCAGTGTCGCTTGTTTTGCCTCATACGGTACATAATTTGTACACTCTGTATATACAGTATATACATACATCGATTTTTAACGAGAAAGTAACATGACTGTAGTGGAAGAACATTTATTTTTAAATATGACAGTTACGGGTGAAAAATAAGCGATGAAACCGTGTTGAATAGTGTTAATATAATTAAAGAGGAACATGAGTACCAAATGAGCTCAATTTTTAACGCCGTTAAAAACCAACTATAGAGTGATAAAACCATTTAAACGATAATTTTGATTTATATTAAGGTTCTATAGACAAAGGATTCTTCAACCAGAACATGTCCTTAGTTTCCACTCAAACATTGTCGAACATTCAGAATAGAAGGAGACTCAAATAAAGATTGAAACCCAAGGTCTCTTAACTTGGGGGCGTGGGTTGGCGACCACGGGACCCTTAGCTGAGTCCTGACATATCTTCCACTTACTTGTGCCAGGCTCCTTACGTTCAGCTTTCATACCCGAACTGCCATGGTCAACTTTTGTTCTTTTCCGACCCCGGTGGTATTAGGTTTGGGAAACCTAGGGAGTTTGTCATTTTAAGGCCCTTCGTGGCAGTTGTACATAGAGTCGGTTGTCAACTGTAGCATCATACGGTGAATAATATTAATACCTTCATTTTTCGAAGTGCCGTATTCCTTCCAAATTTTTCTTCTGATTCGTGGTAATGGAGGATGGTTGCCTAGTTGTATTTCCTCTTAAAACAATAATCACCACCACCACCATCAAAGATTGACATACAGCAAAGTGAAAAATCTTGGAACGGTGGAAATTTAAGAATTATTTTTAAATGTCTAGGCCAGGGCCTCTCAGGGTGCATTCGCGTTGCGCATACACTGTGCACGGTGCAAAAGTCGACTTGGCTTGGTTGACCAGAGTGCAGACCCTCCACTCCTCGATTTGGAGCAATAGCGCTTAATCTCTCTTTCCTCACGCCTCTCTCGCTCGCTCCGCCTGTCTCCCTCTGCCCCACTTGCGCCGTAGCTCTCCAAATCCGGGCTGTGTTGAGCCGAGTAGAGCCGAGCTTAGCCGAGTAGCCCAGAGACGAAGCGTTGATCCGAGCCATACCGAGTGGCACCGATGCACAGTGCCCGGAGCTCTTGCGCCTCGCTCTGCACGCGTGAGATTTTGGGCGTTTGAGAGGCCCTGGTCTAGGCTAAATTTTGTAAATGCAGGTAGTTTAGTTTTCATTTAACTAGAGTGCCTATATTATGAATTTATAATTTACTTACCTCATCTTCTTCCTCTTCCAGACGGATAAGACGAACAAGAACCAAATTTAACAATATTCCGAACGTTGCGTCGTGGAACATGTCATGAGCCTGAAATATTGAAACGTGCTTATGAATCATGTAAATTATTTATACAGGGTGAACAAAAAATGTCGCACGTAGAGGTCGGCATACGGTTCCTCGTCGAAATTTACGACAAAAGTTTATCTTGCAAAACCTAGTCCCACCAATAGGTTTAATAGAAATGCGAGTTAAGAAACGAAGCACAGGTCGCATGAACTCGGCGCTCTGCCCGAGCTGTCTCATTAGCTCAGTGAGACGAGATAATGCCATAAATGCCGGTTGTATGAACGCGCCTATGTTCGAGTCACGTTCGCGCCAATTTTTTTTCAGTTAATGTATCAAACTGTATCCAGTGTATTCCTCCACTATGCAATACACTATGTTCTATCTCACCGTTATAGTTACCTTTATTTAAACATTCAAGATAACATGAACTTCTTACAGACGTAAACGACCACTTTATTTCGTCCATGGCACAAATAAAGCCAATACGTAGGACATAATAGTGGGTACAGTAACATCATCTCTATCCAATGCGGTACAAGGAAAGACAATACAGTACAGTAGGTAGGCTACACTGGATTGCCAATTATGCTGCACACAATAATTCCATAATGTACGTGTGATGTCTAGTCTTATCTTCACAGAGCCGGTACGTACATTTACGAACAACGTTCACTTCACAGCAGATGTTCAAAGAGAGCACCTTGCATTTGCAAACACTTCGCCATACGCTGGAGCACACTTTGCCGGACCCTACGCAACACACCTGCATCCACCATTGCCGATGCAGCATGCACGCGAGCTGTTAGGTCTTGTACATCCATGGGTGGAGTACTATAAAAATGTTCCTTTAAGTGTCCCCACAAATAAAAATCTAGTGGATTAAGGTCCGGGGAACGTGGAAGTCAGAACATTGGACCTTCACAACCAATCCATTACCCTGGAAATTCTTCATTTAACCAGTTACGCGCAGTCATTCCAAAGTGTGGCGGTGCACCATCATGCTGAAACCATAGTTGTCGTCGAACACCAAGTGGTACGTTTTGTAAAGCGTCAGGCAATGTATTGCCCAGAAACGTAAGATAGCGGGGCGCATTCAACTTGTCCGGCAATAGTTAAGGGCCTAAAAGCACTCCTCCCACGATTCCAGCCCACAGGTTTATGCCAAAACGTGCCTGAAAGCCACGTTCACGGGTGACATGTGGGTTGTGGTCAGACTAATAATGGCTGTTGTGATGGTTGAAAATACCTTCCCGAGTGAAGCTACATTCGTCACTCAGTATCACATTCTTTACAAAATATTCGTTATCTGCAACTTGTTGCAAAAGCCATTCACAGCCCTGTACTCATTGAATGCGGTCTTCTGGCCGCTGGTGTTGAGTTAACGTGTAATGATATGGATGCAGATTTTCGTCGTGCAACACGTCAACAACCAGTGTTTGAGATATATGGAACTACCTGGCAATATCACGGGTACTTCGCCAAGGTGATTGGTGAACGGCTTCAAGAATGTCGTCCTCTGTGGAGTACGTCTAGTCCTTGGACGACCTCTGTCCACTACTTGTGGACGAAGATTACCTGTTTCCCGCAGGCGTTGCTCAAGGCGACGAAAATACTCTTATCGGGATGGCGCCTTTGAGGGTACCGTCCTTCATACTCACGAGCAGCAGCAGAAGCTTGGTTATCGGATGCACCCAACACTAAAAGCTTATCGACGTATTCGCCGTTTGTGTACTCCACCAGGAAGCCGCCCTACATGCACTTGACAGGACCAGTTATGGTTGTGCACTGCGTGGTTAGTCGACTCATGCATTCAGTTGAATGGATCACACTGTCATGTATTCGACTATTGTCATGTGACAACAGGATGTCATGCTTACAAACGCAGTTACACGACGGGAACTAGGGATCTGACGTCACACACACAAAAGAAAAAACAACCTGACGTAGATACAAGCCGTAGCTACATGGTGCATGCGGCTTTGATAACCCAGCCGTCTACTCAGTGAGATGCGACGGCGGGTACGGTAGAGCGGGATGATGCACGTTTTTCTATTACATTCCGATGCGCTGCAGGATGTGACAGTGTTGCCAGCTTCTCCTTTTCGACTTGTTTTCTTCCAACAGCACGAGATCCGATTTGGCTATAGAAACTTTTGTCTTGCAATGGGATGAGGAATCGCATGCCGACTTCCAAGTGCGGCATCTTTTGTTCATCTTGTATACTGATACTGCAATTCAAGAAACACGTGGCGTGAAACAACCGGGAGTAAGAAATATGTTTTGAGCCTTTTGCATTCATTTCTTACATACATACGTACATACATACATACATACATACATACATACATACATACATACATACATACATGTGTATACACTATATACTAGACATACATTTGGAATGTTGCTGGAGAGTCTTGCCAATTATATTCTGTAATAGCAACGCTGGAACCTTATACAAACTTGATCATTGGCAGCCCAGCCATTACCTGGGGGCCACTGATCAGGTGTTTGTAAAGATCCACCTACTCCAATTCCTTGTCACCCGTGCAACCTTCAATCCGGTTATACTTTCTTCATACCGACAATCCTTCGGCTTTGAAACTTCTATATCTCACATTAAACTTATACATCCCTTCCAATTTCAAGGCACTGAAAGGCATGCGTTCCACGTAGTTCATATTTACAAGGCAATGATACAGAATGCTTACAGAATTTCAATTTTGCCTATTTATATTTCAACCAAATATGTATGTAAATATTGAGCCATACTTAATAACTTTGTTCTATTATCATCTTATACTGATACTTATACTTATACTTATACTAACACAAGAGTTATGTATCCCGAAGCCGGAAGCCAAGCCCATGGTCTCCACAGTCCAGGACTTGGGGTTTTAAGAGTATATTGTTAGTTTAAAAGCCAATATTTTAAACCCACTTGGACATCTCACAAGGGAATGAACTTCCCCAAGAACACGGGTTTCACTCTCAAGAAACATGAAATAAACCATGTTGCACTTAAAGATCACCTGTCAAAGAACAAGGGTTGCACTCTCCGAGAAACATGAGTTTCTCGACAAACAAACCCACTCCCTCTTTTGAGACACTGTGTGTGGTATGAAATTCCTGGCTTACTATAAGAGTGTTGCAATGTCACCTGCCAAAACACAAGGGAGGAAAACATTACTTCTTAGGTGTGACCACCCACGTCACCCCACTTTAGCAAACATGTAAGATCGCTCTCACTGGACTGACACGTGACTCTAACCTGATAACCTATGGTATAAAACTAGCTGACCAAGAAGGCCCGCTCTCATTCGTTCAACAGCCAACTACCGAGTGGTTTGGTTCTCAGGCTTCGCACGTCTCAGATCAGGAGTTCAATCTCTGAATATAGTAGAGATGTAATTTAACTCAAACTTAATTCTTGTACATAGGAATAGCCAGCTATAATAATAAACAGAATTAACACCAAGTGTCTTCTCATTTCGACTAAATTAGATAACGCTCAGCGCGATATTGAACTATCGGAACCTGATAGCTCAGTACCAAGAAAAATATAAATATTGTTGAGCTACAAAACTTAACTGGGGGCCTGTCCGTGATGGCTAATGATTATTCACAATAATCTACGAGTAAGGTGGTAAAGTTTACTGACAACCTCACAAGGAGGCCTTTCGTAACTTTGCTAGCGACACCAAGTTAGCCATTCGCAACACTGAGAAATCTATTCATCGAAAGCCAAGCTGCTCTGAACTAAGTAGAACGACAACTCCGCCAGGGGCCTTTCAACTACTGTACTTCATCATCGCAGACTGTCGGAGGCGAGCGACAACTCCTCAAAGAAGGGGCCTTTCAACACATCCGCCTACTGACAACGCCAGTCGACCTGCTGGAACCGACAACGCTGACCAGGCGCCTTTCGGACCATCACGACGACCAGAGGAGACACCCGACTTCCACAGCTCATGCAGGATGCAGTCAACGCTGATCATCTTTTCATGCCTGTAAGTCTACTACAAATACCTTATTTGTGAGCCTGAATATTAATTAGCTTGGTTCATTTCATATGTAAGAAAAGAAGCCAGCGAATGAGCACTAAATAACAAAACTAATAATAATTTCTTGCTTTTCAAATTAACGTGAGTATAGTGTAGAATCAAAAGACCTTTCACTTTTCACTGTTATTTGAACTAATAATAATTTAAATATAATAACTAATAAACTCAACATGTCAGAAACAGAGCTATTATCAAAATTTGAATACGCACAGATTCACTTACTACCTGAATTCAGCGGTAGTTCATCTTGCAGTCCAGACTATTTTATAGCAAGATGTGAATCATTCCTAAACACACACAAGAGAGCTCCTACGGCTCCTAATGCAGCCATAATTAATGATTTTCTCTTCAACGTAGTAAAATCTAAACTAAAAGGTGAAGCATGCAGTATCTTGGATTTAGACGCTAACAGCAACTACAAAAAATTTAAAGAGAAACTGATAAGAAAATACGGTAATGCCAAAAATGAAAGACTCTTGATTCAAGAGATTTCAAACTGTTACCAGAAAAGAAACGAGTCCTATACGGAATATCATGACAAACTGGACACATTGACACTTCAATGTAAAAGTTTGTGTAAGATAAACTATCGTGGTCAGATTTTAGAATTGAAACTTAGGGAACTAGAGGAGTTGAGTTTGAACACATTCAAAGCCGGTATCCCAGAGCCTTACCGTTCTTTCTTAAGATACGCACAGATTACAGACTTAAATCAAGCGCTCAGACTCTGTCGATCTTACGACAATGACAGGGCACACGAGAGTTACATGGATCAGTTGAGAGGAACAACAAAGTTACCTCCTAACAGATTTCAAGCCACTCAACCGCTAAACTACACAAGACACAACCCATTCACGAGTCAAAATATTACCACACAAGAGAGACCAACTAATCAATTCGTACCTCAGAACCAACCTAACCGACCATTCTGGAATCCTAACCCAAACCAATCTAACTTTAAACCTTTCCAGCCTACGAAGCCGCAACCTTTTAAATCCACAGCTCCAATGAATCGTCCTTATCCCACTCCGAATAACATACGCAGACGCTTCACTCCTGCTAACCGTTCAAACCAAAGTTTCCCGCAACCTATGTCCGGTGTTTCAACCGTAAGAGGAAATGTAAATTCTCACATAGAACCACTCGAAAACACACAACCAGAAGAATTATATCCCTTAGCAGGGATATTCCCGCAAGAAGATGAGTTCGACCCTCAGTCAGACTCACTCCAACTTTCGAAAGAATACGACATCGAGGTTAACACTCCCTGCCGTTCAAATGAGTACGACAATGAGGAACAATATCAGGATTTTCGTATAGCCCAGTCATCCAAGTCGAAGACTTAAACAATATCTGTAATACTCCCAAATTACCATTCATCACCCTATTCGGATTGAAAATTTTGATTGACAGTGGTGCTTGCAATTCAATCATGAATCCATCAATAGCACATTCGCTATTTTCAGATTTCATATTCAAGGAACCATTTTGCATACAATCAGTTCACTCTGAAACAATAGGAGAACATAATGTCCAATTTCCTATTTTTTCCGAATACGATATTGACACCCCTGTAAATTTTAGAGTTATGCAATGGCATAATTACTTTGACGCATTAATAGGTACTGCTGATTTTGCCCATCTAAAAGCGAAGATTGACTATGCATCGAATCTCGTTGTTTTAGCCAATAAGGACATACCTTTTCACTTTCACTCCACCAATAAGCAGAAAACTTTCAACCAGCAGTAAACGCACACACTACCGCTATTCCGGTCAATATTCAACAAGGAGACGTATACGTTCCAGGGTTCGAATACGATGGAAAGTATTTTTCCGACGCAATTTTATGCGCAAAAGACTACCAAGTTCTATATCCAACAAACACACAGTTGAAACAAGAATTCACTGAACCTGTTTTAGTTGAACCTTTAGATAATATTATCATTCAACCAATAGAAATAAATTCAATTTCAGAAAGAGACATTAACGAATATCTTCGTACACAACACATGAATGACTTAGAGAACAGTACAATTCGAAGCATATGCTCCGAATTCTGGGATGTTTTCTACTACCCAGGATGTGACCTAACTTTCACTAGTGCAGTAAAACATTTTATCCGCACTACAGACGAAGATCCGGTACATCAAAGGAACTATAGGTATCCACCCACATTAAAGAAATTACTAAATGACGAAGTACAGAAGCTACTCGACCAAGGAATAGTCACGGATAGTGAATCTTCCTATTGTAATCCTGTCTGGATCGTACCCAAGAAGTTAGACGCTTCAGGGGAAAAGAAATGGAGGCTGGTCATAGATTTCAGGCAATTAAATAAGAAGACGATAGAGGATAAATATCCCCTCCCTAGAATAACTGAAATCTTAGACAATCTTGGTCATTGCCAATACTTCAGTACTTTAGATTTGGTCCAGGGATTTCACCAGATAGAAATGGATGCCAGGTCTATAGAAAAGACCGCTTTCACTATTGACAATAGGCATCTAATGTTCAAAAAAATGCCGTTCGGGCTCAAAAATGCTCCAGCCACTTTTCAACGTGTAATGGACAATGTCTTTCTATACAAATTTTGCTTCGTGTACATGGACGACATCATTCTTTACAGCAAATCTCTAGAAGAACACATGCAACACTTAACACTAGTGCTGCAGAAACTGAGAGAAGTAAATCTCAAGGTACAACTAGACAAAACGGAGTTCCTCCACAAGGAAGTCGCCTTCCTTGGGCACGTTGTATCACGAGAAGGAGTAAAACCAAACCCTGAAAAAATCAGAGTAGTTAAAGACTATCCTATTCCGAAATCTCCCAAGGAAATTAAACAATTTCTTGGCCTTGCTGGATTTTATAGAGAATTCATAAAAGATTACACGAAAGTGGCACAACCTATGGTTCGTTATCTAAAGAAAGGAACAAAAGTTTACGCAGAAAATACTGAATACAAGTCCGCTTTTAAAACTCTAAAAACCCTGTTGATAAATGCTTCTGTGTTAGCCTACCCAGACTTCGAGGAGGCATTCACGTTAACTACGGACAGTTCAGATTTTGCTTTGGGATGCGTCTTGTCACAGAAAGGACACCCCATAGCATACTACTCCAGAACTCTAAATCCCGCAGAACGGAAATACTCAACAATAGAGAGAGAGTTACTCGCTATCGTAGATAGTAGCAAACATTTTAATCCCTATCTATGGGGATGGCACTTCCAAGTGGAATGTGACCACCGCCCGCTACAATGGCTCTTCACCCTGAAAGATCCAAGCTCGAGACTTTATCGATGGAAGATAAAACTCGGAGAGTTTGACTTTGACATCAAGTACGTCAAAGGAAAAACTATGTAGCGGACGCACTCTCTAGAGTAGAGATAAATGCAAATGACGAAACAGTTTCCAATGCAGCTATCCCCGGAGATGATGCATATCAAAGTGAATTGGACAACGAAACTGTACACTCCAATCAAGAAGACCCCATATTTACGTTGAAACTATCTGAACGAAATCTGAACCAGAATCGTAATCAGATCATAGTCAAATATGGTAATTCTCCTAAAATTCTTGAACAGAGATTATTCAAGAAATACACACGACACATTATGATTGTCACAAGGTCTAACCTTCAGAAAGATTTGAGTGATCAGTTACTCAAAATAATCGTCACATCCAATAAGTACGCTACTTATTTCAGTGACATAACTCTAGAGATTCCCTTCATTAGAGCATGTCAGAAATTATTTACCTCTGAACTGATTATTATTAGAGCATCCAAGTTCTTCGAAGACATCGAATGTCCAGAAACTCAGAGGCAAATAATCTTGCACTACCATTCTGAAAACCATAATGGTATCATAGAGACCTATGAACACCTCCGAACTAAGTACTACTGGCCACATCTACGTGAGCAAATCAGAACACTAATAAACCAATGTAACCTATGTCAAAGAAACAAATACGAGAGACACCCTAACGAAGTAAAGAACCAAGGTCCCATAACCGCGGATCACCCATTTTCACAAGTACACATTGATACGTTTCATTTTGAACAGAATCGCATCTTAACTCTGATAGATGTATTTTCAAAATACGGACAAGCATATGTATTACACCGGGCGAGTTGGCCGTGCGCGTAGAGGCGCGCGGCTGTGAGCTTGCATCTGGGAGATAGTAGGTTCGAATCCCACTATCGGCAGCCCTGAAAATGGTTTTCCGTGGTTTCCCATTTTCACACCAGGCAAATGCTGGGGCTGTACCTTAATTAAGGCCACGGCCGCTTCCTTCCAACTCCTAGGACTTTCCTATCCCATCGTCGCCATAAGACCTATCTGTGTCGGTACGACGTAAAGCCCATAGCATATGTATTGCCAAATGGTACAGCCTTGGCCGTGTTAAGTCAATTACAAGTATACTTCTCACACCATGGGTTTCCAAAGACCAAGAAGGAGAATTCGAGAACAACGTCATTACGGAATACTGCAAGGCCACGAACATAGAGTATTACGCCACCACTCCCTTGAATTCCTCATCTAACTCACCAGTGGAAAGATTAAATTCAACCCTGCTTGAGAAGTTACGTATTTCAAGAGACTGATAAATTCACTCCACTCTCGGAACTCGTAACTACAATAATCACGAATTACAATTCGTCAATCCACTCCACAACTAAACAACCTCCGTTCAATGTTCTTTACGGTCCATACTACCAAGTACTAGACCACACCTTCTCTCCCTCTCCTAAAATCAACGAATACATCGAAAGACAGGGTAACCAGCTGAAAATTCTAAAGGATAGTTACACTAAAGCCGACACCACTACTTTTGATCATACATACCAAATTAATGATACTGTGTACATATTAAATCCACTAACCAGGAACAAGAAATCCAAAAACTTGTACAATGAAGGTGTAATAATCAAAGTTGAAGGAAACAGAGTACACTGTAAAATGAAAAATGGTAAGATACATGTAAGAAATTTCCGAGACGTAAAACCTAAAAGAAGTGTTTCTAAACTTTCAGGTTCCTCCTCGGATATGGTTCCATCCTCACCCAGCCTATAAAAACCCAAGGATTTTATGCTGACTCAATGGGACCTGCCATAATAATTAACGACTACCACAAGTACATGTTTCATTTCGATCTCACCAGCTTAAAAGAATCTTACAATAACATTCGCAACACTGTTTCAAGCCTGGTATCACGAAGTAATAACACCTTCCCTTATTTAATGTCTGAATTACAAGAAGCCATTAAGGAAGCAAAGGAAGAATTGAATAAGATACTACCTACTACACCTAAAACTAAAAGAGGTTTAATAAATGGCCTAGGTACCGTGATCAAATTCATCTCTGGAAATTTAGACCGGAATGACTTAGAAAATCTGCAAATTGAAATAGACTCACTAAAGCAAAGTAATAATAACGAAATTAAACACACAAACAAACTTGTATCATTTGCTCATTCAATTACCCAAAAATATTACAACGAAATGAACCATGTCAATGAAAATATGAAGGTAATCCAAGGTATCTTACAGGAAGAAGACTTCAAGATAAATGTACTGGAACATCTACAATATGTGTTACTGTGCGCGAACAAATTTAACAAAATTGTGCGAGTGCTACAGGAAACCATTAACTTATCATTTAATGAAATGACCAATATAAAGATCTTTTCACAACAAGATCTATCAAATATAGTAAACCATTTACAATCAATTTATCCTACTAAAACTTTGATTCATACTGATCAATACCATCAAATTGAAAATCTTAAATCATCAAAAACGCAAGTTCTCATGATGGACAAAGAAATGATCGTGATTCTTGCCATGCCAATTACAGATGGAAATCAGTATCAAATGTATTCAATTTCGCCTGTGCCTAGTATCAATAATCTAGTGTTAATCCCTTCGGAAAGATACTATTTACAAGGCTCCACCTTGAAATGGTCAAATGTACCTTGTATTAAGAATACTCAATCCTATGTATGTATATATTATAATGTTAGATCTACTAATTGTAATCTAACGGACACTTCAGGATGTGAATTTGCCTTTGTAAACAATGATGTGGAATTATTACAACCCTTAAATAGGGAACATATTCTCCTTTTCAGCAAAACCCCTCAGGTTTAATTACAAACATGCCCAGACTTTCAACGAACTGTCAAGCTCTCCGGACCTAATATTATATACACCAATGAATCCTGCCCTATTTCCAGCATGGGTATAACTCTACAACAACATCCCACAAATTATGTATACTCATTCCCTCTCATATCAATCCAAAATGAACCCTATGTAAAGAATGAAATAAAATTCCATTACTCCCACCTTGACGTTGTGGCTACTCTAACCACTACTCTTATACTTACATCTCCTTCACACAATATACATAACATTTGTTTGAGCGCCAGTTGCTTTTTTAAGAAAAACAACAAAATTCGGTAGAGCATACCTCTTACATCAATTATCTCAAGGCGTGAGGTGATAAACTCACATATCTGGCAATATACAGGGATATGGATCAGGAAAATATTAAATTACTGTTACATTTCCACAATTGAGGATTGTACATGGAACTGGAATCACTTATTATAATTAAAATAAAACTGAGTTTATGACTATAATTTACGTCACAATGAACATTCATTGACGTCTTTTAATTTAACAAAAGAAATATCTCGTGAGATTTGCGGTACTAATAAAAGGAAAATTTAATCTAAACAAAAAAAAGCTATTGGCATGAACTGGAAGTGAGATGTGATATCGCCGCTGATTACACTCTTCTTCATGTTATGAATGCATAACATGTCTGATGCTTTAATTACCTGTTGTCTGCATACACCGCTGTTGAACTTGAAATTCTTGGGAAAACCTGTGAGCTGAAGTCGGGAGCCGTCTGCTGTTATCTTATATAACAAGGAGTTGGCCTGCATACCATGTACGCGTGTAGGGAGCTCCAATGTAATTACGTCCACTCAATATATTATAAGAAATTGTAAAATATTCTTGAAGCACCTTGTGAAGTCCATCCTCACAAGAAGATGATGTTTCTTTATCAGCATAGTACCCGTCTCTGCTCGGATACAACCACCACTTGTAGACCTCCTCGATTATTACTGGACCTCTTGAAAACACAACTCTTAGCTCTTACCATCACACTAAGACCACTTCTTCCATTAGATACATCTGACTGTTACCTATGATCTGCACGATATCAACTGCTTATGAACTGAGTAAGAACAGAATCCCTCTCCCCACCGTCGCCTTGACTTTATATAACCTCGCGATGACGACTCCTCTCCCTACTCCTGTTCATCCCTTCCACTTCCACATACAGTAGCTGGCGAATACTGACACTTGGTCGCAATCACGTGTCCACGCACTGATGTCATCAGTCAAGCGTTGTCTAAGCTTACCCAAGCGGTCCGAGAATGACTATACCGAATGCGTCACCGGGAAATCTCCTTGTACACAACATTCCCAGTTAAACATAGCCTCGATTGCAAAATACTATGCCAGCTCATCTAGCCAAAGTTACAAGCCACAGCATGACAATATGAAACCAACAAATCTCACTTACTACAATACAGAATAATTACAAACATATTCACTTAACCTATGATTAAATACAATAATATACGTGATACCTAATTTTTACAGTCTAAATGATGAGAAACAGAATATATAAAATCTAATGAATCAGGTTAATAATAATAATAATAATAATAATAATAATAATAAATAATAATAATAATAATAATAATAATAAATACAGAATGGAGTCTGTAACCTAGTTGTACGGTTACAGAACGCCTCCCTCATGAAATAATCGATTAAATGAATCGATTGATTCATGAAATATCTACACAATCACCTGAAATCGAGTACACCATAGATACATGTATAAAAATGCCCTTTACAAATTTGGTACATAGTATCATCCATCTGGATGTTCGTTGTTACACATATAAAACATTTATCAATTATCATTTTCACTTTGATTATACAGTATTATTTACATACAGATTACATTTCTTTCTCACTTCTGTCGTTTCAAACGTTCATTGAGTGTTCAAAAGTAGTTCTCGAAGACATTCCATTATATACACTTTCTCCAAGCACTGGAGTTTATTGCACTGCCGTGCCTCACTTATTATCACAACACACGCTAATTTCACTGAAGTCCTGTTCGCAATGCCAGCTTCATAAAATATGGTGAATTAACATAATAATGAGAATTAATCAACAAACTCACATGATATATTTCTTAAGATTTCTTATATTGTGTGTGCCTACGATATTTCCTTCCTTGTCTTCTAATGAATAAGCACATTTCCCAATCCGTTTCACTACGGTGAAGTATCCCTGATATAACAAGAAAAACTTAGAAAATTGACCAGCTTCTGCTGATGACGGAAGTGGCACTCTGAGTAAAACCTTGTCACCAAGTTCAAATTCATCCAATTTAGTCTTCTTCTGCTGGCGAATACGTTTATCTCCTGCTTTCTTTAAATTCTCCCTAGCCAGCTGGATATAAAAATCCTTAGTTTTCTCCTCTCCCAAGTCCAAGCCTAACATACTCGCAATTTCATCAGTAGGCTTCCTGCCGTGATGAATTTCATAGGGCGTAAATCCAGTGGACTCGTGCAACGTGATGTTACACCAACGTTCGACATTACTCAACTGTGAAAACCACGAGTTGTGTTTGTCATGCACATATGCCCTAAATATACGTCCTATTTCACGCATCGTTCTTTCAACCATATTGCTTTGCGGGCAACGTACCGATGAAAAGATAGTTTTGATCCCCAGTTCATTTAGTTTGGTATTCCAGATCTTCGAAATAAACTGGCTGCCATGATCAGATAATATTCTGAGGGGACATCCGAACTCAGGAATATATCTGTCCACGACCTGTTTGAGACAACCCCTCCCTGTAGCTTTCCTCAATGGGTACATCTTGACATATTTGCTGAAGGCATCAATCAAGACAAAAACAAATTGGTACCCATATCTGGATTTAACTAACGGTCCAAACAGATCAACACTAATAAGCTTCCCGGGTCTGTCAACAATAACAGCCTGCCTGGGCCCCTCTAGAAGTCTAGTCGGGTGCTTAGAGCGTTGGCAGAGATCACACGTAGCGAGTATTTTCCTCACGTGCCTTCCCATATTCCTCCACACAAAGTTACCCTGAATAGCATATAAGACCTTATTTGCTCCAAAATGACCCAGCTCCTTATGATAAAACCAAATCATATCCTCTTGCAGGGCTTTAGGTACACATACATTGAACTTCCCAGAATAACATTTCCGAGTGAGAAAACCATTACATAACTTATACGTAAATTTACCGTTCACTAGAACAGTACCTGGTTCCTTATCTCTAAGCGAGGTCAACAGTCCCGCCAACTCTTCTTCTCTTTCCTGCTCGGACAACAGATAACGAAGTCTATCTCTTTCTGCAGTATTATCAGTCATCGAGCCAACACAAATCAAAATACCTTCTTTCACCTCTAAAGAGACAGTATTTTCCTCCTTAGGGAGATACCTGCTGAGAAAGTCAGCCATAACATTATCTTTCCCTTTAATATGACGTATCTTAAAATCATATTCACTTATGGCTAAAATCCAACGAGTCATACGATTACTAGTTAATTTATAAGTATTTAAGAATACCAAAGCCTGATGGTCAGTCCATATCTCGAATTTATTACCTAAAACATACATTCTAAACTTACTTAATGAATACATGATTGCAAGAAATTCAATCTCAGTGATCGTATATCTCTTTTCTGCCATACTGAGCCCACGACTTGCCAAGGAAACTATGCCTAAATTGCCGTTATCATCTCTCTGACATAAACATCCAGCAACTCCCTTCTCTGAACCATCAGTCATGAGAATAAATTCACGATCTGACATAGGATATCTCAACATAACAGCTTCATTAAATCCATCCTTCAACTTCTGGAAAGCCTCATCATGTTCTTTCCTCCACTTCCACTTCGCACCTCCTTTCAATAGCTCACGAAACGGCTCTAACAGCGCAGAATATTTACCCACAAAACGTCGAAAGTAATTACACATTCCCAGAAAAGATTTCAATTGCTTAACATTACGTGGAGTAGGAGTGTTGTTTATCTTGTCTAATCTCGTCTGTTCCGGTTTTACCCCCTGTTCAGATACAGTGTGTCCCAAAAATGTGATCTGTTGTGAACACAATGTCGATTTACTCAGTTTTAATGTAAATCCCCCTTCCCTGATTTTCTGTAGAACCATCTGTAAGTGTTTCATGTGTTCCTCAAACGTGTGGGATGCTATAACAATGTCATCGATGTACATGGTCACAAAACTATCCGTATCTCTCCCTAATACTTTATTCATGGCTCTAACTAATGCTGCAGAAGAAGTACGGGTCCCGAAGGGCACCCTGGCGAACTGATACAAGCAATTCTTGTATGCAAAGGCCGTAAGTGGACGGTCACTTTCTCTAAGCGGAATCTGCCAGAAAGATGACGACAAATCAAAAGTAGAAAACCATTTTCTACCTTCAAAACGTTGAATAAGTTCCTCTACCGTCTCCGCCCTTTGCTGATCGGCTTCTATCCTCATATTCATTAATCTGCCATCAATGCACAGTCTTACCGTGTTATCCTTCTTAGGTATAATAACAAGTGGATTTAAATTAGGACTACATGATGGTTCAATTATATTATAATCTAGCATAATGTCAATCTGCTCTTCAACCGCGCTAGCGTATTTTAACGGAATGGAATATTTCGGTCCTACAAAAGTTGAGTTATCAATAACATTAAATTTGTGTTCGTAAAGATGTGTTCTACCAGGCCGATCGCTAAAAACATCACTATGTGATATCAATAATTCACACAATTCGTCCTTCTGACTTTCCGCTAAATTACATTTCTCCACTGTCTCATACAATTCATCTCTAGAATCTCTCTGTATAGACACATGGCAGACATCAATATTTTTCCTCATATTAGGAATTTCACAAGATCCTTCCGTACTAGAACACACTTTATTCGCACTAATTTCTGACAAAACATCATATGGTAAACTGACTTCCCTGCTACTCTTTCCCCAAATAAGATTGACATTACACAGATCAAAATTTAATTTAGCCTTGTGACACGTTAACCAGTCGGTACCTAAAATAACGGCATAAACTAAATTAGGCACTACTAAGCATGGTTGGAAAATACATTCTCCACTTATGCTAATGGGGACAGCTATTTGTTTATTCACTCTTTGAGACTTGTTTCCAACAGCTGTTACGATGAACGTATTCCTCACTGGAATTTCCGCTACCTCATACTTCTCTCTCAAAACTTCCTCATACAGCTTGGAATTTACACATGACTTCTCACTACCAGAGTCCAACAAAATCTTAACTTTTCTGCCCCATATCAGCAGTTCAATCGTCGGTGTAACAGTAACACTACTTAAATTATCCTCATTACATAATATAAGATCACTTAACAAATCTTGCCTTATATCTAAATTTAAATTACACTTATAAAATTTATTGTTTACGATTAAGTCGTCAGTTAAAACATTTGAATTATTGCTACTTAGGTCACAATCATGTTCACTTACAACTATAGGCTGGTCGACATTGTCATACTTATCTACCTTATACGTGAACTCACCATTTACGGACTGTCTCAGTGACCTGTTTATACAGTCCGTTGCGCGTTTAAAGTACTTGGTTCGGTTACGACTTGTTGGTTACACACCTCAGTCGGCCTCCCCTGTTGCCTATTTCCTCTAGCGTCATTATTATTATTATTATTATGGCCTGTATTCTCCCGCCTCCCAGCTTCTGGTTGATTACCATAATCACGCCTCCCAGTCCTGAAATTTTCCGAACTATTTTGATAATTTCTCTCCCTGTGGAAATTATTATTAGGTCTCTCCTGATATTCTCTTCTGTAGTTACGATTATTCATAGGCCTGTCCTGATTATTAGATTGGTTACCCCTTCCTTCTACATTCCTATTAGGTGTCCTATTATTATTCAAGCTACTACCTAAAGCATCAAAACTTTCCAACAAAATCTCCATTTCCTTAATAGTCTCCACTCTTTGCATACAAACAGCTTCTCTTATTCTATCGGGATAGTGCTTAGCCATAAGTCTAACTATATCAGCCTCAGGTCCAATACATTCTAAATTTCTCCACACCAAAACATGAGCCAAAAAGTATTCAGTCATTCTAACACCCTCGTTAGAATTATACCTGCCAAACATTACTCTCTCTCTCTCTCTCTACTCTGAACACCTTCACTCCAAAATTTAGCTATGAATTTTTCTTTAAATTCAGTTAGACTAGACATCGAGCTTCTATATACCTGAAACCAAGACTTAGTCTCTCCTACGAAAGCATTAGATAAGATCTCCAATACAGTTTCCCAGCTAATAATATTGTCTCTTAATTGAACAGCAAATTTCTTCTCCACTACTCTCATAAATTCCATCGGGTTGAACTCTTTCCCAGAAAACTTAGGTAAATCATGATCTCTAGTGATTAAACCATTATTTACAATTATTTCACGTACATTTCTTCTATCACGCACTTCTTTCTGGAGTACTCTCTGGCAACTCAGAAATTTTTCTTCCACTGTTTCCTCAGCCCTTTCTTGAATTTTTCTTAATTCCTCCTGCAACTTTTCTTCCGATTCTCTCACCTTCTGTGATAATGATTTTTGTTCACTCTCTAGATCACCTACTTCTCCAAGTTTTCTTTCCACCTGTTCTACCCTACTAATACATTTTCTAGTTTCTTGCCCCACTGTATTGGTTATCTTTTCAAACCTTTCTTCTACTAACTCATTGATTTCTGCTTTATTAGACTCAATCTTGGCGCCTAATTCATCAATCTGTTTGATGCATGTCTCACTAATTTGCTCTATTTCCGCATGGAGATTGCTCCGACCCAATTCCATCTCAGCTCTGATGTCACTACACTCCCTATTTACCTTACTTTCTAAATTATTAATTTGCTTACTTATTTCTAACACCTTATGATCTATCTTATTACTAACATCATCGATCTTCTTATTAATACTAATACCCTGAGCTTCAATTTTCTCACTAATGATATTATTCTGAGATTCAATTTTCTCACTCATAATATTATTCTGAGATTCAATTTTCTCACTAATGACCGCTTCAATTTTTTCACTCATAATATTATTCTGAGATTCAATTTTCTCACTCATCATATTATTCTGAGATTCAATTTTCTCACTAATGGCATTATTCTGCTCAGTCATTTTGGACATCAGCAAATTAAATAAACCCAGGTCAATCACCCCTTTACTTTGATCTTGCGTGACAGCGTTTTCCTCAGTTTCTACTATTTTCTGACTTTCAGCAGGTCCCACCTTAGTCACCAACTTCCTATTTATGTTACCACCTTGGATTTCCTTGGACACAATAACCTCAGCCTCATCACCTGACTGCATATTGCTATCCTTGTCCATCTTCGGTTTCCTACTAATTTTTCGCGATCTCAAAGCTATTTCCCCTTGCAATTCCTCTGACATTACCCCTTAAATACAAACTTCAACAAAATGACCTTCCTAACATTACTCGGTGAATTTAACATGTGCGTACTCATTAAAAGAACTGATCCATATATATTGCCATTCAGAAACACTTTTTCTGAACCTTTCGAGTCCCACGTTGCTGGCGACACGTTGTGGCTACTCTAACCACTACTCTTATACTTACATCTCCTTCACACAATATACATAACATTTGTTTGAGCGCCAGTTGCTTTTTTAAGAAAAACAACAAAATTCGGTAGAGCATACCTCTTACATCAATTATCTCAAGGCGTGAGGTGATAAACTCACATATCTGGCAATATACAGGGATATGGATCAGGAAAATATTAAATTACTGTTACATTTCCACAATTGAGGATTGTACATGGAACTGGAATCACTTATTATAATTAAAATAAAACTGAGTTTATGACTATAATTTACGTCACAATGAACATTCATTGACGTCTTTTAATTTAACAAAAGAAATATCTCGTGAGATTTGCGGTACTAATAAAAGGAAAATTTAATCTAAACAAAAAAAAGCTATTGGCATGAACTGGAAGTGAGATGTGATATCGCCGCTGATTACACTCTTCTTCATGTTATGAATGCATAACATGTCTGATGCTTTAATTACCTGTTGTCTGCATACACCGCTGTTGAACTTGAAATTCTTGGGAAAACCTGTGAGCTGAAGTCGGGAGCCGTCTGCTGTTATCTTATATAACAAGGAGTTGGCCTGCATACCATGTACGCGTGTAGGGAGCTCCAATGTAATTACGTCCACTCAATATATTATAAGAAATTGTAAAATATTCTTGAAGCACCTTGTGAAGTCCATCCTCACAAGAAGATGATGTTTCTTTATCAGCATAGTACCCGTCTCTGCTCGGATACAACCACCACTTGTAGACCTCCTCGATTATTACTGGACCTCTTGAAAACACAACTCTTAGCTCTTACCATCACACTAAGACCACTTCTTCCATTAGATACATCTGACTGTTACCTATGATCTGCACGATATCAACTGCTTATGAACTGAGTAAGAACAGAATCCCTCTCCCCACCGTCGCCTTGACTTTATATAACCTCGCGATGACGACTCCTCTCCCTACTCCTGTTCATCCCTTCCACTTCCACATACAGTAGCTGGCGAATACTGACACTTGGTCGCAATCACGTGTCCACGCACTGATGTCATCAGTCAAGCGTTGTCTAAGCTTACCCAAGCGGTCCGAGAATGACTATACCGAATGCGTCACCGGGAAATCTCCTTGTACACAACATTCCCAGTTAAACATAGCCTCGATTGCAAAATACTATGCCAGCTCATCTAGCCAAAGTTACAAGCCACAGCATGACAATATGAAACCAACAAATCTCACTTACTACAATACAGAATAATTACAAACATATTCACTTAACCTATGATTAAATACAATAATATACGTGATACCTAATTTTTACAGTCTAAATGATGAGAAACAGAATATATAAAATCTAATGAATCAGGTTAATAATAATAATAATAATAATAATAATAATAATAATAATAATAATAATAAATAATAATAATAATAATAATAATAATAATAATAATAATAATAATAAATACAGAATGGAGTCTGTAACCTAGTTGTACGGTTACAACGTAAAGAAATTAAAATTAGACCTAACACCCGTCCCAAAAGGTAACACTGTTTCAAGGCATTTTGTATATATGAATGCAATTTTTACCATAATCATATTTTGTATAATTTTATTAATCTTTAGAAAAAATTGTGTCAATTAAGTACGCATTGTAAAATTGTAAAATGTAACAAATATCTTACCGAGGACGGTAAGGGACAACTGACGGTGGAGGAGTTATGTATCCCGAAGCCAGAAGCCAAGCCCATGGTCTCCACAGTCCAGGGGTTTTAAGAGTATATTGTTAGTTTAAAAGCCAATATTTTAAACCCACATGGTCATCTCACAAGGGAATGCACTTCCCCAAGAACACGGGTTTCACTCTCAAGAAACATGAAATAAACCATGTTGCACTTAAAGATCACCTGTCAAAGAACAAGGGTTGCACTCTCCGAGAAACATGAGTTTCTCGACAAACAAACCCACTCCCTCTTTTGAGACACTGTGTGTGGTATGAAATTCCTGGCTTACTATAAGAGTGTTGCAATGTCACCTGCCAAAACACAAGGGAGGAAAACATTACTTCTTAGGTGTGACTACCCACGTCACCCCACTTTAGCAAACATGTAAGATCGCTCTCACTGGACTGACACGTGACTCTAACCTGATAACCTATGGTATAAAACTAGCTGACCAAGAAGGCCCGCTCTCATTCGTTCAACAGCCAACTACCGAGTGGTTTGGTTCTCAGGCTTCGCACGTCTCAGATCAGGAGTTCAATCTCTGAATATAGTAGAGATGTAATTTAACTCAAACTTAATTCTTGTACATAGGAATAGCCAGCTATATTAATAAACAGAATTAACACCAAGTGTCTTCTCATTTCGACTAAATTAGATAACGCTCAGCGCGATATTGAACTATCGGAACCTGATAGCTCAGTACCAAGAAAAATATAAATATTGTTGAGCTACAAAACTTAACTCAAGTACCTTTGCTTTAATATGCATAAACTGGAAAACATACTCTGATAGGTTTTTTATTTATTTATACCGTGCGGAATGAGAGAAAATATTGGAAAAATTTTCACTTCGTGATCTAGTTTCACTTCTCTAGAAAAAAATCATGACTGTTATAATAACGCTCGATTAAATGTTCCATTGCTCCATTATGAGATGTTATCCTAGGTGTAGTCGTCACCAGATGACTTACAAAGTGTCATTATCAGGAACATTGGGAAATTGTACATATCCCTCTATTTGCACGGAAGTTTGAAGTTTCCTCGGCAGTGAGTTAGGTCGATAGGTAAATTACAAATTCTGCAGAGTAATGAAAGTGCGAATACAGTGAATATGATCGAGAAAGAGAATAAATTAAATAAAGATGTAAATGAAGAAAGATGAAATGAAATGGCCTATGGCTTTAGTTTAGAGGGTTAAGAAACCATTATTATTATTATTATTATTATTATTATTATTATTATTATTATTATTATTATTATGTCCGACTCGTTGGCTGAATGGTCAGCGTACTGGCCTTCAGTTCAGAGGGTCTCGGGCTCGATTCCCGGCCGGGTCGGGGATTTTAACCTTCAATGGTTAATTCCAGTGGCCCGGGGGATGGGTGTTTAGTCTCCGTGGCTCAGGTGGCAGCACGCCGGGCACCGGTGGATACCGCGGTTCAAATTCCGGTCACTCCATGTGAGATTTGTGCTGGACAAAGTGGAGGCAGGACAGGTTTTTCTCCGGGTACTCCGGATTTCCCTGCATCTTTCATTCCAGCAACACTCTCCACTATCATTTCATTTCATTAATCATTCATTAATCATTGCCCCAGAGGAGTGCGACAGGCTTCGACAGCCGGCACATTTCCTATCCTCGCCGCTAGATGGGGGCTTCATTCATTCTATTCCTGACCCGGTCGAATGACTGGAAATAGGCTGTGGATTTTCACTTTCAAGAGCTCAAACATCCTGAGAAACTCATCACAACCCGAAGAATGGGTGTGCTGAACTATTACTCTGTAATAATGTATACGGGTATCCCTTTAGTGATCCTTGGCGGGAATCTCAGTACACTGTTTGTGGCATGTATAGGGATGTCCGTACATCCCAGAATGTAATCCATTTGTCTTTTTCCACACGGCATAAACTTCACTACTCTTATATTTATATAGAGGTTGCCCGAATTAAACTGAGACTTTAGCGCGAGCGTCGTTATTCGAAGAGAGAGAACATTGCTCATGCGTCGGTAGACGGCTACGTATGCAAGGAAGAAATCTAGTATCGTCGGAAAGTATTAGTGTGCTGTTTGTACGAGAGGAAGCACAGTTTATGATGGAAGATAGTGTTAGCAGATTCGACATTTACCATCGTAAAGATGTGTATCACGCTGTACAGTGTTGTTCATATAGTATTGGGAATTTCATCATGGACGACTAATGTGTTGCCTAAACCAGGTCGGTCAGATTCGACAACCCGGTGAAAAAATCAAGGGTTTGCCGATTCGCAATCAATCGTGTGTCCGAGACTCCACTGAAGAAGAATGGTTTCGCTGCCAATCACCGTTCGCTTGGGGTATTCGTCATCACTTGATTGAACGAACAAGAAGAGTGCTCTTATAAATACCATAGCATTCTCATTACAAAATAATCTCTTATTCCTTTGTTCTCTGTCATGTACCATTCCTAGATCTCCAACGCACTACGTATCAATTTTTCCCCGAGATATTGACACATTATAAGAATGTGATGAGGAATTCAATTTCGGAATGGATTCAATCTACGTTAGGTATCGAAAAGGGTACACGGCCGTAAAACTGGGCCAAATCCAGATCAAATGCCGACTCCAATAACTTGGCAAGATGGTCAGGAAGAAGAAGATTTCTACTCTGAGATCATGTTCTCTACGAATGTCACACCCTCACTTTTTCAGTGCGTGTAAACTCCTCTTTCTTTTTTCTGTTAACAATTTGCTTTTCGTCGCGCCAAAACAGATAGGTCTTATGGTGACGATGGGATAGTAAAGGGCTAGGAGTGGTAAAGAAGCGACCGTGGTCTTAATCCAGCATTACTGCTGTGAAAATGGGAAACCACGGAAAACCATTTTCAAAGTTGCCGACAGACGGGTTCGAAACCACTATCTCCCGAAAGCAAGCTTATTCATGGGAACTCTTGTTCTGCAACGTTAATCAATGAAATGTTTAAACAATGGTTGCACTTTTTCCTGTTCCTTTGCTGGTAAATTGGGGCGAATGTCGCTTTGTACAGCTAATAGGTACATTGGTCAAATTGCGTACAATTCGTATTACTTAGTTTAGCCACACTACATATCTCCACCCTGACATGCTTCATAATCTTTGATGTTACTTCGAGGCTGTGATTAGCTCAGTGGATTAGCTGCTGGCTTTCCATACCGAAGTCTGTGTTTCGAATTGCGGGCGACCCTGGATTGAGATGTTTCGTCTCAAATTACATATGGCGTCAGGAAAAGTATCCGAATCTAAACCCCAAGCGGAAAACAAAATGAAACTCAGGCCGCAGCGACCTCGGATATACCTGGGTTAAGCTGAAGAGAATTACTTTTTACCTTTGATCTGACTCTATTTACTCCTTTGTTTACGTATGCATTCATTACTTTGCAATACTGAGAATCATATTATCAGGACTTTTTTCCGGTCATGAAGGAGATTTTTGAAACATGTCTGCAGTTACAGTACTTATCGAAATAAACTATAATGTAAATTATGCAGTGATCCCGTAACGTGAGACCAGGTTTATTACTGTACTCAAATATTGTGTTTAGTGTTTCGAGAGCAGGACGATTCACAAAATATTTTTTATCCTAGAAATGCAAATCTCTGAAAAGAATTTATAGATTTAATGTGAGAGGACTGTATTGACGCGACCCAATCTTACGGGTTATATTTTCCCACATAAAGTTGATGAAGGAAATAACACTAAATTCTAGTGACCTACACATAACAGACATATATTAGAGTACGTACCATATTAAGGACGGTTAAGACGTAATTCTCTACGTCGAACTCCTTATGGTATTCAACCAGTGACTTGTCCATCACAACCAGAGCTTCCATGTAGAGTGGTGTGCTGTGTTCTGCCTTGTAGTCCGTTTGGCGGGCGTTGTAAGCTCTCTTCGATTTCAGGATGTTCGGATTCCTCTGCGCTCGTTTAGCCAGGCTGTCAGTAATGTTTCCTGCGTCATGCCACATTCTGAGCAAGTTGTAAAATAGGAATGGAAAATGTCTTTCTACGTTACTAATAATACGTTCCACGTTCTACGTTACAATATAACATAGTCATTCATTAAGCCAGACAGTCTCTACGCCACAGATTTCTGTAAAAACAGGAAAAGTAGGAGAGAGAAAAAGGAAAGGAAATTCTGATAAAAATTTGGAGACCATTGAAAACGGATAAAAGAGAATTTAGGCATGAGTGGGATAATTATCCATACAAGGATGAAGGAAACGATGTCAAATACGATGAGAAAGAAAATTTGAATCTTTAGTCACATAATGCGGATGGGTAACAGCAGACTTACAAAATGAATTTTAGACTATGTTAACAAGAGCAAGAATGGCAACCAGAAGATCTAAGGAAGAAACAAAGATATGGACGCGATCGAGAAAACTGAAAATATAACATAAGACTGATCTACTTTCAAAAGGTTGATACAAAATTTCAGCGGTTTCCATGAGGAGAATAGGAAAGGAAGTAATTAACATCTGGCCGGAAGAAGTAAAACTAGGAAATTAAAGGACGAAGAGCTATTGGAAAGCAATACAGATGTACGAGAGGAAAGCATACTCTTACTTAATGCGGCCATCCTTTTTCATTTGATACACTGATTTTGCCTTTCGTCGTTGAGAAACCGCTGCTGCTTGTTACTCATTTTGCACCACGCGGGGTACACGTGTAGCTTAAGGAGAACTGCGGACGCAAGAAACTTCATCAGTTTTGTATTGGAGTTACTTCCCAATAAAGCCATAGGTTACAACACCAAATGTATGCGATCATTACGTAGGTGGCCATTATTGAGGAGAAGAAGAAGAAGGTTACTTGCCAAAAACGGTCTAAGAAATAAATTTCGTCTGATGTGTAAAGGTGGTTCATTCTGGAAACATTATGTAAGAAAATGTTTAAAAATATAATCTAAATTATATTTACTGGGAAATAACTTCTTAGTGACATTTGCAAAATAAATCTAGTTCTTACATCATTGGTACCTGTTATATTTATACATTTGAAGCTAATTTTGACAATTCTGAAGAACCTTCTTTACATTAATCTTTTCATCTGACATAGAGAATTCCATATCTGAAAGTAATTATTATATAATATCATTCTATCTATCTATCTATCTATCTATCTATCTATCTATCTATCTATCTATCTATCTATCTATCTATCTATCTATCTATTTATATATAATGAAAGTTTTGTCTGTACTTTGCTCAGAATTTACAAAGAATGGTATTTCTACATCGGTCGTATCCACAGTAACAAGGGAACGCACTTTACTTTACCGTAATTTCTGTCTGTCTGTCTGTCTGTCTGTCTGTCTGTCTGTCTGTCTGTCTATACACGCATTATGAGAGAACGGTTGCAGATAATTTAATTAAAATCGGCATGAAAAGTCGGGGAATGAGCCAATAAAATCTAGGCTATAAATCATTTTATTCGCTCTGAGCGAAATAGTAGTATAGGGGAATGCCTAAAATTTAATTCTCAAATATTTGTTATTATTGGTCCTATCGATAAATACTGCATAACGAAAGTTACATAGAATTAAATTTCCGTTCATTTACGTCTTATACATTTTTACCGTACTGGCTGTGATAACAGAGATATTCATGAATTTGTATTTTTTTTTTTTTTTTTGCTAAGTCTATATCAACGCTGAGTCACGAGAATATGGGTAAACTGAATTTAATGAAAATCTGTATATAGAGTCGGGGAATAAAGAAGTACAGTCTATGCTACAAACTATTTTATTCATTCCGAATGAAGTGGTAGTTTAAGGGAAGGCGCCTAGAATTTAATTTTTAATACCTATATTGTTCGTCCTATCGAAAAGTACTACACGACAGAATTTATAGAGAATAAAATTTAGGATCATGTATGTTGTATTCAGGTTTACCGTACCGACTATGATAAAAGTGGTATTTTAGAGTCGGAGGAAAATTAAATGTGAAGGCCTACAATATCGAAAGCTCATTAACGATAACACTACGTTGACCATTGTTTGTATCGTTGCGTACGCTATAATACAAGGCCTTGAAATGCACTCATGGAAACGGGTAGCATCCTAGTTCACCATTCAACCACTAGGATCGCGTTCTTGCCCCCTTATATTCGCATGGCCGTATATGTCAATAAGTAAATTATATCCTAAATAAAAAGAACTGAATGTTTTTGCGAGTATTGACAGTACTTTATTTATAGAGCGGTGCTGCATTGGCTTGGATATGTCATTGAAGTTTCAAAACTTTCCTTTTGAGGAGCTTCTTATCAAGTTTCCAAACGTTCTCTCTCGTACTTGAGTGGCACGAAGCAATGTTGTCTAATAGAGGTCTCAGGCATTTTTATAGTAGAAAAAGAGGTGTTTGTCGTCTTTACACTTTCTACACTGTTGAACATGTCTTTCGGAAAAAACATACACCTTTTAGAAAATCTCTTCGGGGCAAGTACTGCGTAGCGGAGGTGACAAATTCTGTCGTTCACTGCAGAAGTGCCACAGACGATGATTTTCGGTATCTGAGGGCTCCTCGATCTTGAAAAGGAATAAGATACAATGTTGGACTTTGAGTAGCTGGAGAAGAGATATATTCTAAATAGCCTTTACTGTTGTATACAAGGAACTTGATATACAAGGCACAACGTAAAAGTTTATTGCTTGGAAATTTTTATACAATATGTACACAAAGAGAACGAAACTTGCCTTGAAGTTTAACGAGCTTCACACGTCCAATGCTAACATAAAGTAGTAGACTGAGGGTCTGAAGAGTATTTACATTTATACAAGTTAATATTACTATGTGCATTCAGTTCTTATCTTGATAAGATAGTCTGTTCAAATGAAGTAATGTCCTTGATAGTTGAAAACTATCTGTAGTCAGTATAATGACAAGTGGAACTTGCAGAAAGTCCGTATTAGCAGTATGCTAGTAGGAGGCGTAGAACTTGTAAGGAACTTGCGATAAGGTTGCACCCGCATATCAAGCGGTCAGCGCCAAGTTCTCCCGGTAACTCAATTTCTTCTCAGGGTATTCCATCTTTCGCTCATAAAATGTGTGATTTTACACTGACTGACAGAGCAAATGCAACACCAAGAAGGAGTGGTCAGAACTTTATGCCAATTGCAGGGTAGACTGACGTCACTGAGGTATGCTCATGATGTGAAATGCGCCGCTGTGCTGCGCACGTAGCGAACGATAAATGGGACACGGCGTTGGCGAATGGCCCACTTCGTACCGTGATTTCTCAGCCGACAATCATTGTAGAACGTGTTGTCGTGTGCCACAGGACACGTGTATAGCTAAGAATGCCAGGCCGCCGTCAACGGAGGCATTTCCAGCAGACAGACGACTTTACGAGGGGTATGGTGATCGGGCTGAGAAGGGCAGGTTGGTCGCTTCGTCAAATCGCAGCCGATACCCATAGGGATGTGTCCACGGTGCAGCGCCTGTGGCGAAGATGGTTGGCGCAGGGACATGTGGCACGTGCGAGGGGTCCAGGCGCAGCCCGAGTGACGTCAGCACGCGAGGATCGGCGCATCCGCCGCCAAGCGGTGGCAGCCCCGCACGCCACGTCAACCGCCATTCTTCAGCATGTGCAAGACGCCCTGGCTGTTCCAATATCGACCAGAACAATTTCCCGTCGATTGGTTGAAGGAGGCCTGCACTCCCGGCGTCCGCTCAGAAGACTACCATTGACTCCACAGCATAGACGTGCACGCCTGGCATGGTGCCGGGCTAGAGCGACTTGGATGAGGGAATGGCGGAACGTCGTGTTCTCCGATGAGTCACACTTCTGTTCTGTCAGTGATAGTCACCGCAGACGAGTGTGGCGTCGGCGTGGAGAAAGGTCAAATCCGGCAGTAACTATGGAGCGCCCTACCGCTAGACAACGCGGCATCATGGTTTGGGGCGCTATTGCGTATGATTCCACGTCACCTCTAGTGCGTATTCAAGGCACGTTAAATGCCCACCGCTACGTGCAGCATGTGCTGCGGCCGGTGGCACTCCCCTACCTTCAGGGGCTGCCCAATGCTCTGTTTCAGCAGGATACTGCCCACCCACACACTGCTCGCATCTCCCAACAGGCTCTACGAGGTGTACAGATGCTTCCGTGGCCAGCGTACTCTCCGGATCTCTCACCAATCGAACACGTGTGGGATCTCATTGGACGCCGTTTGCAAACTCTGCCCCAGCCTCGTACGGACGACCAACTGTGGCAAATGGTTGACAGAGAATAGAGAACCATCCCTCAGGACACCATCCGCACTCTTATTGACTCTGTACCTCGGCGTGTTTCTGCGTGCATCGCCGCTCGCGGTGGTCCTACATCCTACTGAGTCGATGCCGTGCGCATTGTGTAACCTGCATATCGGTTTGAAATAAACATCAATTATTCGTCCGTGCCGTCTCTGTTTTTTCTCCAACTATCATCCCTTTCGAACCACTCCTTCTTGGTGTTGCATTTGCTCTGTCAGTCAGTGTATATGGGTTTGTTTTTTATGTGGTTTCGGATGAGATTCGATCTGTTGAGATGCACATCATGGGACTACCTATACGCTCAAGTAAGGACCTGTGGCCGATTACCTCAAAAAGAATCTCTTTCTTTTTGTCAAACTCATAAATTACTTATATCTACAAAACGTATTAGCTAACTTACAAACTAGCCGTTACCCAAAAGGAATTCAAAACACAGGCACTTTGTAAAAGAAAAATATAAGAAAATTTATTGAATAAATCATGTTCAATGTAAGTTAATGTGAAACCTGGGTAGTATTATCTTAATAATATTTAAGCATAAAGGATTAGAGTCAGCGCTGGCTCAAATAAAAGTAAAATAATTAAGCTTTAAATTATTTACATTCTTTCTCATTTAATGTTCAAATTCATATTAGTTATTTACTTCTATATTCGTAGCCATGTTCCGAAATGTAATTGATTTTCTCCAATTATATTCAAGAGATCACTGAGCAATCACGGTCTCCATATAAATACTCGTTGTGAATACTGTCACGCTAATTATATAAATTATTCTCACCACATTTAAGTCATCTCACTGTGATAAAAATGGATGGTTTGCTAAATTGAAACGTAATAAAAATTAAATGGGATAAAGTCAGACTGCGACTGTAAATCTGATCATATCTTTACGTATGTATTTCCCAAACAAACTCTTGCGTTAGTGTGAAATCGTAAAACTGCTCTCCAAATTTTCCATTCATAAATCTGAACTCTGGTTATTTGGCCACTTATCTTGAATACGCATAAATAACAACTTACGGGCTAAGACAATACCTCCCTAGAGCCTACGTCATATGGCTCCTAACTAACCATTATCCTATTCTTTATATTTAAAATACTTCAATTGAAATCATATCTGCGTGAAAAGAAATGAACATCTATCTAACTGTTCAAGTAGTTTCCGATCCACACACTCCTCCATCAACGGCTCAATGTGCTTTAGCTAACTGATCTTACTCAATATCTCTTACGTGTACGAGCTACTCAACTCGTATGGACAGTACAGAATGAAATTAATACGTATTATATTGAAACATCACCACACCAAAGAATATCGCATGTATATTTAGTCATGAGCCTAGTAAACCGTATATTAAAGAGCTCTCTTATACTCGGTACATGCCATTTACCAATGTCAGATAAAAACTGTCACGATTCACAGTTCTACCATAATACATGTCAATCTTACCTTAAAATGGTCATCTGCGCGATGTTCACACTTTGACATATTCTTTCCATATGACACAGAAACTCACCACATGTAAATCTAACACAACGTTTCCTCGGCGAATAGCAATTCTTTCTCTTACCGCAGAATATAAACAAACATCTATATTTCCAGTATTCCTTAATATGCTCCAAGAAATAACCACATTTCAACACCATTCAAATATACATTATCATACCACCGGCATACATATTGCCGTACGCATATAGCCGAAAACACCCAAAACTATATGCCAAACATTTTAGAATTGCCTTGTAATAAACGCATTTTAATAACCTTTTATCTTAAAAACAGCAGTTTGAGTTCAATGCCCTCTTTCTATGAAGAAAGGAATACGTAACTTAACTATATTCATCTGTGTCGCGCAGGTAAATTCGTGACGTAATCTTTGTACATGTAAACGAGATTAATCGAAATTTCACTAGTTATATAGACTCCTTGCTATTAGGTCTTCACAGGTAACACTTCTTTCATTTACTCATGCTAGTTTCTACTGTATGTATGCAAGTGCGGTAGCCTGTATATGATATAATTGAATTCTAATTCTACACTGCCATCTTATCTTATAGCCTTAGATATCTCACATTTCATTTTATGTTTCACACACGTTCTTAATTAATTCATAAATATCACCAATTATTCAGCACATGCCGAAGTTAGAGTGAGGATGTAAATTGCGTGAAACTACTCTACTAAAAAAAATGTATGGACTTAGCTCGTCAGATGCTACGTTTGGTCTGGTTGTCGCTCCATTCCTTGGTTGTGGTTAGACCCTCTGTTAGGATCTGGATCTCTGGATGGATAACGTCTTCCTGGTCATCAGCTGGTCACATGGCTCGCCGGTCCACATCCTCATCATCCTGTCCTCTGGCTGGCCGGTCCAATCATCATCAGCTGGTCCTCTGGCTGGCCGGTGCATATCCCCAGTTCAGTCCATCATGTAGATTTAGCAAACAGTCATCATTCCAAATCTGCAGACAGCGTAGAAAATTCCTTTTGCGGAGCAATCAGTCATGATATATTCCATAGTTCTACTGCTATTCTAAACGACGAAGTTTTCTTCGGTCGGAATAAGTTCTCTGTATATAGGTATTAAGTTTATAACCACAGGGGTAACTTTCTTCTCATACGAAATTGTCAGTTCTGCAATATGGTGTATCCTTTTTCTTCAATCGCAGAGTGGCTGCTCACAGGATCCAAGTCAGACGTATCTCACCACAAATTATTTATTTCTATGATATCTCGTCTCTTTTTAGCATACGCCGGTGAATTATTTTATCGGATGTTATCGCCGATTGTAAAAACAGTCAATATATTCCTCAGGAGTTTAGGATAATCTTCAGATGTAAATCTTCGCTTGTATTTGCGTCTTACTTCTGCAGTTGAAATTTTTAGAGTATATTTTTTAACAATCATTCCGCTGCTATATTTTTTCAAAACAATTCAAAATGAGCCTCTACTGTTCTGCAGTGTCTTTCAAATCAGTCCGTTCCGTGACGTGCATGGTCTCCTATATGCTGTATTAATAAGAAGTTCATTGCCTTAATAGATCGCATGGGCCATACCTTCCTACGCCGCTATTTTGTAAATGGTCTACGAGATGCGAACGGGCACAAGGTTCATAAATAGCAGAATGCTGGGATTGAAGTCGGGGCACTTGTAAGGGACTTGTGTGGGTATCAGAATGCTTGGATAGGATGCTCGACGGTGCTACGGGAGTCAGGATGCATGAGGCAATGTCCTGAGGTGAAACCTCCTGGCCAGAATCAGTCCACCTGTTCAGAACACTTATTTAAGAGGGTACCTCCGTGTCTGACTTGCGGTGTAGTCTAGTCGTTGGACACTGTAGGATTGCCTCGAGAGACGGAAACGTTGCTCCATTTATAGTGCTGGCTGACGTCACAGACGATTACGTCAGAGTAGTGCAGTCCACCTCGTGGTCTCTCGAAACGTCGATGCCTGGTGTTCTGCGGAGCTTGCTGGCGCGGAGGACACACACAACATTTAAAGTCTTTTCTTTTCTTGCCACACGAACCATAATGTCATTGTATTCCGCTTGGAGTCTTAGGTAGCTGAAGAAGAGCTCGATGTTATCGCATGTTAAGGTTCCTCGTCAATGCATAATGAAAATGTATACTGATGAGGTATTTTACGCAGGCCACAGTGGACTGGGTAGTCAAGATCTATGCCTGATACATTTCCCTCAATGAATCTTTTCTTACTTTCTCTGAATGCATTTGAATTTTCTTAATATATGACAGGAAATCATTAATTAACCAACTGAGGCGTTCATCTTCAGCACTAAAAGATGCTCGTTTGTTCTCATTACTGGAATATGTCCCATGTGAGGTGTTGCAGATGTCATGTGCATCGAACAATTTCATAAAACGCTCCATAAAACAAATGGTTTATTTTAGACTGTATTAAATCATCTCGCGACAAACCACCTGCATACTTTTCAAACCAGAGATTGTTTCAGGGGAAAATACAATATTTTTAGCTCTTGCTACATTCATTTTCTCCAAATTTGTTGGGGTTTTTTTTCCTAATTTAAAATATCTGAGTTTGAAGAGGCCTCTCAAATGATCGCCGATCACGGTAGCATTGTTTAAAAAAAGTCCAGTAACAAATTTTCGGATCGCCCGATTCTTATAACGTAACTCGGATCAAAACGTAGGAACAGAGACCTAATTTCGTCAGCTTGAAGTCGTATCTCATGCGTAATACTTCCTCTGTATAATGTTTCGAACATTGAACATTCACTGGAAACTTGTGAAACGAAATTCCACTACCTTTAATTTCTCGTGAATAAACTATGACTGGAACTGCGAATGCTTAACATCAGACGAATAGATAATACATTCACAACCAAGTCAGTTAATACGCACTTTCAAAGGCGCGAACCTGGTAGACACGGGGCAAGAAAGCGATCCTAGCGGCCCGGCATTGAACTTCAGTGTGACCACTTCGATAGCGTTTTACAGGCTCTATTTCCAGGTCTTGTATTATAACGTAGGCAACGGTTTGTATGATATTCTTTGTCTCTTATGCTACCGCTCATATCCGATAGATGGGATTACTGCTGCGTACCGAGTATAACAGCCTGCTTGAATATTGGCGGGAAATACCACGGGAGTTAGATAACTTTCTTCTCTAGCATACCATTCCTCTGGTTCATACATTTTCTGATACTGCTGGTACGTAAAACACTGGTTCATCATAGTATTCCAGCTATTCAATCCTTACTCTGACTCACTGATTGGATTCATCAGTGTGCACAAATTAACGAAATAATGGCAGCGGCTCACTTCTGACATAGTCTAGAATTCCAATTTCGGCCTATTCCAAATTATAGCACCACGGTTCACTAAATAACTCAAAATTCAACCCTGAAATGAGCCGTTTCTTAAGAAATGCTTCTTCCTCTTCACTTTTATTAAATGCTACATTAATTTTATTCCAAATTAGCAGCCAAGAGTAGGTTTCTCCTCTGGCTTGGAGGTAAAAATAGCCTCCAAGTCAGATAGATTTCCCCCCGCCAGTGTAGTGAATTGAGATTTTCCAACTCATCGTGTATTCCAAGGAAAAAGGTGAGTAAAAGGGCATAGTATTTGGTTATTGCCCTGGCACTCTCCACTCTCCACTCTCCCTTCCTCCCCCCCCCCCCCTCCCCACAAAAATAAAAGAGTGTTCACGGCTGTCTGCGGCATGGTAATTCCAGCTCTGGAACTTTGAACTGTTACACCGGCAGCGTACTACTGATTATTAAAAGTGAGAAAATGTGTGGGTTTTCATTTGATCGAGTATTTCATATGATAGCATTGCTTTTAATCGTGCCATTCCTACTGTGATGACTATGTTGATTTCAGTTGGGAAAATCACTAAGACCATCTTTTTGAGGATGCAAAAATGCAGGTGGAGAGTGAGAGTCTGACATTACAGCGAAAATTCCCCAACTTGATTGTGATTGATGTGAGGTAAGTGGGCCTACCATTACAAAGAAAATTCCCGTACCCAGTCTTCACATAAAAGAAGGAGTTTGGTGACTTCCCCGTCGTGTTTCTAGAGAAACGTTAAGAGCTATGCAATTTAATACAATCTTACTCCCAACAAGTACACTACCTAACCTAGAAGCGAAGCACGGGTACATCAGCTAGTTATATAATAAAAATGTGTCACATTTGCTATCCAGCATAAAAGTTGCCTCTGCCACTATATCGTAAAGGAGGTAAGTTACATACTTGCAATCATATGTACGAGTTCTAAATTAAATCTTTGGCGAGTAGAGATTCGCATAATTCGACAGTATCGGTAGATCCAAAATTGTAGGTTTATATAAACATTTACGATGCGAAAATAAATATTAAGAATAAATACTTTACGACTGCTACAAATAACAATAAAGGAGTCGTTTAACGCTCTATAAAAAGGTTTCCCTAATATTTTCATTGGGAAGGCAAACAGTTAGGGCAGTATATAATGTTAAGAGAACACCAGCAGAATTTTGTAAAAATAAGTGTGAATGTGGCAATGAAGACTCAAATGTTAATAAAAAGGGAAATTAGAGGAATAATTTAGTGCTTGATGGAAGTGTATAAGAATGAAGCCATAGGAGAAATAAATTAATCAAATCAATGAATTTTGTGTAATGAACATAATGGAAGAGGTAAAGACGGTAAAGAAACAAGAAAAGTCAGATATAAATATATAGTGAGAAAGAGAACTTTACATTTTTATGCAGCTTCTAAATCGAGAATCGGAAGAAACCAGGAAAAGTAGAAAAAATGTGTGATATTAGACCCTTTCAGAGGTATATAGGAAAAGAAATCTAAAGGTGAAAACAAAGAAGATACATATAGTTGATAGTGAGGATATATATGGGAAAGTATCCTTAATAAATTACTTAAAGTTCAGGAAGTGCCTCAAATATATAAGATTATCTAACTAGTAAATTCACGTCGAAGAAATAATTATGTGCTTTGTATTAATATAATACATTCTAATAATTTCTTGTAACATTGGGTTCATTGGAATACCTTCGGTATTTTGTATTATTATTATTATTATTATTATTATTATTATTATTATTATTATTATTATTATTATTATTATTATTATTATTGTCATTATTATTATTAAGAAAACTAACATGTTGTAGGTATAATTGCAATGAATACTCTCTTCCCAGTTGTTGGTTATCCGCGGTTGGGAGAGAAGATTATTCCATCCATTCATTTATTCATTTTAGTAGGCCTAAAGTAAAACGTAAAGTAAAAATTGAAGACCAGTTAGCCAGATGGCGTCAAATTAAAATGCTTCCAATCTGTAGCTGAAGCCATGCGATTATTATTATTATTATTATTATTATTATTATTATTATTATCAATGTTGTTGTTGTACCGGTTGGTACACCTCTACGCCACACATTTGAATTTTCCGCCTTAAAGTACTCCTCTACAGCTGAAACTCGGAACTTTAAAAACTGAATTAATTCAACCGTTTCTCAGAAGATGTCACTGTGTTAATTTCGAACTGTTTTTGTTTACTAATTATCAAGAAATGTGGACATTCTCTCACAGATGTCTCTACCTAAAACTGGGATCATGCACCCTGGTGCGAAGTGAATGAACTTTCTTGAAGAAATTTTGTATCCAGAAGTTTTTGTCTTTACTAAATTTTATTCTTTCATTTGTGGGTTGGCAATATTAATCTTTCTTTCCGCCAGTTTTGAACTTAGCCAATCAGTAATTTCTGCAATTAATTTTCAACCAATCCTAGGTTTCTTCCTCTATCTTGATGTGTAACTTTTAGCCAGCCAATAAAGCTGAGTAGGTGTGTCTTAATTATTCATGAAAGGTCTCGAATCTTCCCTGAGTGTATAAAAACTGCTGATTTTCACGGCTCCTGGCCACTTCAACAATATCTAGCTTAGTGTATGGAAGCATAGCAGGGGGCGGGTAGCGCCTCTTCCTTCGGGCAGCAGCTCTTCAACAAGTTAATGGCCGTTTAACATCTTTATTTCTTGCTAGCTCAGCAGTTTAACCCTCGGGGAAGGTCCGAAACCTTTTCAATGTAACCTGCCTGTCTAAGAATGTAACTTAGTGCCGGCTTATGTAAACTATTCTTATTACTTTAACTGTAAATCGGGGATAGAGAGTGCTTTACCCTCTCGAGCTCCCTTCCATTTTTGATTTGAGGTGACTACGTTTTCATAACCGATTTTCTACTCTTAATGTATTAAAATTTTCTTGTACGAGTCACCTCCCTAGCTTGGGAATAGCCCCTGTGTCATCGACCTAGTGCCTCTTAGGTTTTAAAATGTGTATTAAGGAGTGCTAATTCACGCCTCCTTTCCTTTCTTGCATTTAGGGCCATTTAAATTAACCTATTATGTTTCTTTTCTTTTAAGGCCCTGTAGGCTGGGTACGAGATACCCCTGTTTAATTCTAGTAAGTAGTGCCTTGATGGCAAGTGATTGTAAAGTCTGGTATTATCCTTATAAGCTTGAAAAATTGAGAGCGGGTTAGCTCTTTTATTGGTGGTAAAAGTGCCGCTAGGAGGCCTGACATGTTTTTTTTTGGAGCTTATGTTCCTTGAATAAAGGGGTTTTCTGCCCTTTGAACAAATGAGTGAACTTTGGGAAAGTTGGGCTAATAGCTCAAGGATTGTGTAATTGGGGCTCGAAGCCCAGAATTTTTAAGGACCCCGAAACTCCGGTCTTCGTTCGTAAAGTTATAATTTGTACCTGATTATTGGATAGCTGTTGATTGTTCTTGTTAAAAATTTGTGAATTCTATGTAAACATTGTTAAGTTTGGTCATTTTCAAAAATATAACCTTTAATGAAATTCCAATTCATCTTTCGGCTTGGCAGTTAGAACCATTCCAGCCCGCACCTTCTTTCACCTTTGCTGTTTCACACATACCTCGGAACAATTATTATTATTAACTTCCCAGATTAAATTCGTTATTATAACCTATGAATGTAACTCTATGAAAGATCTACAATATTTTAGGGCTTCAAGACCAGCTTCCCTCATTGATTTCCTTTATACTACCATTTACAAATTGTATGGTTACCTTTAAGATTACAGTTGATCATTCCTTCATCATCTTCTTGTCGCCTGTATATAAGATGTGGATGCTCCTCCCCCGATTCGGGATCGTGGTCCTTAACGGGCTCTATGAGGAATATACCACGCTTGGACCTTATATATCCAGCCTAGAAAATAACGAAAGCATGTTTAGTCTTCTTCTATGAATATTTGACAGGATAGATGTCTGAAATGTATTTGAAAATAGTTCAATTATTGCACTACTAAGTGTTGCCAAACCCTTAGTATTAAACGCACTATTTATAATGATTATACTTAACTAAGTAAGTAAGTAAGTAAGTAAGGATGTCCAACTATTTTCAGGTATTTCGTCGACTTTTCTTTCTACTATCTGCTCTACGTAGCACCTACAGAGATATGTTTTATGCGACGATGGGATAGGAAAGGACTAGGAGTAGGAAGAAAGTGACCGTGGTTCTAATTAAGGTAATTACTTGGTGTGAAAATGGGAAACCACGGAAAACCATTTTCAGGGCTGCTGATAGTGGGGTTCGAACCCACTATCCCCGAATGCAAGCTGGTAGTGACCCAAGCCGCATAGACACTTGCTTGGTCAATCAATCAATCAATCAATCAATCAATCAATCAATCAATAATGATCTGTAGCCCCAGTGGCAGATTCCCTCCATCTCCGATGTAGGCGGACTGTATTCAACCACATGCCACTGGTGATTTAAAATCGTTAGTTTTAATCATCGGCGTCCAACACTGACATCAAATATGACTCTACGAGGCATAGTGCAAAAGGCATCAGAAATTGAAGATACAATGAAGCATTTCCACTCCCATCTCAAGGAGGCTACCAGCAGTACCCGAGAAGAGAAACTACAGAGGCTAGAGAAGGAGTTGTGTGCGTTTCAGGAGAAAGTGTCCGGTAAACTCAAAGAAGTAAAAAACAATATACTTATTAAAACTGGAGGAAAGCTGGGCGAGTAATGTAAACAGATTAAGCCGCCGAAACTGTCTAATTTTGCGTGTCGTTCTGGAAGAACTAGCTGAAAATGTGCAGACCAAAATAATAACAATGGTGAAAGAAAAACTGGATATTGACATCAATGTGTCGGACATTGACCGTTGACTTCGCCTTGGTGTACTGAAACGAAGAACGGCTGATGTGGTTGCCACGGTTAAACGCCCGCTGATTGATTATGTTCCTTTGGTACCAAGATTGTGACTGCACCTGGGGCCTATTCCACAAATGTATGGTCTTGTACATTACAAATAAATTCTCTAGTAACTAGTACAAATATTAGAGTTTCTGTTCCAAAAAAGAATTTTCTACAGTTGAACTTTACTACTCCATATTTAAAAATTGCCAGCGAATTTTTATGTGTGTGTTCCACGAAAGTACTAGTAGTTGTAACTTACTAGTGAATTGAGAAGTATTCTCTACCAGTGAAAGGACAATAATATATGAATGTACTAGTGCTATTTAAATATACTTATTTCAGATACATTTTGATAAATATGTGGTCTAACAGTAGTGATAGTGATGGTGATGAAAATGAAAACTGAAAATTATCTCCATAGGGGAAGAATTAACTTCCAGTTTAACACTGTATTTGAATACAATGAGCGTTTTCGGTTAAGCACAATAGAAGCAGAAGCACTTTTGATGGATATTGGGCATAGATTAGAACATCATCCTACGAACAGAAATAAATCCCTCTCTGCTAAACAACAGTTACTAACAACACTACATCGGCTAGGAAATGGTCGGTACCATGGTATTGCAGATATCAATAAATCAATACTGATCTGCATTTAGGGCATTCGCCTAGGTGGCAGATTCCCGATCTGTTGTTTTCCAAGCCTTTTCCTAAATGATTTCAAAGAAATTGGAAATTTATTGAACATCTCCTTTGGTAAATTATTCCAATCCCTAACTCCTCTACCTATAAATGAATATTTGCCCCAGTTTGTCCTCTTGAATTCCAACTTTATCTTCATATTGTGATCTTTCCTACTTTTATAAACGCCACTCAAACTTATTCGTCTACTGATGTCATTCCACGCCATCTCTCCACTGACAGCTCGGAACATACCACTTAGTCGAGCAGCTTGTCTTCTTTCTCCCAGTTCTTCCTAGCCCAAACTTTGCAATTGTAACGCTACTCTTTTGTCGGAAATCACCGGTCTATAGATTAATACATTCTGTGGTAGCTACAAAAAATTATGAAAAATTTCCGCCAATTGATCGTTGGCCTGAAAATACTGAACAAATAGTACAAAACTTCTATAATATAGCTCAAATGTCTCAAGTTGTGGGCTGTGTAGATGGAACTTTCTTGAACATTGATGCACCCCATGTACATGAAGAGCAGTATGTTGATCGGTATGGAAAGCATTCTGTTAACAGTATGCTTATATGCGGGCTAGATATGAAGTTCTATTATGCCAGTGGAAATTGGCCACGTATCGTCCATGATGCTCGTGTCCTTCGAAACAGCAATCTCTTTCGAATGATGGAGCAAAGTTGGAGACCCTTTCCGCAGTCAGTATTGCTTGGCGATTCTGCTTATCGTTTAAAGAATTGGCTTATTACACCTTTAAACTAGTCGATTTAGATGAACTCAGGGTGCAGAGGTTTAACAGGACCCACAAGAGTACAAGGAGATTAATTGAAAATATTATTGGTATTCAAAAATAAAAAAAAATTCCCTGTCTTAAGCATTTGCGAGTACATCCCGTTTTTGCACGTAACGTTATCAAATGATGCGTAACACTATACATACATACAACATTTTTCATGGAGAGTTACAGATCAATGCAATACACCTGCAGGAAACTGACATTGTGGGTGACTTACCTGAGCCAGAAGATTAGGAACTTACCGGACCCGCTGTAGTTTACAAAATAGATCAGCTAATTAACGCTTTTCAGGGTAAAGTGAGTGATAATTCATTTGTATGAACTTGCGTGTAATTGGAATGGCAGTAGTGTGGAATGTTGTGTGTGAGGAAAGGAAGATTAAGGGCATCAGAAACACCCAGTCCCCAGCCCAGGGATGAAGAAACAAAACTAACGACTACTTACTGTAAAAAAAAATAAAAACCCAATATCTAGGACACATTATGAGAGGCGAGAAGTACCAGCTATTACAACTCATCATCGAAGGTAAAATACAGGGGGAAAGGTGTGTTAGCAGGAGGAGGAATTCATGGCTGAAGGACATCCGAAGATGGCACAACTGCACTTCAGAAGATGCTTTCCATGCTGCAACATCACGTCCGAAGCTGGCTATGTGGACCACCAAACTCCGCTAGGAGGAAGCGCCTCAAGAAGAAGAAGAAACTCCCAGCGCGAAGGTGACAATTAAGTACCGTATTGTTGATTTTATGTTATTATTTTGAATTAGTAGGCAATCAGTGCATTATTGGCATTGTTTGTGACAATTCAGACATGGAAAATTTCCATGTTTACCAAGAGAAAACACAATGTCAACAAGTTTCTCAACAAGCTGATTTTGTTTCATGATTTCGTTATGTTGAACGGCTTGAATTCTCGCACCTTCAGATAAAGAATGTTTTATCCTCCCGCGCCCCAGTAAACGGAATCTCTCTTCATTCTGAATATGTTATTTGAATTTTGATGCTTTTCTAAGAACTTTTTTTTTTGTAAGAATTACTCCATTTAAAGTCCATTCATTTTCACCACCAAGCAAAACACACGTATAACAAAAAACTTCTTGCTTTTGGAACAAGCTGTTAACCACGAACATCGTGTATACCAAAAAAAAAAAATTGAAATGTTCTCGCCACCTTACTGTCAAAATACACTGACTGACAGAGCAAATGCAACACCAAGAAGGAGTGGTCAGAACTTTATGCCAATTGCAGGGTAGACTGACGTCACTGAGGTATGCTCATGATGTGAAATGCGCCGCTGTGCTGCGCACGTAGCGAACGATAAATGGGACACGGCGTTGGTGAAAGGCCCACTTCGTACCGTGATTTCTCAGCCGACAGTCATTGTAGAACGTGTTGTCGTGTGCCACAGGACACGTGTATAGCTAAGAATGCCAGGCCGCCGTCAACGGAGGCATTTCCAGCAGACAGACGACTTTACGAGGGGTATGGTGATCGGGCTGAGAAGGGCAGGTTGGTCGCTTCGTCAAATCGCAGCCGATACCCATAGGGATGTGTCCACGGTGCAGCGCCTGTGGCGAAGATGGTTGGCGCAGGGACATGTGGCACGTGCGAGGGGTCCAGGCGCAGCCCGAGTGACGTCAGCACGCGAGGATCGGCGCATCCGCCGCCAAGCGGTGGCAGCCCCGCACGCCACGTCAACCGCCATTCTTCAGCATGTGCAAGACACCCTGGCTGTTCCAATATCGACCAGAACAATTTCCCGTCGATTGGTTGAAGGAGGCCTGCACTCCCGGCGTCCGCTCAGAAGACTACCATTGACTCCACAGCATAGACGTGCACGCCTGGCATGGTGCCGGGCTAGAGCGACTTGGACGAGGGAATGGCGGAACGTCCTGTTCTCCGATGAGTCACGCTTCTGTTCTGTCAGTGATAGTCACCGCAGACGAGTGTGGCGTCGGCGTGGAGAAAGGTCAAATCCGGCAGTAACTGTGGAGCGCCCTACCGCTAGACAACGCGGCATCATGGTTTTGGGCGCTATTGCGTATGATTCCACGTCACCTCTAGTGCGTATTCAAGGCACGTTAAATGCCCACCGCTACGTGCAGCATGTGCTGCGGCCGGTGGCACTCCCGTACCTTCAGGGGCTGCCCAATGCTCTGTTTCAGCAGGATAATGCCCGCCCACACACTGCTCGCATCTCCCAACAGGCTCTACGAGGTGTACAGATGCTTCCGTGGCCAGCGTACTCTCCGGATCTCTCACCAATCGAACACGTGTGGGATCTCATTGGACGCCGTTTGCAAACTCTGCCCCAGCCTCGTACGGACGACCAACTGTGGCAAATGGTTGACAGAGAATGGAGAACCATCCCTCAGGACACCATCCGCACTCTTATTGACTCTGTACCTCGACGTGTTTCTGCGTGCATCGCCGCTCGCGGTGGTCCTACATCCTACTGAGTCGATGCCGTGCGCATTGTGTAACCTGCATATCGGTTTGAAATAAACATCAATTATTCGTCCGTGCCGTGTCTGTTTTCTCCCCAACTTTCATCCCTTTCGAACCACTCCTTCTTGGTGTTGCATTTGCTCTGTCAGTCAGTGTACTTAATATCTAAATTAGGCATACATCTTTCGTTCTTGGCTCCACACTTCTCTTCGTAAGTCCAAGATAAGAACGGTTTACATTTTAATGAATTCAAAAGACTCGTTAAGTTCCCGGAGGTGCCCACTTCACTCATTATTTCAACGCGAAATTCAACCAGATCATGTCAGTCTTGATTTACACAACTAACAGGAACTCAGAATTTTAATTGGTTATTAAGTAACCAATGAAACCATGTCGCAAAATAAATATTGAGATAAATGTAGGTGACAGGACATTCAAAAAGCTCAAAATTTTAACATAAGGAGTTCTTGACACCTTAATTACGCAAATGGAAATACTTTCTGGCGACTTCGAAAGAATCCATCCAGTTTGTTGAGTTATTGGATCCAACTCACTTCAAGTTTCCTTGCTATTAAACTGAGCAGTCTTAAGAATACTTACGTTTTTTCTAATACAGAAAGATTGTAAAATGAATTGATTAACATTTATTCCGATATAGAAAAGCATTTGCCTTCTCAAAAATATTTACATTATTTTGTCCTCAAAGACCTAGAACCAGTGTATGTAGAAGTGTCAAAAGTGATTCGTTTAATATTAACATTTCCTGCGACCACAGCTTTCTCTGAAAGGAGTATGAGCACTCTGAAGAGGATAAAAACACATTTGCATAATGCAATGAACAAGGCAAGACTCAGCAGTCTTAGTACCATTGATCTATAGAGAAAAAGCTTCCGAAGGAATTGATGAGTAATCAACTATTGAAGGACCGTGTGATTGACCATTCTGTAACCAAGAAAACTCGACGTTTGAAACTACAACACAAGAAAATTTACGGCAAAATTTCCTGTCTACCCATTCATTAAGTAATAGCTTCGCTACTGCTGATTCATGTTATGACGTAGTATGTTTACCTATACGTCGTCACTTATAAAACTTGTAACAATTCGCTTGTAATTTAGAAGAGACTTTCAATCTTTTGTGGAACAGTAATGTACAACACCATACTTTACAAGAACCCACACTAGTAACTTGTAATGGACAAGACCATACTTTTGTAGAACAGGCCCCGCACTTGGAGGGCTATGCGTCAGTTAAAGGACACGCGCCCTGTCGTGACAGAATCGCTCACGGGTATCAGGAAGTATATTTTAAATCGTGCATGTAATTACTTTGGACTAAACCGTGTTTGGATCCAGGATGGCCGCATTGTTGTTCTGTGTGATATAGGAGGAAAAGTGCATAATACTACAATGGTGTAACTTGTTAATGTAAAACAATAGTGACCATTTATTTATTTACACTGTTTACGCTCACATTGGGGCAACAATATCAACCTTCTTCTTCTTCTTCTTCTTCTTCTTCTTATTATTATTATTATTATTATTATTATTATTATTATTATTATTATTATTATTATTAACTTTACTGGGCACATTAGACCACTTGAGTTTTCCATGTACTCTTTTTCTTTGAAGGTTGTACTGTTCGATTCTTCTTATCTGCCCAGTACTTCTTCATTCGTTCTGATCGCAGGGTTCGTAATTCGTCTGAAATCTCCACAGGCATTCTGTGCATCATTTCAGTTGAAAATTTGTCATTCTTAAGAAGGGTGGTAATTTTACTTTTGTTCTCTGCATCTGTAATTTCGAGTCCAACTGTTTTGAGATCCTCTTGAGAGTCTTTGATCCAATGCCCTCCTGTCTTCCTTCCCAGATTTCTCATCACTAGTTGTCGTAAAATCCTGTTTTCTGGTGATCGTACGCTGTGAAAGAAATAAGAGATTCTTTTCTTCTTCATCGTGCTGGTAACTGGGTCAATCTCTCGATAGAAAGTTTCATTGGGGAGGATTCTTCAGACTCCTTCAACCTGGTACTTTTTATTTATACAAGTTCTAATAATTCTTCTTTCAGGTTTGAGGAGATGATCAGTTCTTATTTCATTTTTAATTTGGAACAAGGTTTCGCTAGCATAAGTGACTTCTGGAAAAGTTACAGTTTTGTAGTTTTGGATCTTAGTGTCTATTGACAAGCATTCTTTGTTATAAATCGATCAGGTTAGAAATTGTGCTGTTTTCATTTTGTTGGTTCTATTTATCCATGTCGCTTTCTCGCATAAGTTGTGCATAATGATTTCTCCAAGGTATTTAAATTGCAGACCTATGTTAATTCTTTGATCATTTATGATGACTTATGTCAAGGGGTTTCATTCTCATTCCCAGTTTTCTCAAAGGATATTTGTAATCCTATTTTAATGCCATTTTCTGGACACTGGTGATCTGAGCACGGACTTCTTCCATGTCAAGGCCTAAAAGAGCTAAATCATCTGCAAACTTTAGGCAGTTTGTCCTTATTGAGGGTATTGCTCTAATTTTGATTTTATGTGGGCTTTCGTTTGCCAAATTTCCATGATGTAATCTAGAGCCACATTGAAAAGCAATGGGGATAATCCGTCACCTTCTCTGAGGCCTGTATTTATTGTAAAAGCATTTGACATTCCTCCCCTGAACTTTACCTTTGAAATTGTGTTGGTTACAGTTAGTTCAATATTTTTTGTTAATTTAGGATGAAGGCCATATGATCTGAGGATTTTTTAAAAAGTGGGTCTTTGTATACTATCATAAGCCTTTTTGAAATCTAGGAATGAAATAAACAACGGTTTATTTCTGTATTTGCAATATTCCATTATTAGTTTCAGGCTAAGAATTTGGTCTGGACAACTTCTGTGTTGACGAAATCCTCCATGGTATTCTCCAAGTTGTGGTTTCAGAATGTTTTTTAACCTATTGTAAATTTTGCAGGAGAAAATTTTGTAAGTTCAGTCCAAAAAGGTTTCTTCCTCTGTAATTGTCTGGATTAGTTTAATCTCCTTTTTTTGAATAATGGATGGATTACGCCTGAGGTCCAGTGTTCTGGGATTTCCTCTGTGATCCACATTTTTATTAGATGCCGATGTAAATTTATGACTGCTGGTTTCCCTGCATTTTTCCAGATTTCTGCAAAGACTAGGTCTTCACCACATGCCTTGTAATTTTTTAGTTCCTTAATTGCGAATTCTACCTTATTGATAGTTGGAGGATCTATTAGATCTGGGGTGGTTAAAACGGGTGTGTCAGTATTTATTCCCAACGTTTCCAGTGGGTCATCGCAATTTAATAGTTTGTTGAATGTATCTGCGAGGATCTATGCATTTTCTTGATTACTATGGGCTAATCTTCCTGATTTATCTCTCAGCATTAATATTGGGGGCTCATATTTTTAAGGTACTCACCAAAGATTTTATAATAATCTCGTGATTGTTTTTTGTTAAAACCCTCCTCTATTCTTTTTAAGGTATTTTTAATATGCATGCGTTTTGTGTGATGATTTTATGGTTGACTCTGTTTTATTAGTTCTGAATTTGATTTTTCTTATTTTTGGGCTTGATGATTTTTCCAAGCTTGGTGTTTTCTCTCAATTGCCTGGTCACATTCATCATTCTTCTTATACAATAAAACAACCTTATACTATAAAATCTTCAAAACAGTACATCAAAATTTAAGTTCATATTTTAACACTTGATAATTTCTTCTCTTCCCAAAACTATTTCATTCTAGACGATCTTGCAGCCCGTTCTTCTGCTGATATAACATACTGCTTACGTTATGATGTTTTAAGTGATAGTTTTGCATATTTGTTATTTAGAATCTTCTTCTATTCTCAATTTTCAATTTGCTCTGTAGTAATTTTCAATTCATCCAAATCCATTTGTACTTCTTTAAACCAAGTGTTCTTTTTGTTTTACTATTTCAAAAGAAATCAAAAAGTACAGAAACGACATTAACTCATAATGTTGTAGTATTAAGTAAATGTCTAAGTATGTGTGTGAGTGAACGTGATTGTGTCCTGGAAGTATTTGCGGAGATAATAAGGTGAGTAGGAGGAAATATTTCCTAGAATATGGCAAACCACAAGTGTTGTTTTGTCGTATATAGTGACCTTGATATCAGTGACCTGGTCCCATTTCTACCCCCAATCGCCCGGAAACGGGAGACTTTCCAGGGAAAGTCTTGCAAGCCACCCACGAGCCCTACAATGTTGCCATATTAACGCAATGTCGTTAGTGGCTCACATTGACAAACAATATGTAGTGTAAATGTTGCCCTTGAGCTGATTAATGACTATGCAATTTTAAAAACCTTAAATTAAACCCCTGAAAACACAATCCATTATCATCTGCCCATAAAAGAATATATGTTAAAGTATATTCAAATTTTTATTTTAAACAATAGTGTTTTTGCAGTTCTTAGTATTTTAAGTTTCAATTAGTTTTGTTTTGTAGTTCATAGTATTTTAAGTTTCAGTCAGTTTTATAGTGGGATATTGTTCATCTTCTTTTTCTACCGCTCTTCCCACACTTGCGGGGTCGCGCGTACGAACTGTGCCGCGCATGTGGATTTGGCCCTGTTTTACGGCCTGATGCCCTTCTTTACACCAATCCTATGTGGAGAAATGTAACCACTATTGCGTACTTCTGTGGTGGTTGATAGTGTAATGTGTTGTATGAATATGCATAATGTTGCGACAAACACAAATACCCAGTTCCAGAGCAAGAAGAATTAATCAAATACGATTAAAATCCCCCATCTTCCCGGAAATCGAACCCAGGACACTCTGAACCGAAGGCATAAATGCTGACCATTCAGCCAAGAAATTGGACCTTTTATAGTATTAATAGTGGTAATATATACGTGTTTGAGTGTAACAGAGGGCCAGAAGCACTAACTTCGCCACGGATAATAAAGGCTTTAATCTATCTACGAGTCTTTCAGACATTCTTAAATCTCTGGCACAGTAGCGGTATAGGACGGTGGCACGGGAATGCAAAATATTACTTGGTGAGATAAGATTTACCGGGCGAGTTGGCCGTGCGCGTAGAGGCGCGCGGCTGTGAGCTTGCATCCGGGAGATAGTAGGTTCGAATCCCACTATCGGCAGGCCTGAAAATGGTTTTCCGTGGTTTCCCATTTTCACACCAGGCAAATGCTGGGGCTGTACCTAAATTAAGGCCACGGCCGCTTCCTTCCAACTCCTAGGCCTTTCCTATCCCATCGTCGCCATAAGACCTATCTGTGTCGGTGCGACGTAAAGCCCCTAGCAAAAAAAAAAAAGAGATAAGATTTATGTCCGCCTCTGTGGTGTAGTGGTTAGCGTGATTAGCTGCCACCCCCGGAGGCCCGGGTTCGATTCCCGGCTCTGCCACGAAATTTGAAAAGTGGTATGAGGGCTGGAACGGGGTCCACTCAGCCTCGGGAGGTCAACTGAGTAGAGGTGGGTTCGATTCCCACCTCAGCCATCCTGGAAGTGGTTTTCCGTGGTTTCCCACTTCTCCTCCAGGCGAATGCCGGGATGGTACCTAACATAAGGCCACGGCCGCTTCCTTCCCTCTTCCTTGCCTATCCCTTCCAATCTTCCCATCCCTCCACAAGGCCCCTGTTCAGCATAGCAGGTGAGGCCGCCTGGGCGAGGTACTGGTCATTCTCCCCAGTTGTATCCCCGACCAAGAGTCTGAAGCTCGAGGACACTGCCCTTGAGGCGGTAGAGGTGGGATCCCTCGCTGTGTCCGAGGGAAAAGCCGACCCTGGAGGGTAAACGGATGATGATGATGATGATGAAGAGATAAGATTTATGAATGTTACCCGGAAATGCTTTTAAAGTAAATGTGTTGATCCTTTTTGCTAGAATCCCATCATCCCGACCCTCAAGAAAAAAAAAAAGAAAAAACCTTCATTTTATAGAAAAATATTTCGCCATTACGCACGTCCGCTGAACACTCATTACCACTGGGTGTATTTTGTAACCAGGGGCTGTCTGGCCGAGGCGGTAAAGGCGTGCTCGGTTTGCCCGGAAGGACGTTGGTTCGAATCCCCGTCAGGAAGTCGTAATATTTAAGAAATGAGATTTCCACTTCCGGAGGTGCATATGGCCATGAGGTTCACTCAGCCTACCCCAAAAATGAGTACCAGGTTAATTCCTGGGGCAAAGGCGGCCGGGCGTAGAGCTAACCACTCTACCCCATCAAGTGCCGAGGTTACGGATAGTGGAAGACTTTACCTTCCACCCCTCCAAGGGCCTTCACGGGCTGCACGAAGGTGACTTTGCTTTGTTTTGCATTTTGTAAACATGGTGCCGCTGTCATAATATTCAACGCAATTAGACATGATAGTAAACTTTGCATCTCTAATGCATCCTAAGAAAACCGTTATAAACTCACTCCCTTCGAGAGGCTTTTTGCTTGACACCTCTGACGTGTTAGACCAATATTTTCTTGTCACTAGTCAGGACATGCGCAAACAAGTCAAGGAAACAACAATCACAACAACACTTAACGACACTCCCTATCGGCACTCTGGTGAACTAAAAACGCACCCTGTGCCGAGACTTCATCTCTAACCTCCCGTGCCTCGGTCCTAGAATTGTATCCTCTGGTAGTACCAGGAATCGAACCCATGCCCCCGAGGATGGCAGCTAATAACACTAATCGTTACACGACGGAGGTGGACTACAGTGCAGTAGTGAACTATTTCTCACTGCAGAAAGTCCCCAAGCAAGTAGCCCAGTTCATGTTCAAGTTGACTAATTACTGATCTGATAATTTCTGATAAGCACGTCACTACGAGCATCACGTAACACAGTTGATATCAAAGGGCACTGCCTTCTCCGCCTAGGCCCTAAATCAATAGAGAAGAACTCTGAATATAGTGGAGCATATTTTGGAACTTAATACTCAATACCGTACTACTGATTTTGGTGATCATAGTTTTAAGTGATACGTTATTAGGACTATAAGTCAGTATAATATTACAGTCGTCGGCGTTGCTTTCTTACTTAATATGACGATTACTACCATTATTATTACCATTACTACGATTACTATGAAGAGGATGCCAGTAAACAGAACTGCAAGGAAGGAATTTGACAGAAAAGTAGAAGGAAGACGACCCATGGGAAGGCCACGAGGAAATGGATAGATATAGTTAAGAACGATGTACTGCTGAGAGGTCATGATTGGGACAAATTGGTGGAGGAAGAATGGTACAAGGACAGGATGAGATGGAGGAGGCTCATATACCGCACCCGGAAAACTGGAGATGGTTTAGGATGATGATGATGATGACTACCAAATTCTGTATCATTCCCAGACATTTGTGTGAAATAAATCCGTCGCATAATGGGTGTTATTATTATTATTATTATTACTATTATTATTATTATTATTATTATTATTATTATTATTATTATTATTATTATCACAGTAGAAATGTATGCAATTATGATTATTTGGTTCATATGTCATATATAGAATATTTCCAGGCAAATAAAGCATTGAAGTAATATATTAAAAAGTGGCTACCTTGGTGAAAGGTAACACTACAGTAGTGTAAGAGATATGCGTATTCTCACAGTCAATGGCCTAAAAACTTAGTAAGTTATTATATGATTGAACATGAAGTGGAACTGAAATGAATGTTTGAAATTAATTAAGAAATAAGAATGTGCCAACATATGAAAAGTTTATAAATGAGGATAGATAAGTGATTAAAGTTCCTTGAAAGCTAATAAAATGAGGTAGAGAGGGGGAACAAACAGTATTGTTGGATTATAACATAATGCGTTTGTTTCACATATTCGTTGTCTTGAAGGTGATATTTCGTCGTTCATGGGTCATGATGAAGTGAAAACAATCAGGTTGAAACCAGCCAGGAAGGTTATATCCGACCCAAACTTCCGAGAACTGGATACCTATTTAAACATACTTATCAACGCGAACACGAATCAAGTTTCATTTATCTATTCAAACACGTCTGAATAATAATAATAATAATAATAATAATAATAATAATAATAATAATAATAATAATAATAATAATAATAATAATAATCGTACGGGCTCATCTAACATGCGCAGCCATTTTGCTAAGGACATCTAAGCTGCCTGAGCGTCAATTTTGACCTTCCGTTTTACTTTAATCAAAGGCAGGGTAAACCGATCTCTCTTGTGTGATCTCTGGCTGAGTTTTAATTGATATTGTCGTGTAAACAACAATGTGACACCACATATCTTTTCCATGCCGACGTCGTACGTCATGGAGTTTTGAATGGACTATATTTCCGCCCTTCAAAAATCCGACTACCTCCGCCAAGTTTGAACCTGCGATTTTGGAGATCGACACTCTACCACTAATCCACACAGGGAGCTAAAGTTTGAATCGATCTATAAAAATGCTGCAAAGCAGAATTTTATTCATAACGATGTAAATATTGAGAATTATCTTTTGAGTTTGTAGGACGGATATTTATGTGATAACAATCCACGCGGGTTTGAGACAGGACCATCTGTAAAACTGGCAAAGTTGAACTCAGTAATCGTTCAGATACTGTCTGTTTTCCAAGTCACAAGGCGATATCTCAAGTATTCAACATCACCCAGAATGCACCATTTTGATATGAGTGAAAGGTTTTCTGTTGTTTTCAGTTGCTACAATACTCTGAGAGTATTCAAACATTCCATTCAGAAGACGAAGGCATGAAAATCATTAGATGTTCTCTGCATTAAAAGTTTAAGACAAATAATCGTTTCTCACTCTTTAGATGAAACAAATAAATACTTTAAAATCAAAATGTGCACGTCGACGTATGTTAATAATTTTGAAATGAAAAGATAATTTAAAAACTTTTTTTTTAAATAAACGACGCACTTAACACTAATAAAGTGATACTGTGATTACCAAACCATAACAAGTTGATAGGGCCGTCCTTGAATCGTCATGACCCCGTATGACGCCCTTGTAGTGGCACTGAGTGTTTCTCATACGACGTATGTGGACCCCCGATAACGTCTCGTTGGGAGCTCCCCGGTGACGGGTCTCGATTGCCATACCCGGAGACATGAATTCGTGATTCGGCCGGAGTTCCAAGTGGTGGTCTTCACCTTCGATGGGTACGAGATAGTGAAGCCGTTCATCTGCACCCATGTCGTTTATGTCCTCTTCCAAAGAGCGCTTGTAGTGGTGTGGAAGTAAGTGAGAAATAAATTCGCCCTTGTGGTTAACTTTGCGAGGAATGACAACGTCGTAGTCCTTCAGATCGCGCGTGAAGCGCCCTGTGGGGAAAGTAGAGTTAATGTTAATATTACCTCTAAGTATTTTCAGGGAAATTCATTTACAAGGTAACAATCGCTAATGCCAGGGGATCATTTAACGTCAGTATAATTAAACATGGCATACTGACAGGTCACCTATAATGGCAAATTCCATGTTATTTATGATATGTGTCATAACACACACACACACACACATACGTACGTACGTACGTACATACATACATACATACATACATACATACATACATAGGTATAGGTATAATAGGACATGGACACACTAGGTGAGAACTCAGCAATATATGTGTTATACAAAAGTACTATGAATGTGTCATAATATACACTTAATTAAGCTCAATGTAAGTTCTAAATAGTTCATATAAATGTATATTGGGGCTCGTCTGGCTGAGGAAGTATGTTCATTTCACCCGGAAGGACGTGAGTTCGATTACCCTTCAGGAATTCCAAATATATAGGAATGAGATTTCCACTTCCAAGGGGCACATGGTCCTGTGATTTACTCAGTGAACACCAGAATGAAAAACTATATTACTTCCTCAGGGCAAATGTGATATTCTATGAATGTATGTAAACTTGATAAGAATATAGAGAAAAAGAATCGTTTTCATTTCACTGAATAGCCCACCTGACCATAACTTCTACCAGTTCAAGCAATCGTCAAATTGTTTCAGGATTTCAGCGTTGTTACCTCTAAGGGGATAGATCAATAAGACAGTTACGCAGGAGATATTGGTAAAAGAAGATAATAACTACACGTTGAAACCTGCGAAAGGTATAAAATTAACTTAGTCAAAGAATACGTTAATCAACAGCTGGGCTGTAGATAATCCAAATATAAAAGAATTCAAAACCTATGACAGTAACATTGCTTCCAAATGATTGCTTCCAGTTCCTCACTTTAAGTTTTAATCCCCAACCTCACTCGGCCAACTCTTCTTCTTTTTCACTATCGACATTATTAGGCTTCAGAAGCCCAGGGAGTTTTCAGTTTCAGGCCTCTCATGGCCTTTGTCTTTCTTTGGCAGATACCTTCATTTTTCGAAATACCGGACCCCTTCCATTGTTTACCCTCTCACGAGTGTAAATAGAAGATGGGTGCCCTGTTATACTTCATCTTATAACAATGATCAGCACCACCAAGATTCACAAATCCTCTACCGTCGGGGTCGTAAAGGAACAAGAGATGACCAAGGGAAGTTGGATAGGAATGATAATAGCGACAAGCCTATCACGAGTACGAGCAAGTAAATCCAGACTTAGTTACGGGTTATGAGGTTGCCAACCCACGCCTCTGAAGTTGGGAGTCCTTGCTAGAGTGAGTGTTGGATACCGTAAAACTGTAAGTAATGTAAGATTTACAGTTGCATATTACTTACTCCCATAACAAGAGTCAATCGACTGTTATAAAACTGCTGTACTCACAAATGGATATACAGTATTTGTTGTATCATAGAACTCAACAAGAACCAATGGAACTGTTTATTTCATAACTAGCTAAAGTACCCGTTCTTCGTACGAATTTATGAACAAGTATCAGGCAAGGTGAGCCTCCGTGGCTCAGGCGGCAGCACTCTGGCTTCTCATCGCTCGGTTCCGTGGCTCAAATCCCAGTCACTAGGTTTGAGATTTGTACAGGACAAAGCGGAGGCAAAACAGATTTTACTCCGGTTCTCCCCGTATTTTTCTTTCCAGCAACACTCCCCATTAACATTTCATTTCATCTATCAGTCATTTATCATTGTCCCAGAAGAGTGCGACAGGCTTCGGCAGCCGGCACATTTCCTATCTTCGCCGCTAGATCGGGGCTTCATTCATTCCATTCCTGACCCTGTCAAATGACTGGAAACAGGCTGTGGATTTTCATTTTCATTTTCATTAACCAAGGTAGCCTGCAATAATATGCGTGTCTTACAGCATGCTCTTGTAGACAATATTTATTTACCGAGCTCGATAGCTGTAGTCGCTTAAGTGCGGCCACTATCCAGTTTTTGGGAGATAGTAGGTTCGAACCCCACTGTCGCAGTCCTGAAAATGGTTTTCCGTGGTTTCCCATTTCCACACCAGGTAAATGCTGGGGCTGTAGCTTAATTAAGGTCACGGCCGCTTCCTTCCCTGTCCCATCGTCGCCATAAGACCTATCTGTGTCGTTGCGACGTAAATCAACTAGCAAAAATAAAATAAAAAATAATGATTATATTTACGACCTTCTCGTCGGGGCCCGTGGTCGTCACACCACGTCTCACGATAAAAATATTAGAAATGATTTAACTATAAATGAAATAATAAAAGTAATTGAATAAGAGATGTGAATTCTTAGACTGCGCAAAATGAAATGTGACATCTATACCTACTAAATACGAATACAACTAAAATGTTTTCATTCCTCTCCTGAAGGGGGAGACGGGCCTTTTAGACGGTGACGCCGTCTCTCAGGCCGGGAGATTTGTTACGGTGAAGGAGATGCTGCATGAAGGTGAGGGATTTGGTGGCCGTCGCCTATGCTAGGAACTGTCCCGGCATTCGCCTTAGTACAGGAGAATGGAAAAGCACGGAAAACCATTCTCAGAACAGCTGACGGTTGGGGCCAGCCGTTTGGGCCAGCCCTGTTCCGCCTCCCGAATGCAGAGGCGTAGAGTCACGGCAGAGCCGTGGCCACCCTCCTGTGCTTGGTTGGCCTGTCAGAGTGCAGAGCTGTTGGACCACCGACGAGCCATGGCCACTTATGTGCCGAGACCCACTCTGCAACTACGGACCAAATACGAATACTAAGCCTGCGGAAACGCGGAATGTATACTGTAAAACGATTACGATGATAATGTAAATGCCTGAAAGCGTGTTCACAACAATACAATTCGACACTTAACTGAAGAAAGGTGCAAAGTGCCAAATTCATGAAAAATGTTATAAGTGAGTGGTTTGAAAGTTGCAGGATAACGAGGAGGATTGCGTGTGAAAAGGGCTGTGTTTGCTAAGAATTGCAAGCGGTTATTAATGGCGCCGTTAGACGTCGTACCAACGACAATATCTTAAGAATGGTGCAATGTTCCATTCAATTTTTTTTGTTTCTCTTTCCTGGCGTGATAGGTGTAAGACTTTTATTCTGTCCTATTTTGTGAATAATAGCTCTTCAAATTATAAGGAATGTGTATAAATACTTATTCCCTGTGACTCTGAGTTTGCTTTGATAGAGAGAAGGAAGTCAGGAACGAAGGCATTTGTACTCAGTGACCCATGCAAAATAGGCGAGGAAGTTAAGGTTGTTAAACCTCTCAAAAATAATTTCCATGAATAGTTAAAAAAAAGTTAGCATTCAAGCTGTGGCAGACTAATCTTCGAAATAGCTAAACATTTCAAAAGCTGTCAACATCACATGCGATTCATCAGATGTAGAAAGTGTAATAGTAATAGAATGTTACACTGAGATAGAAAGGGTCAGTAAGGTGGAAGTCCTCAAAACGGAGAAACATGCTATCTTTGAATCTAGTTCTTCAATGAACTCAAATACAGATGTAAAAAGAAGGATTTAAAGGCAATGATTCCTCACCTGGAAACTAATGAGCATAAGGAATATTATATGGAGATCTGTGCAGAGTGACTGAGAACACAGCACCCAGAATAATTTGATGGGATTTAGCACCTTTCATAAATGTCTAAGTGTGAATTTCCTTCAGCGCTAAAATATTCCAAATTCGCCATGAAACTGCCAATAATGAAACTCTTATTTGTAACTACGGAACGTTTAAGGAATAAATTATTAAAATACTGCACTACATACAGCTTTCTGTAATAACTTCTGTTCATAAATTTGACACTTTGCACCTTTCTGCAGTTAAGTATCGAACTATAGCCTCCAAACGCTTTCCGCAGAATAGCGCGCTCATTCTTCACCTGGCCTGTTAACAGTCGAACGACTTTACACAAATGGTGACGAATGATGGTGAACATGGCTTCATGTGACCCCTAATTACGAGTGAAGGCGACTACAACTAAAAGCACAAGAAAGCTGAATTTTCTCCGAAACCATAAAAATTAGGTAAAAAATTCATGTAAATTTTCTTGCAGCAAATTTAATTTCAGGGCTACGTGGTGCACTTCATTTTTCGATAGGCAAACTGTCTACCCGTAGTTGATGTAGGGCAAAAATATTCCAAATTTGGGGCATACCCCTGTAAAGTCCCCCACTATTTCGAAACGGTCAAATATATATAAATCTAAATTATCCTTTGCGTGACTTGGGATTTCAAGCTACATCCTCACCAAATTTCAGCTCAATTAGTCGAGTAGTTGTTGAGCCTATCCAACAAATAAAAACAAGCAAACTAACAAACGAACGAACGAACGAACAAACAAACAAACAAACAAACAAACAAACAAACAAACAAACAAACAAACAAACAAACAAACAAACAAACAAACAAACAAACAAACAAACAAACAAACAAACAAACAAACAAACAAACAAACAAACAAACAAACAAACAAACAAACAAACAAACAAACAAACAAACAAGTAGACACCATCTCATATTTATTAATGTCGTTAAATTATTATAAACCAAGAAATAGGATTATTTGATTAGCCGATAATCCCCCTGTTTTTCCTCTTAAAACAATCAGTACCATCGCTAAATATTTTTGTAAAACCTACATAGTTTTCCTCTTTTATAGATCATATATTTTCCTTAGGATATTGGGAACAAGTTTCGTAATAATACAATTTACGTCTAATTTAAATAAAGAAAAGCAGAATTTACCAAAATTTTTATAAGTATCGTGTGGTTAAAATTGAAATTCCCATACTTAACTTACCCTAGACAGGAAACTAATACGCGGACCAAACTCAGTAGCAATAATGTACAGATAATGGGCTGCACGATTTGCATAGCTCACCACACCTGAGAGGCAGGGTTTATGAGTGGAACGTGCACACATGTGTTGACCTGAAGAGAAGCATATCAAGAGAGGTAGCAGGCGTACCCATGGAGGTACCTCGCGCTGCTCTCATACGCTTTCAGACTGTTCTGGACAGTGATGGACACAATTTCGAGCACACGTTATAGTCTGACAGATGATAAGTCCATAACAACCAGACCTAATGTATGATATAGCAACGCATTAGAAATTCTTCTTTGGATTTCATCATGCATTATTTCTCTTTCGCATGCCCTTGGCAATGTTTGGATTAAGTTTCATGTTCATACAACGACTAGTTTTCCAAAATGAGACAGTAAAGTAGGGAAAGTTTAATTATTACCACCCGGTATATATATACAAGAAAGTATGATTATCTAAGAACGTAAATGTCAATATTTAAACACAAATTTCATCATCTAAATAACAGACTAGAATACCGCAGTATAAGTATAGAGGTCTCTTTCTTTCTTTGTCTTCCTTCCTTTCTTTCTTCTTATTCTTCTTAAGAACATCCCAAGTTAGTATGTTTCAATCTCTTTGACATTACAAACATAATCGATATGCAAATTTATATTTGTCAAAAATTCATTTGAAGTCCGCCTCTGTGGTGTAGTGGTTAGCGTGATTAGCTGCCACCCTCGGAGGCCCGGGTTCGATTCCCGGCTCTGCCATGAAATTTGAAAAGTGGTACGAGGGCTGGAACGGGGTCCACTCAGCCTCGGGAGGTCAACTGAGTAGAGGTGGGTTCAATTCCCACCTCAGCCATCCTGGAAGTGGTTTTCCGTGGTTTCCCACTTCTCCTCCAGGCGAATGCCGGGATGGTACCTAACATAAGGCCACGGCCGCTTCCTTCCCTCTTCCTTGCCTATCCCTTCCAATCTTCCCATCCCTCCACAAGGCCCCTGTTCAGCATAGCAGGTGAGGCCGCCTGGGCGAGGTACTGGTCATACTCCCCAGTTGTATCCCCCGACGAAGAGTCTGAAGCTCCAGGACACTGCCCTTGAGGCGGTAGAGGTGGGATCCCTCGCTAAGTCCGAGGGAAAAACCGAACCTGGAGGGTAAACAGATGATGATGATGATGATGATGATGAAGAAACTAACTACTTATTCAATGAGCAAACAATAAATTGAGTTAATAATAAAATTAATGATCCTACGCTGGATCAGCGGCATTAATCACTAACATAAACTTTACTTTCGCCGTAACGCGCATCCTCGTAAATGGTACAAGACAAGAAAGATACATAACCTGAATCTTAACTTTTGCGTCCAGGTTACAATTTCAGTGTTTTTATTTTCTATAACAGTTTCAGTTTCGTTATACAGTTAATTAATTTTAACATTTCTTCGTATGTGCATATTTCAGTCCTAATTCTGTTTTTGTCCTGAACTTCCACATTCTAGCTTAATAAGAGTCTGATACTGGATTCTAGTAATACAATTTCAAAAGGAATAGAGCAAGAAAATATTTAACTTCTAGTTTGCAAAACTGCAGCCTACGTATCTGGCTGTTTACCTGACAGTCGGAGTACAGGCCCTAAGGGAAATTACAAGTGAGAAATTCCTGCTCGTAACATTAACTAGACGGCAGAATGGGAATGGGTTGCCTTTCCAAAGAGTATTTGCAAAAGAAAGATAATTGTTTCGAAGATGTGACAGTGAAAAACGTCCTTGGTCTCAGAAACTTAATGCAGTCGAGGTCAGAAGAGAATAATAACAATGAATCAAGGGAGCGTTCTGATAGCTGAGTGGCATGGTCACTGTTTTTCACCAAGGCGACAGTGGTTCGAATCTTGACCAATGCATGTAGTAGTAGTAGTAGTATTTATTCATTCATCATGTCGTTTACATATTTACAGGACTCTGTTTTATATATACATAACTCTTCTAATAACATTATTACTTGAGAAATATTAATCTTATAACTAAACCACATATATTACAGAAGTAGTAGTATTATTATCAACATATTAATACTTAAAATAAATTGAACTTCTAACTATCTCTTGCACACATTAAATAAATTATTATTATTATTATTATTATTATTATTATTATTATTATTATTATTATTATTATTATTATTATTATTATTATTATTATTATTATACAAAATCACACCAACCTCAACAGAGTCGAGTAGATATCAGTAAAATACCACGTAAGGTGGGAATTTAAAATTCAAAGTCACGTTCTTTTGGTTTGAATTCAACATAAACCTTGAGATCCTGGGCTGTGGTCATGTTATCAACTATCACGTAAAGCTACAAACTTTCTTTGCCTCCTCTGGTGGGATGTATAAGATAGGACCTGCTGTTGGATTACTTTCTGGAATGGAAGGATTTGGGAACTCAGTGTTGGAAATCTCTTCAAAATGTTGTTGCTCTGTTCTCTGGAGTGTTTTGTGAAACCCAGTTTCTATTTACCTTCTTCTTTTCATGCAGCTTTTCTTATACTTGGGTCGTCCATATCCATGTTTGCTTGTCAGTACGGTGGGAACTAGATTTCATTGTACCCAAGGTTGTTGTGGAAGTTGCAGTGACTGGTTTGCAGTGTGTGGTGAATGTGTTGTCAATTGTATTCAGGTTGATGGGAGGAAAATTTAATCAATAAAATTACTAACAATAAATTGCCAGGGATAATATTTAGTATACTGTGTTTCATTCACTACACTAACGTTTATGAAGATTGCAACACCAAGAAGGAAACATATGATTGAAATGACATTTATACCACAGATTAGATACATGACAATACACGAATGATTAAGTTCCCAGATCTGTATATATCATTTGAGCTTGAATACTCAGTAGTTTGTTTAGCATCCACGCTCTGCGATCAAAGCATCTGAACGTCGTGACATGGAATCAAGGAGGAAGGATATGCTCCTGTGAAATCTCCATCCACGCAGTCAGAAAATCATCGTCACTGGTTACTGGAATACCGTGACGGACACGTTGCTGACCAATCGTATCCCTGATATGTTCGATGGGCGACATGTCAGGCGAAAGTGCAGGCCAATTAAGCAATGGTACCCGTCGTTCTTCTAAAAACGTTCACATTCCTCGCTACATGCGGCCGCGCAATGTCCTGCTTAAATGTGGCATGTGAAGTTGCCTGAAGGAGGGGGAATACCTTAGGCTTTAAAACTTCCCTCATGTACCGAGGTAGCTGTTGAGATTGCCTTCAGTTCTTTGACGGCGAGATCAGTTTTTGTACCCAATGGCGTCCCTAACCATCGCACTTGGTGTTTGTCCACTATGTCATTCAACAGTGCAGGCTGCGAGATTGTGCTCACCACGCTAGCGTCGAACACGTATGCGTCAATTACTGGGGGGAGGTTGAAGCGGGACTCATCTGAAAACTCAGCACCCCTGTGCCGGAGTTCATGTGGCCATTGCTGTCTGATGATTTTATGAATTCTGACTTAGTACCTCAAAATATGTACAACACCAGATCGTGAAATATGGTGGCGAACTCCCTGTTTGCATGAATACCAGCCGAGGTATCACGGTATGACAAACCCGCTTCCCAGATACCGAGCATGCTACCTCGTTCGAACTGACATGCAGACATTGCGCTCTTTGACATCGACGAGGCATATTGGTACTTACTTTCACGTTTTTACCTTGTCTGATAGCTCTTCACTGACTAGACTTCACGTAACACTGACCTCATCCATATAAATAAAATAACAGTTTTGTCTGTACATTGCTTAGAATTTGAAAAAAAATGGTATTACTATATCGATCATGTCCACCGTAACAAGGAAATGCACTTTTTAGTTTACCTTATTTATGTCTGTCTGTCTGTCTGTCTGTCTGTCTGTCTGTCTGTCTGTCTGTCTGTCTGTCTGTCTGAACACGCATTACGAGAAAACGGCTGAAGGGAATTTAATGAAAATCGGTATGTAAAGTCGGGGATGAGCCACTACAATCTAGGCTACAAATCATTTTATTCATTCTGAGTGAAATGGTAGTGTAGGGGAAGGCCTAAAATATCATTCTCAAATATTTATATTATTAGCGGTCCTAACTAAAGTTATATAGAATTAAATTTCCGATCATTTATGTCTTATACATTTTTTACCGTACCGGCAATGATAGCACAGATATTCATGAATTTGTATTTGTGTTGCTAAGTCCGTATCAACGTCGAACCACGAGAAAGTGGGTAACAGAATTTAATGAAAATCGGTATATAGAGTAGGGGAATAAGCTATAAATAATTTTATTCACCCTGGATGAAATTGTAGTTTAGGGGAAGGCACCTAAACTTTATTTTTAAAATACCTATGTTATTGGTCCTATCGAAAAGTACTACATAACAAAAGTTATGCAGAATACATTTTCCGATCATTTACGTTTTGTTCAGTTTTACCGAACCGACGTTGATAAGAGTGATATTTCATAGTGGGAAGAAAACTAAATGTGAAGGCCTACAATATCGAAAGCGCATAAAATTGAGCAACAATAACATTACATTGACCATTGTTTGTTGTGATGTTCTTTGTCTCTTATGATGCCACTCAGCTCCGACAGACTGGATTACTGCTGCGTACCGAGTATAGCAGCCTGACTAAATTTTTGGGAAATGGCTGTGGAGTTAGAAAACTTTCTCAGTTTCATACATTTTCTGATGCTGCTGGTACGCAGCACACTGGTTCATTATAGTATTTCAGCTATTCGATCCCTACTCTGAAGAGCTGTTTTGAATGAGCAATGTGCAAACGTAAGGCAGAGGATCATGTAGTAGTAGTATGACCCGGTCGAGAATTACAATGTACGCCTATTCCAAATTATAGAACCACAATTCACAAAATAACTCAAAGTTTAACCCTGAAAAGAGCCATTCCGTAAGAAAAGCTTCTTCCTCTTCACTTTGATTACATTCTACATTCATTTTATTCCAGATTAGCAGTGAGGAGGGTGTTTCTCCTCTGGCTTGGAGGAAAAAATTGCCTCCAAGTCAGATAGATTTTTCCGCCGCCAGCGTAGTGAAGTGAGATTTTCCGACCCATCAGGTACTCCTAGGAAACAGATTAGTAAAAAGGCATAGTTTTTGCACGGGGACTCTACTATTCGACTCCCCCCGCCGAAAAAATAAAGACGAAGAGTGTTCACGGATTACGGCTGTCTGCGGCTTGGTCATTCCAGCTCTGGAACGGCAGCGTAGTACTGTTCGTTAAACGTGAAAAAATGTGTGGCTTTTTTATTTGAACGAATATTTCATATGAAAGCATTGCTTTTAACCGCGCCGTTCCTACTGACATCATTGTAATGACCTGTGTTCATTTCAGTTGGGAAAACCACTAAGACAGTCTTTCTGAAGATATAAAGGGGCAGGTGGAAAGCGAGTGTACGTATGTTCGATGGGCGACTTGTCAGGCGAAAGTAACCAGTGTCGATGCTTTTCTGACTTGCACGCCAACTGCGTGGATGGAGATTTCACAGGAGCATATCATTCCTCTCTGATTCCATGTCACGACGTTTAGATGCTTTGATTGCAGAGCGTGGGTGCTACACAAACTACTGAGTATTCAAGCTCAAATGACATATACAGATCAGGAAACTTAATCATTCGTGTATTGTCATGTATCTAATCTGTGGTATAAAATGTCAATTCAATCACAAGTTTCCTTCTTGGTGTTGCAATTATAATGAAAACTTCCCAACCTGATTGTGACTGATGGTAGACAAGCGGGACTACCATTAGACCTACAATGAAAATTCCCTAACCCAGTCTTCACATTATGAGAAAAGACGCTTGGTGAATTTCCTGTGCGTTTCTAGGGTAACGCTAAGAGCTATGCAATTCAATACAATCTTGCTCACAACGTGTACACTACTATACGCGAACTTTTTCTTGAGTCCTGAGCTCCCTAGTGCTGAATCGGTAGACCTCGGTTATCTTCGACATCCATGTTGGCAACCTTTGAAACAGAATCGCTTATTCATCGCTGTGTGACATCTGGCATACACTTTACGAACTAGTACTGTTGTTGTTTACACAGCAAAGCCAAACTCTATAGTTCATGCTAGTAACAAGATTCGCATCGAGAAATAATATATAATGTTAAATAATGTATGTGTGACACAGTTGTTGACGTAAGATAATAAATGTTTAGAAAATTCATGTCGATCGATCATGTTATCGATTCAATTCAGATTTCATTTCCATCCAGTTGGCAGTATAACCGGAACTGGCAGCGCTCCCTCCTTACTCCGCGCCCCGTAAAAAAACGGGCTCATGAAAAGGTTCGCGTATAGTACCTAACCTAGAATTTTGTATACAAAGTAGAATTCCGTAACGAAGCACGGATACATCAGCTAGTCTGTCATATAGGACGGGGGCCTGCTGAGCCTACGCATACCCCAGCCCTCTGCAATCCTAATTACTTATTGCTGGCACGCTGTTCTACACATCCACCGAGTTTGGATTCATTCGGACCATTCATTCACGGTACTGCAAATTTTACAAATGTTAGTGTATGTTCAATAGTTATCTAGATTCAGTTTCACCGATGCGTACAATTTCATATCGCGGAAACCAATTAACCAACTGACAATTATGCTGGAATTATCTAGAAAATAATATAATTCAGAGTTGTATAAAGTATTATTGAAACTGGGCATAAAGGTGCTTTCGTTTGAGATTTAATTTAGCTCGATAGTACTTCATGAAGTTAGCGACACTATATTGGGTAAGTACTCCAGGAAATGAACTTTTGAAAATAATAAGATTGCACACATACGTTTGATCATTAAAATTAATCTCCGACTCCATGCTATATGGTTAGCGTGCTGGCCTTTGATCAGAGGGGTCCCGGGTTCGATTCCCGGCAGGGTCGGGAATTTTAATCATCATTGGCTGGGTGTATGTGTCGTCTTCATCATAATTTCATCCTCATCACGACGGACAGGTCGCCTACGGGAGTCAAATCAAGACCTGCACCTGGCGAGCCGAACATGTCCTCGAACACTCCCGGTGATACTGAAATATCCTTGTGGTCGAGTACAGTATCACTCACCTTGATTCCCTTTTCATTTCGTGCAAAAAAACGGTCGGACGGTAGGAAAGAATGCCCCAACACTTGCAACATAATTTCTATTTTCCTAATAGTCTGAGGAGCGTAGTTTAAATACCATACACCATGGAAATGTTCTCGTCCTGTCCGCCGCATTCATCTGATTTGAGGCGAACTACATTGACAATCTCTGAAATGTTAATGTTTGACAGACAGTGATATACAGCTGAACCTACTTCGTTCGAACTTTTACTGTGCTCATTCGTCCGTTTGTGCACCCACCGCTATTGTTGTACAATCATTTATATAGTGCTGTGAATAATATGCACTTTTATCGGTTACACAAGCCAAAACTTTATATATGACAGTCAAAAGATAATGTCATGAGACCGACACAACTTTCTTTCAGAAAGCATTTGTGCATTTAGCTTATGGCATCTCTTCCCACACGTCGGCGACAGATTTTTCTCTGGCTTCCTTTCATCTTTTAATTCTTTTATGAAAGGAGGTGCAAGTCCGACTGCACAAACCTAGTATTTAACACAGTCCAGAACACATGATGAAAGTAAGATAACTTCACTTTTTTTCCTGTCATGCATGCGTACAACCACAACGTTTATGTATTTTTGTTCCTCCAATAATTATTTTCGATCACACAGATTACTTAAAAATCTCTATTACAAAATTCCGTTTCCCCTCATACAGTTTGTGCTTGCGATCAACATTATTTTCTAGTGGCCTTTCCTCTGACCTAAAATGTCGTTAAACAATACCATTCCGATGGTTCTTTGACAATCGCAAAATGTTTCGGAATGCCTTTGGCAAACTGACAACCGCTCCATTGAGACTTTTTAAATAAATTGTGTACTGCGATATGTTTGTGCAATTTTGCGTTGTTTGCAGGCCTCGATTTCTTGGGAATGAATGAATCAGTGCATGGTATTTAAGAAATATGAGGGAAGAGATAGCGAGTTCGAGGGGGATAATTAGAATTGTAACGCGGGACAGGAATTAAGATAGGTCACCTTCAGTCAATGTACAGGATACGGTAGGTAGGTAAGAAGGAAGGGGATAAGTTGTGAAAGACAGGCGGTCTAATTTAAGAGGAAGAAAAATGAGGGCTAAGGGTTTCCCTCAGGGAGTGGGGCCCAGGAGAAGTGTCGGTGAGGAATCTGTATTAATCACTGCAGCTAGATCAACAGGGAGAAGATGGACACCAGGGAAGTGTTACAGAGGAGGGGCGGGGCAAAAGGAAAGGAAACGATAGAGAATGGAAACGTAGAGTAGAACCAGGAAGAGGAAGGTGGAACAAGTTAGTGAGAGGTATTCAGAGGAGGAGGAAGTAGGTACTTTAGGCGTCGGGTAAGTTAAGGGAAATTCAGAGAGGAACTAACGAAGGGAGCTAACGAAGAAAGTGGTGGTGAGGCTCTGATCATGGGTGACTCAATTCTAAGTTCTGTGGGGAAAGTGTGTGGAGGAAAAAGAATCAGGGTAGAATGTTAACCAGGAATTACATTACAGCAGATGTTGAGCAATATAGAAGGGAAATAGGAGGTGACGAGAAGATGGCAATTTTCCACGTTGGTATCAATAAGGTACCGCAAGTAGGAATAGATAGACTACTGACATAATTGGGGATGTGTGGGATCTGGTTACGGCAGCACGGAAGAATTTTAAGGGAACAGAGATTGTTATCAGCGAGGTACTGTGTAGTGCAGGAGGAATACTCTGACTGGAGGGTGTAAATGAGACCATGGAATGGATATGTGGGGTATTGGGAGTGAGAATTGTAAATCGTAATGAGTGGGTGGGAGATGGGGATCAACGTTCAGATGGCCTTCACTTGAACCGCAATGGTGTTTGTTTAGAGGAATTATAGGGAGGTACATTCGGAGAAAATGAGTGGACTAAGGAGCTTTGATGACAATAAGAAGCATAGAGTAAGGATAACATAAAATTGTTAGTGTTGAACGGTAGAAGTATTGTAAAGAAAGGAATAGAATTAATATTTGCCAAATATTGTAAGAGAAGTATAATTATAGCTGAGAAGTGATATTATGAATGCGGAAATTTTCTCATAGAACTGGAGTGTTTACCGTAGACACAGGTTAGGAACAATATGATGGGTTGTATTCATAACGATCAAAGAAGAATTTGCAAACTACGAAAAGTAAAGGACGAGAAACATGAAGTTCTAAGTGTGAGATCTACTGAGGAAACTTTGTGCACAGACCTAGCAAGGCTGGTGCTGACACCGATGAGGAATTATTTGATCAGTAATCGGGAGATAGTGGGTTCTAGCCCCACTGTCGGCAGCCCTGAAGATGGTTTCCCGTGGTTTCCCATTTTCACACCAGGCAAATGCCGGGGCTGTATCTTAATTAAGGCCACGGTCGCTTCCTTCCAATTCCTAGGCCTTTCCCATCCCATCGTCGCCGTAAGACATATCTGTGTCGGTGCGACGTAAAGCAAATAGCAAACAAAAAAAAGAATTATTTGATAAGAATATCAGTTATGTGGGGAACAGCACAAAGGTGATCGTTATTGTAGCGGGTGATCTCAACCTACTACAGGTTAACTGGGAAATTAATGCGAACGGCAGAAAGCATGACCAACCATTGGTGAATAAGTTCACGTAGGAAGGACAGCTGAATCAGAAAATGACGGAATCAACTTGAGGGAAACATATTCTAGGCGTGGGCTGATAAAACCAGATGACCTCTATAGATGAACTGAAGTGATAGATGGCATAAGTAATCATGAAGCTGTCTTTAACAAACCAAACCCCATGGCGCAACAGCCCCGAGGGGCCATGGCCTACCAAGCGACCGCTACTCAGCCCATAGACCCGTATATTATGAGGTATCGTGTGGTCAGCACGACTAATCCTCTCGGCCGTTATTCTTGGCTTTCTAGACCGGGGCCGCCATCTCACCGTCAGATAGCTCCTCAATTGTAATCACGTAGGTTGAGCTGACCTCGAACCAGCCCTCAGATCCATGTGAAAATCCCTCGTCTGGCTGGGAATCGAACCGGGGGCCTACGGGTGAGAGGCAGGCACGCTACCCCTACACCGCGGGTGAAGCTGTCTTTGCCGTAGTAAAAAGTAAATGCGATGGCAAGGAGTGTAATAAAACAGGACCATTAGGCAATACCACATGTTTGTTGAGAGGCATATAATCAATGGAAAATGGTAAATTAAAATGTAAACAGCCTTGGGATTTGTTTCAAGCATTGTCGAGGTGTTGAAAACAGGTATGTAACTTTAATATTAGTAAGGTGGTGGTGGTGATTACTGTTTTAAGAGGAAGTACAACTTCAATCATCCTCTATATAACATAATCAGAGAGAAAAAAGGGAAGTGATCCGACACTTTGAAAAATGAAGGTATCGGCCAAAGAAAGGCCACGAAGGGCGTGAAAATGAAAGACTCCCTTTTTTTGCTAGGGGCTTTACGTCGCACCGACACAGATAGGTCTTATGGCGACGATGGGATAGGAAATGGCTAGGAGTTGGAAGGAAGCGGCCGTGGCCTTAATTAAGGTACAGCCCCAGCATTTGCCTGGTGTGAAAATGGGAAACCACGGAAAACCATTTTCAGGGCTGCCGATAGTGGGATTCGAACCTACTATCTCCCGGATGCAAGCTCACAGCCGCGCGCCTCTACGCGCACGGCCAACTCGCCCGGTGAAAGACTCCCTATCCCTCGCAAACCTAATAGCGTCGGGGTCGGAAAAGAACAAGAGTTGACCAAGGAAGGTCTGACAGGATAGATGAAAATGAGGAGCCTGGCACAAGTAAGTGGAAGCAATGCCAGGACTCAGCTAAGAGCCCCGTGGTCGCAACCCACGCTCCAAAGTTCAGAGCCCCTGGGGCCCCTTTTAGTCGCTTCTTACGACAGGCAGGTGATACCGTGGGTGTTATTCTACCACCCCCCACCCACAGGGAGTTAAACTTAGTAATGGTAAGGACCCATTGTATTATAACAGGGAAATGAAATTGAGGAGGGGATTGGAAGGAAATAGAGGAAGAAATGGTTGCGGGAGTAAGGAGAGACTGAACGAGCTTTTAGCCAAAAGTCAGCTCAGGATAACATGGTGGCAAACGTAATTGGATGTCATACGAATTTTGGGGAGCATTGGAAGGATATGTACAGATTACTTCAAGGCCGAAACATGATCCAGGAAAGAGATTCCAGGAATCCTTAATAAACAAGGCGAGTATATATGTGAGGATTTACAGAAGGTAAAATAATTCATTACGCAGTATGTAAAGTAGTTGGATATAACAATAATGTACAGACAGAGGAGACAGAGGAGACGGCTAATACTAGCGAATTACTGAAATTTACCTATGATAATAAAGGATAGGCCTATCTTATAAATATCAGTAGGTCAGATCCGTTCATATGTGAAAACAGCCAACTGGAATTATTGAATGCTTACAAATACGTTTAATCCCCCAATAACCAGTAAAACATTCAACAAACATCCAAGAAAGAATATTCGCCGCAGTTAAAACAATCTTTGAAATCGAAAAGCTAAACAAACTCTCGGCTGGCAGAATGCTACAGCAATCTTTCCAGAAAATGATACCAATGGCAGTTTACGCAATGGAGAATATGTGAGGGTACAAATATTGTTAACCAGAGAATGATGGAGAGCCTCTAAGCAACCTTCCTGAAACCTACCTGAATTTACACCGTCCCGTCTTGAGTACCACCCGGTGAAAGCCGACTACCACATCAGAGAATTCAAGTTGTATTGTATAATCTCATAAAAACATCGGTCATCGCAGCTGTATAGCACCAAAAGGACTAGGAAACACTAACAATAGAACCTTGACTTCCTACCACAATTAATTCGGATGAATGGAAGGAATCAAATAACGCACAGACAAGTATGTACAAGACTGATAGTACAGGAATTTAACCACTGCTTATGTACCATAAGAGTGGACTAACCGAGGAATATAAATGTAAACTTTATGGACAGAGATGTGGAAAATATTCTTCGCAAAGACTATTCTGCTAGGACAAAATCATCGTTATATTATGCCAGTGCTTATAATTTTAATATACATTGCGTTCAATAAAAATTGTGTATGAAGTGAATATCACTTATTGTTCTATTTTCCAGTCTGGTTCCATGATAGAATTCGTGTTTCTAATATCCATCCTACGAAATAGTTCTGGTGTATTACGCCACTCATTCTCAAGAGAAACTTCTGTTAGCAAGTTATAATAACATATTCATCCACGAGCGATATTTCATGCATGAACAATATCGTTGATTCATTCCAACACTTACTCATGTTAGTGTTTTTAACTTCAGTTATAATGATTACTGTGGGCATGTTCTAATCCCTAATTATAATCCTCCTATACAAGAGACATTACTACACATTCACAGAGAATATTGTGGTTTCATTATAAAACTCATCTACAAGGAATTTAGTAATTTGAATCTAAATCCCTAAGAAGAGGAGTTACGTTCGGTACATTCTAACCATAATATTCATGAGATGGTGTATGTGTTATATCATGTACAGGGTACAGTGAAGATATAACTTAACCCTACCCACGAAGAACACTGTTACGTCATTTGAACTGTACTTCACAATAAAGGTTGAAGTGGTAATAAAAAGACAACAGCTCTAACCCCTATCAAGAAGGTATACTATAATACGCATACTCCTATCCACATATACAAGGGTTTTCGTCAGTACATTCAAACCCTGAAATAAAGTGACTTTTGTTAATCAACTCATATCATTTCCTCTTATACTTATCGCCAAATTCAGGCAAGGGTTACGTAGTCTTATTCCTCTTAAAACACTAGCTACCTCTGTATTCACCGTATGTACATCGTGTAGAGTGAGAAGACTAATCTTATGAGGTGTAAGTTGTGTCGAGTGATTCCAAACACGAATTATTTTGGAGGTTATCCGTCAAATACTTTTACAAAAATTAATTAGCAGACTCCTTATGCAGACTCCTTACAACACCTTCATTTTTAGTTATAAGTACATTTCCAGTGGTTTCTAATTATTTTAAAAAATACACGGACCAATGCTGTATCTCAATAACACGAAAACTATGACTTCATATCTAATCTCACGGTATTCCCACCAGACTGATTAGCTCATTGTTTCACGGGTTTAGACTTGAAAGCACATCTCCTTTAAATCACGTACTATTTGAACAGCTAGTTTATTTTTTCCTGTCATCACTCAGTCTTACATTAACAATATTATCTATTTTGTTCTTTAGGACGATAAACTCTGTCATCACGCAGCTAAATCCCCTGTAGGCATTCTTCCTTAGATGACCTTTCATAAATAGGTTAGAAAACCCGTAAAATAAATATCATTCAATATATTCAACTGACAAGATGAAGAAAAATCTCCATAAACCTGACTGAGTAGTCCTATGTTGGCTAAACAATTAAAATAAATAAATATTAAATCGAAGTATCATTGTAGGCTTACTTTTCAAAGAGTAGACTCTCGTACTTATTGAAGGAAATTGAAGTTGTTTCAGAGGGCGATTCTTTGGTTCTTACGACTTGAACATTCATACCTCCATACCAATTTGAGAATCATAACAAAATATTGTTTTTGTTACTGCTTTATGTATAACTTTTTAATAATATATTGGTCTTATAACGAAAGAAATTATCTGAATTGAAGTTTATGATCAGCACAGGGAGACTTTGCATAAGATGAATGTGAATAATCCTCATTGTCAACAAATATCCACTCGATACACTCTGGAGGTTCAATTAGAAGACTGATGGACGTTTGTTTCCCTGTGGTTTATAAATCTGACATTATCCAAAGACTCAAATACACTAGCATGTTACTATTCCGCTAGGGAATGTCTTATCAGATAAATAAATATTAAAGGTTTAAGCACAATATAACCCTACATTTTTCACTACAGACCGTAAGATCACGTCAGCAGGTAAAGTACTTGATAAATGGTGCAAATGAAATTACTAACCAAGTAAGGTAACGCGTCTCGACTTACGCTCTTAGGTTAGAAATTCCTGGTGTACAATCATACTACTTTGGTATTATGTTTAATGTACATACCTTGATAATTTTTGGAGGGGGAGTTTGCTTCGAGACAACATAAACAGCAGTAAAGCACTAAACACACATAAAATACATTCATTTTACATAGTCCCCGTCTAAAGACGAGCTTTTCTCCTTGAGTTTAGCGACTCCTACATAGAATTTAACCCAAAAAATTCTACCACCAACGAACTTCGATCTAACTGAGTTAAAAGTATACAAATTTTCACATGCCATATCTGAAAATTATAAAATAAATAATGTTTCCGTTTGTACATTGTTCGAGTACGGTACGTATGCAAGGAAACGTCTAATGAACACGATATTTTGCCAAAGAGCACCGAATGCTCAGATGTGAAACACGATGCTATCTAGAGGCTATCGTATTCATTATTCTCCTAAGAAATGGTATTCGAGCAAATTTCTCATTAATATATCAAGTTCCACCATTGCAAAAATCGTAGTTTTATTAAAAGGAAATTTCCCTTTAGATGCGCTCAGTCTCCATGTAGTTAACATTAGTCAGGTCAACGACAATGAGATTCTTCAGTTGGCTTGTAGGTGATTTGTTCTTTGGATTTACAACACTAGTGTCGCGATGGCCGTGGCTTAGCACCGTATCGGATTAGGCGGTGTTCGAGAGTAAAAGGTCTGTCCCTGGACGATGTAACTACATTGTGGTCAACATCACAGTCAGCTGACTGGACGCTTGCTCGATATAGTGTGGTATGAATTTGCTGCTAAATAGAGGGATAAAACATACTTATACTTATCAGCCTGTAGGATATAAACTAATGGTCTTCGTGAATAGAGATATCCGGATAGCATCAAAGGCAATTGCAATCAACCGGAGAAAAATCGAACCAGAAATCATTCATCCTACAGTTTGAAGACTCCCTTTCCCAGCCAGACGACGTAGATAAAGACAAAAAGAAAGTATATATACATACACATGCCAACTATTCCCAACTTCTAGAGAGCCTACGAAGTTGAGCAACATAGGAGTAGAAGGAGCATCCCCTGATACGTTGTCGAATGGGGGAAAACATACAGGCTGGACAGAAATCTACAATATACGATTATTACCACGATTATAAAATTCTCCGTAACAATATCGCAGAATCATTTGCATGGAGAGCATAATCATACATAATATTCCTGAATCTGTCTTATCTCATTTTCATAAGCTACTTCTGTGGATCAGTGGTAGGTTGTCGGCCTCCTGATAGCAAGGTAGCGCGTTCAATCTCGGCAGAATTAGTCGGATTTTTATAGGGCGGAAAAATTCCATACGACACCCCATGTCGTACGATGTCGACATGTAAATAACTCGGCGACACATTTGGCGCTGACCTGACAAAATTCATCAAAACTCAGCCATAGACGCCAAAGAGAGAATCGGTTTAGTCTGTCATCTAGTGGACCTAGAGTAAAACAGAACGTGGAAATACGAGCAGACGGCCAGATGGCGTCAAATTAAAATGTCTGCTCACGGCAGCTAAGGTCATACGAATGTTATTATTATTATTATTATTATTATTATTATTATTATTATTATTATTATTATCACATTTTCATTACTGTTTGCTTCCTTTCAGCCTGCCTGGAAGCCATAATCGTTAAACTCACCATCAGAATACTGGTCGGCAGGGAAAAAGAGGAGGTAGTATACAATTTATAATCACTAGATTGCGTGGATTCAATTCCAAACCTCTCCACAGTGTTCATAATTATGGATTGAGGGCATATGACGCCATTTGTGGTCATTCGTCCGTCGGATGGCTACGTAAAGCTTTGAGCAGACCCCTTATTCGATAAGAGTAGGCTACGTGCCGACACCGCGCTTCACCGTTTCACTACCTCATTGTCGCCATTATTATTATTTTTTTTTTTTTGCTAGTTGCTTTACGTCGCGCCGACACAGATAGGTCTTATGGCGACGATGGGACGGGAAAGGGCTAGGAGTTGGAAGGAAGCAGTCGTGGCCTTCATTAAGATACAGCCCCAGCATTTGCCTGGTGTAAAAATGGGAAACCACGGAAAACCATTTTCAGGGCTGCCGACAGTGGGGTTCGAACCTACTATCTCCCGAATACTGGATACTGGCAGCACTTCAGCGACTGCAGCTATCGAGCTCGGTATCGCCATTATCATACTGCCGCTGTGGGTGGGGGCGGTTGAATAACACCCACGGCATTGCCTGTCTGTCGTAAAAGGCGACTAAAAGGGGCGTGAGGGGTTATGAAATTTGGAGCGTGGGTTGGCGAACACGGGGCCCTAAGTTGAGTCCTGGCATTGCTCCCACTTACTTGTGCCAGGCTCGTCACTTTCATCTATCCTATCCGACCTCTCTTGGTCAACTCTTGTTCTTTTCAGACCCCAACGGTATTACGTATGGAGGCCTAGGGAGTCTTTCATTTTCATGCCCTTCGTGGCCCTTGTCTTCCTTTGGCCGATATCTTCATTTTTCGAGGTGTCTGATCCCTTCCACATTTCCCTCTGATTAGTGTTATACAGAGGATGGTTGCCTAGTTGTACTTCCTCTTAAAACAATAATCACCATCTCACCACCACCATCATCATACCACATCCAGAAGCACACAGGTCGCTCATTGGCGTCAAATAGAAATACCTGCACTAGGTGAGCCAAACATGTCCTCGGACACTCCCGGCACTAAAGCCACACGATAAGTAGGTTTAAATGTTAATAATGTTCATATTTTTTTAAGTACATTGGTAATTTGATGAAGCCAACAATACAATTACGGCATTTGAAACAACGTGTAATCTACTCGGTGTCATTCAGCAAACACACAATAACATAAAAAAATTACAGTAAAAGGAAGTAAGACATAGATGAAATTCAACTAAGAGTACGCCATTTTTCCTCTTGATAATAACTTGTTGAACATTTTCAATATTTTTGGCGTTTATATGCTTGGTGTAATTAGTCAGTGTACAAACTACGTTTGTCACACAGAAGTTTCTCCCTGTGGGGTTGGAGCGGTAGAATAACATCCACGGTATCCCCTGCCATTCGTAAGAGACGATTAGAAAGGGCCCTACGGGCTCTAACTCCGGAGCGTGTGTTGGCGATCAGGTATTAGGTGAGTCCCTGCATTACTTCCACATAGTTGTGATAAGTTCCTCACTTTCATGTATCCTATCCGACTTGCCTTTGGCAACACTTGTTTCTTTCCGACCCCGATGGTATCAGGTATCGAGGCCTGGGAAGTCCTTCATTTTCACACCCTTCGTGGCCCTTGTCTTTCTTCAGCCGATAACTTCAATTTGAGAAGTGTCGGCCCCCTTCTATTTTCCCCTCTGATTAGTATTAATAAAGGATGATTACCCAGGTGTACTTCGTCTTAATACAATAATCACCACCACCACCACCACCACTACACCACACGGCAGTTGGTCGTCATTTCCGCAGCAAAAGTATTACCCGTTTTTTGAAACTGTCGTCAGTAATCCACGATTTTACCTTATACCAGTGGTTGCTGGTGGTGTGGAATTGTGGACATCGAAAGGGAAGGGGGGTTGGATTATAGTGTACTTTGTACCTGAGGATTTTTAAGCTCACTGAAATGCGATTTAGTAAAGCAAATGTAGACATGTAGACAAAATTCAACCGTCATTCAAATGAAAATGTCACATACATTCATCTATACTACAGCAGAAAATATTTGGAATCGTTTTCGTCGAATTGTTCAAACTGAAAAGCAACATTTCTGTCAGGGGGCAAGGAAGGTGATAGCAGTACGAGTGCTGCTATCTGTTGATAGCTTAGAAAAATGAAGGCTTTAGTACTTTATTGTTGAAGACAACATCTTAATTACTGTGTGCCGTGTGTGCGCATGTTGTTCTTATGAAATTTACGACAAGCCAAATAAATAAAATGTTCACACCATTTCAAACAAAATCTACTTGAGAGAAAACTTTCCCGAAGTTTCTCTAGTTTTCACTGCAAATATGTTGGTAGTCATGCCAAGGAGTTAACCAAGAACAACTACAATATAATTGAATTGCTAATTGTAGAAACCACCTAAGTGCACTTTTCAAACTGTTGGAAAAATTTAAAAAGAACTCTGTGGCAGTATAAGTTGAAGTCTCATCTCCTTCTGAATTTGTTAAATGAATCTTTAATGTGCTGTTAAAGTTTAGTAAACATGAAATATTTTTTTAAAATTCTAAAATGCCATAAATATATTTTTAAAACATTGCACTTAGGTTGTTTCTGAAATAAACAATATTTCCTGTTAATTTCTGTAGCAATTATTAAAAAAACAATTGAATGATAAATCTATACAAGTTTTAAGATGAAAGGGCAAGTAAATAACACCGTTCTATTCATCAAAATTTAATAGACATCAATCAATGAACCACAAAATACAAATTAGAACAATAATAGGCTTTCTTGCTTTATTCATTCACTGGCATATCCTCGGCATGTGCTTTCTCGGTTTTTGGCCTATTGAATGATGCTGTCATAAAAAATTTTATTGTCCAAAGAATAAAAATTATTACAGAGGTCCTGTGTAGTTTTGTCACTTAGTTTTAAATGACATTTAAAATTACACATACAGTGTACATTGTTCGGCGGGGATTTCTGGCGGAACTCTTTTCCTCTGTGGGACAGGTATCTGAGTCCTTCTACTCTAGCTTTCCGGACAACGTTCCGCTTGTATTTTTCTTAACGTCTCACTCCACGTTTACGCTTAGGATTCGGTTCATCTTTTGAACTGTCAGACATGGTTTAAAAACTAAACACTACTTAATAACCACCAAATACTCTATTATTCCCACTACAAACACACACTCGACCACTCCGTGTTTACTGTCACACAACAACAACAAACTCACTAAAATCAAAACAAGAGTCACAAAACAGGGCCACCAACCATCATGAGTGGATAAATGAATTTACCGCAGAAAGAACCTAAGCGACGGCGGTTCCTTCTGAAATAAACACATTATTTACACAGCTGGCTAACAGCATGCTTATATGGAGCATAGATTGTTTCTGAAAAAAGCGATGCATTTATCTCCGAATAGTAACATCCCGTCAAAAAATCTTTTGACAAAAGTGTCACTTAGATGGTTTCTGAAATAAACGATTCAATTATGCAACATCAAACATGGCGGTAATCTTGGGCCATTGTACTTCGTATAGATTTGCTGTCTGCTGTGAGAGAAACGGAAAATCATCGGCGTAATTGCTAGATTATATAAATAATTCTGATATTCCCGTAAAGTTGAAATTTATATTCCACACAAACCGCGTTTTCAAAGTCAACAATTACGAACCGGTATTCTTGTATCATCTAAAAATATTAAAATCACAAACACATGTTTGACCTACGTGGATTACATAACCCTACAAACACCAAAGTTGAAAATCACTAACATTTACCAACATTTAGCAGTACCTAAATCATAAGAGTGTACGAGAGAGTAAAATAATAATTTCCTCCTCAGTCCGCGTTTTTTGACTGCTTTTAGCACACGATAACTATACAGATATTCATTATCAAGGTTAATCTACACATATTTTACTCAGTTAAATGGATTTCTAACACTACAAAGGCATCTCTCTTATTCTGTAATTGAAGAAACTGATTCATAATTGCCACTAAGCAACACCTGGAAGAGTCTGAAAACGATGCAACACAGGGTCATGAATATTGGTAATGGACACTTCAGATCAATTTTGATCAACATAATGAAATTTAAGAATTTTCCATGTCACAAAATAAAGGGAAACCTGCGTCTCTTATAACAAAATAATGGTGTTAAAAAAAGGTTATGCACACCAGCTACTTCAGGTTGATCATTTCACGTTAATTATTTGTCTTTAGGAAATCCAAATGTTGTGGAATTGGAACAATCATAATCAGATCGAAAACCAGACAAAGGACATTTATGATCTAATACTGAATTTTTAATAACATACCAAAGAAAGCAAGTGAAACATCAGGAAACAGTCAAAATATGGCTGTAGTAAATTCTAAATGCCATGTAATATGGTATATCATTAACGGATCAGAGGCATCCATACATACTATTACTGTACACACAAAACATAACCGTCAGATAGTGAAAACGCAAATTCAAGTAACATGATAATCTCTTCCGCTCCGACACACGCTCAGTATAAACCCGACATACTGTACGGCAAACACGTCGTGCGCACGTTTGCGGCTATATAATCAGATATCGATAAATGCATTCAGGTCTTATAGTTTTTGTTCGTCTTGGGTTAACAAACCTTCGTCAGTTGAAAGGCAAGCCATGCCTCCAGCTCCCCTGCCCCCGTACAAACCAAAATCCTCAGCGAACTACACTTCTGTAGGTTTTGCAACTTGCCTGCAAACCGGCTGAAAACGTGAAGGCTTTTGGCGGCTCTTAGCCTCCTATAGAGATACAGAACAAGACGCCAGATTTAAAAAGACACGAATGAAGACTGCTATATAATAAACCAGTGAGAGGATCGGGAATTCAGGAATATAATTTTGTTGGTACCCCTGAAGAAGCCGCCCCTGCCTTACACCAATAACTTCCGATTTCGAGCGTTCGACTGTAATTCACACCGGAGCAAGTAAAGTAGGCCTCTGTCTTCAAATTTCACAAGACCTTGAACTGGGGGATGATAATCTCTTTTATTTTGTTTCCTAAATACTATTTCACCAAACTCTGCTGTCACTAACCACTACAGTGCTATGTCATTTAAGTTTGATTATCACGGTATCTGGCCGGTTATACTGTACAGTATTGGAGTTTGTGGGCGTGTGTGCTTTGGTCCGCCTCGCTGTCAATTTCTTCAGTTCAATTAGTTCTCTTATTTTACCGTGATTTAGAAGGATTGAATATCGATTTTATCTCTTTTGCATTTCTGTTTGTCTTCATTCAATGCTTATGGGCTGTATTGCAATGTTTTTATGTTACAGTAAATTTGGTTTGGTACGTTGACAGTGCTGTGGGACTTTTCGAAATAAAATGTTTGTTTTGTCTTTCAGTTCAATGTGGTCACCCGCAAGTGCGTTCGGATAACCCTTGTTCAGAAATAGGTGATCCTAACTTTGATGGCTCTTCCCTTAACTTATTATTCCTGTATTCAAGGGGTTCGGACCCTTCTCCTTTCTTGGTTAGGGTTAAAAAATGATTGGCAATCATACTGTATTGACTCTTTAAGCAATAATTAGCTCTACCACCATAGCAACATTAAAACTTTATTTACATTCATTGTGAAATTTTGTCCTCGTTATTTGCTCTCCTTTCTCGTGTAGGAATTTTAGATATATAATTTCTAAGTCGTTGAAATGAGCCTTCTCTAGGTTTCTATGGAGAGTCGGAGCAAGCTAGTGCAGAGATTATTACTATTTTGCTAAAATATGTCTTGTACCAACCTTATGCCTCTTTTTTTTCCTGCTAGTTGCTTTACGTCGCACCGACACAGATAGGTATTATGGCGACGATGGGACAGGAAAGGGCTAGGAGTGGGAAGGAAGCGGCCGTGGCCTTAATTAAGGTACAGCCCCAGTATTTGCCTGGTGTGAAAATGGGAAACCACGGAAAACCATTTTCAGGGCTGCCGACAGTGGGGTTCGAACCTACTATCTCCCGAATACTGGATACTGGCCGCACTTAAGTGACTGCAGCTATCGAGCTCGGTTTTATGCCTCCTAACTCGTGGTTTATCGATATAAAAATGTGTGGTGCTATCATGATTTTTTGTAACCATGGTTATGTACAGAAATAGTAAATACTTCACTTTGATACTGAACTGTGCTCAGCTGTGTATACTTACGTATATTTCAGAACAACGAATTTTATTATGACAGTAAAACTCCCAATTATGTGTATTACGATTGCAAGGAGTAGTGTGACATATTTTCCGAGAAATCTGGTACCAGGTGTTAAACCCTTTAATGTGTGCATGGTCTGTTAGATGTGGGCTACCACATGAGGTTGTTGTGTTAGATTTCTTGTCGAAAATTACTGGGCCACAACTGAAAAGAGACGAAACTTAAAATCCTGTTCTCGGTCATCCTTTACAGTCCACTTCCTGTCAAGTATTGGAGTTGTATCTAATATAAGGACTACGGACGCTTCCTTCCCTGTCGTACAGTCGTAGCGCACACACATCTATCAAGACACAATAACCACATAGTTTATTTCGGTAATGAGAATTTGTTTTCAAAATATTGTGTAATATCAGTGTTTCAATGAGACATTTATTGATTAGTCCACATGCCATTCAAATGACTTGACTGACATTTTATCCATAGTGACTTCATGACGTTTCACGGTGTTTTGTTTATATATAAAGCTCTTAATTTAATTGATAGGCCTTTGTACACATTTTCGTTGTGAGTTCTCAGTCGTCGCAAACTGTTGTTGTGGAGGTGGTTGTGGTGTCATTGTGACACATATATAGAAGCTGGAGGATCAACAAAAATTCATTAACAAATTTGTTACATTATTGGACTCCGAAATCCGAGTATGCCCCACTCATTCAGAATCTGGAAAAGAAGTACTGTGCGCTTTGCTGGGGCTATACCTTAATTAAGGCCACGGCCGATTTCTTCCCACTCCCAGGCCTTTCCCAAGGTATGTAGAATAGAGTCGGCGTTGCCACAGTGAGACTGAAACACTTGGTCAAGTCTTGGATTCCTGTCCATTTAGTGACGCTCTGCGGAATTCACGACGTCATCGAATAAGATGTATGATTGCTGAAGCCCTGAGAGAAAAGCACTATACAGTCTAGGAGGAGGTACATGGATTGTCTCAGACAGGGTCAAACCGGCGGATTGACATGATTGCTATATCACCGGGCTCAAGTAAAAGGTTCATAATAAACCCCACAATTAGAACCGAAGCATCATCCACTCAACCACATGATGTACACGAGGAGAAATGTGATATGTATGATATGTGATGTGATATATACATGAACCCGAGAAATATCATCTGGACTCCACAGATGTGTTAGGATTGACGATAGGAGCAAGAGGCACCATTACTCACACATTCCACAACTTTTGTAAGAAATTTCATTTGCATAACAAATTCATTAAGGACATTGGGTTAGCAGCCCTGGAAGGATCGTTAGCAATAGTAAGAAATAATTTATACTCCTAGCTATGTCTTTGTCCTATGAGGAATTTCTCATGGATTTCAAAACTATTGACTGATACAATTTTTTATTATTTAGGCTTTACTCTAGGAAGACCCTTGTAATTACTAATCAAAATTTTTATGTAAGCTTTGTCTGTTTGGCAACCTCCAAATGGGGGAAGCAGAAATAAGTGCATTTCTCAAGTTAAAAAAAGGTAGGGGTCACGGGAGATGCGCAGTAGCAAACCGGAGCTGTGACGTCATGCAGTACCCTCGCGCTGCCCTGAACGAGGTAGGGGTCCAGTAGTTCGCACTGTGCACGCAGAAGCTAATAACACACGATAGTAACGTATCTGTGGTCTATAAGAAACCGTGTATATTTATTTTATGTGATAAAACGTAAAAAGCAGTAATAGTGTACACTTTGCAGTATGGTTTGTTGCGCCAATGCAGGCACGCAAAGGAACAAAACGTACACTTTCATTTATTCCCTAAAACCACTGACCTAAATAAACGGTGGCAGCAAGAAGTAATGAAGACATTACTGAAAGCTATTTTTCTCAGCTTCGAGGGTTCGGAAGATTTTATGGCCATCCTTTCCCAACAGCTGTGACAGCCTCGACGCTTCCAAGAAATTCCAACTGTTCTCCAGAAGTTTATGAAACATCATGTGCGAATATTTTATCATATTCTACTGATCAAGTCGATCAAAACTTATATATCAAGTGCCAGTCTAAGGCCAGAGTTGCGCCCACAACATCCTATTCTTTACCAGAGGATGAGCAAGGGTTCATTAAAGAGCTAATGGCGCAGCTCGAGGGCAGTTACGAAACCAACGATCGTGATGATCTGCTTAAAGACTTCGATGGCTATATGGCTTTCAGGGTTAAGAAGAAGAACCTTGTCATAGAAAGCGATTACGGAGAGAACACAGGTCAACCTGCAACAAGGGGTGGAAATTGGCTAATAAAGACGTCTAGGAACAGTTTGATGCAACACGGTAGTGCAAATGGAAAAGGAGTTCTTTCTTACCATGGGCAAGAACTGAAAGAGGGTTCTAACGTCGTCATAAAAATTGATATCCTGAAAAAGAAATTCCCCGAAATTAATGAATTTGCAAGTCGCTTCGTGAGAAGCCGTTCTTTTAAATTTTAACTAGCTGCTGTACCCGTGCTTCGCTGTGGGATTCTCGGAAAGACTTTCTTTGTTGTTTTCCTAACTGAAGTCAAGTTAAGCCATTACAAAAACGTCAGTGGGAATGTAGCAATGAAAATCAATGTTATGATATAAAGTACTCGATCAAATGAAAAACTGCACATTTTCTGACTTTTAACGAACAGTACTACGGTGGCGATCGAACAGTCCAAAGTTCCAGTGCTGGAATGCCCAGGCCGCAGACAGCCGTGAACACTCCTCTGGCATTATTCCCTTAAATATGCACACTGCTCATTCCAATCAGTGCCTCAGAGTAGGGATTGAATAGCTCGAATGCTATGATGAACCAGTGCGTTACATACCAGTAGGTATCAGGAAATGTATGAACCAGAGAAATGGCATGCTAAAGAAGAAAGTTATCTAGCTCCCCAGCTACTTCATGCCAACATTCAGGCAGGCTGTTATACTCGGTACGACCGGGCGAGTTGGTCATGCGGTTAGGTGAGCGCAGCTGTGAGCTTGCATCTGGCAGGTAGTGGGATCGAACCCGAATGTCGACAGCCGTGAAGATGGTTTTCATCTGCCACCCATTTTCACACCAGGCAAATGCTCGGGCTGTACCGTAATTAAGGCCAGGGTCACTTCCTTCCCACTCATAGCCCTTTCCTGTCCCATCGTCGACATAAGACCTATCTGTGTCGGTACCACGTAAAGCATTTTAAAAAAAATAACCTCGGTATACAGCAGTAATCCCCATCTATCCCACCTCGGCGACTGCCTACATGCAGACCAGTATTGATTGATTGAGTGAGTGGCAACAGAAGACACAAAGCCCATCACTACAAACAATGGTCAAGGTAACGTTATTGTTGATCAACGTTATGAGCCTTCTATATTGTAGGCTTTCACATTTAGTTTTCTTTCGAATCTGTGAAATAAGGCCGTCTTACAAAATTATTTATAGTTTAGACTGTAGTTTATTATTCCCCGACTTTACATACGGATTTTCATTAAATTCTGTTTACCCAATTTTTCATGTCTCGGCGCTGATATGGAATTAACAAAAAATCCAAATTCACGAATATGTCTGTTATTATCGGTAAGAAAAGGACATAAATGATCAGAAATTTAATACTGTATAACATCAGTTATGTAGTATTTGTAGATACGACAGCTAATAACACAAATATTTGAGAATAACATTTTAGGCCTTCCCCCAACTACCATTTCTCTCAGCGTGAGTAAGATTATTTACAGCCTAGATTGTAGCGACTATTCCCCGACTTTGCATACTGATTTTCATTAAGATAGGACCACTAATGACATTAATATTTGAGAAATAAATTTTAGGCCTTCCCCTAAACTGCCATTTTTCTAAAGCGTGAATAAGGTTATTTATGGCCTAGATTGTAGCGACTTATTCCAGGACTTTACATGTCGATTTCCATTAAATTCTTTTCAGCCGTTTTCTCGTAATGCATGTACAGACAGACAGACAGACAGACAGACAGACAGACAGACAGACAGACAGACAGACAGACAGACAGACAGACAGACATATTGCGGAAAATTAAAAAGTGCATTTCCTTATTACTATGGTCACGACCGATAAAGAAATAACCACCTTTATGAATTCTGAGCAATGTGCAGAAAAAAACCCTCTTATTTTATATAATTATATAGATGAATGCTTTAAACAAAAATAAGGCATTCAAGAGACCGAGTTTCAGTTAATACAATACTGAAAATGAAGGAAGGAAGGCAAAGAAATTCCACGGATGCTATAGATAAGGTTATCTGATTTTAAAAAAAAATCAGCATCATTGTATATAACACCCCTGTTATTTTTTATGAAAGGTAGTTTTTTATGTTGTATATGAAACCAGTGCTATCAGTGTTAATATATAGGCTCATTAATTTGTATAGACAATCTAATGTGAACGTAGAATTTGTCAGTTGTTGGCACTTGGAGGAGAACACGTACTGTTCTTGCTTGTAAAATGGACATACTTCTTGCAGTCATCAAGCTTTAATGTTCGAGTCTGTAACAATTAGACCCCCTTGTAATTGTTGTCATAGTTAGGCGTTGGGAACATGAACATATCGAATGGCCATTCCATTGCGATCACAGTCTTAGCATTGTTACAGCCTTTTATACAGACCGTTTAAATACTTCAGAAACGCTGCCCGATCCATATTGTATTGGATCTTTTATTATTACTCTAATGTACTGGAATGCTTTCTCTGAGGTGAGATTATCAATAAAGTGCTCTTATCTCTAACTTGCGGACTAAAATAGAATCGCTCAAATCTGCGTATTATCTCATACAGAGGAAAAGGCGCTCAGATGTCAGGGTTCCGGTGACGTCATCGACGGCTAAGCGTGGTGGACAGACCTGCGCGTGGTACCTACCTTTGACTGTAACTACCTTGGGCCTTTCCTATCACATCGTATCCATAAGACTTATCTGTGTCGGTTTTTCGTGGTTTCCCACTTCTCATCCAGGCAAATGCCGGGATGGTACCTAACTTACCTAACTTAAGGCCATGATCGCTTCCTTCCCTCTTCCTTGCCTATCATTTCCAATCTTCCCATCCTCCCACAAAGCCCCTGTTCAGCATAGCAGGTGAGGCCGCCTCCCCAGTTTTATCCCCCGACCCGGTGTATGAAGCTCCAGGACACTGCCCAAGAGGCTGTAGAGGTGGGATCCCTCGCTGAGTCCAGGGAAAATCCGAGCCTGCAGGGTAACCAGATAAAGAAGAAGAAGAGGAAGAAGAAGAAATATGCATTCTTGCAATATGGGCGCCATGAACAGGATTTGTATATAAGTTAGCAATGTCTGTGTGTAACCATTCAAAAGATGAGATGTCATCAGAATCCGCGCCCTGCTAAATAAATGCCGTGTGGCCTCCGGAGAGGCCTGGTGCAGTTCTTTTAATTTGACACTCGTAGGCGACCTGCGCGTCGTTATGAGGATGAAATGATGATGAAGACGGCACATACACCCAGTCCCCGTGCCAGGGCAATTAACCATATATGGTTAAAATTCCCAACCCTGTCGGGAATCGAGCCTGAGACTCCTGTGAAATAAGGCCAGCACGCTAACCACTTATCATGGAGCTGGACCGGACCCTGCTGATAAGCAATCGCCTTCAAAACAAAGGTTTTTGCTCAGAGGAAGCACCGCCATCGGAGGATGACTGTGAGAGTAACAGGTGAGAAACTTTTTGGTGAAAATTCTAACCCAAAATCAAGTTTAAAATGATGTATAAATCCAAGACGTATCCTGCCTGCAGTAATAGACTACTAATACCTCAATACCTCGAAACTTTGGAACGTGAGTAGGTGACCACGGGGCCCTAAGTGAGTCAAACATAATCTCCACTTACTTGCTCCAGGCTTCTAACTTTTTTCTTTCCCATCAACCTTCTCTGGTCAACGTCTGTTCTATTCCGACCCCGGCGGACGTAGATTTGCGAGTCGAGGCCAAGGGAATCACTCAACTTCACACGCTCTTTGTGGCACCTCAATTTCTTTTGCTGATACTCCATCCAATTCTTCGAATGGTCAGATCTCTTCCATTCCAGATCTACTCTATTTTTCATGTGGTTGCCAAGTTAGACTTCATCAAACAATAATCACCACCATTGCTACCAGGCTTACCTGTCGTAAAAGGGGGAACTACATAGGCTATAGAACTTCGCAGAAAGGGTTGGTGACGACTGCGTGGATTGACTCTGGTACTGCTTCCAGTTTTATAATTACTCAACCCTTTAACGTCCTTAAAGTATACCTACCTTCCTGATCTATTAGCAAGACGGCATGAGATTTTCCTCTTGGGTCGTCTAGGGTTCTTCGTCACTTGCTTAGGTAAGAACCGAGCTCGATAGCCGCAATCGCTTAAATGCGGCCAGTATCCAGTAATCGGGAGGTAGTGTATTCGAACCCCACTGTCGGCAGCCCCGAAAATGGCTTTCCGTGGTTTCCCATTTTCACACCAGGCCACGGCCGCTTCCTTCCCATTCCTAGGACTTTCCTATCCCATCGTCGCCATAAGACATATCTGTGTCGGTGCGACGTAAAGCAAATAGCAAAAAAAGAAGCTTAGGTAACAGGCGAGTTTCAGTAAATGAATCTATCTACTAAATGAGAGGAATCGCGTCAAACAAAAAGAGTTTATTTAAGTAATTTAAATTAGGTCGAAGAACGCATGAAATTTTAACAACGAACTCAGTCTTGTCCGTAAAAAAATAATAATAATGCTGATGAGAGGTACTAGCTTAGGAGACCTTAACTCAACTGCCTGAGGGGCATCCTTACTAGAAAAACGTGTCTTAAATTAAGAGTGAAATAAAGAAAGACTGGAGATCCCTAAGATCGGTTTCCATGTGAGACTGCATGTACCATCATAATGATTCGTGATGATCCAGCCCCTGTAGCACGAGCTCTGGACTCTTGGTGTAATTAAGGCATACCAATCAGTATGTGCCACACAGTGGTTGTACGGCATGGACCCTTAATTGAATCGATGTGTCCTACGACTAAGTCATGGACCGACATCTAACTTGGTAATGAATGTAGGTTTTCGTGGCTCATAGTGACTTTAATCCAGTAATCATTTATTTATTTACATTAATCTAACTTGGTAATATACGTTAAAGTCACTGTGGATGATGACCGCAAGGAAAACGATGCTGTAATAGCAAATGGCCGTAATCTAAGTCACTGAGGTTGATGACCCCATGACCATCAACATTTCTAAGCTGAGGGCTGAACACAATAAAGTTAGAGTAGTTGATGACCAGTGAGGAAAGCAACGGGAAACTACCCCACTCCTCATTTCTCTAGTACGCCTCTTCAGTGTTGCCTAAGCCATCCATGACAGCTGATGGCAGAGCTGTTGAGGATCCCACCAGCGGCATCGCTGACGGACTGAACATACATAGTTGATGACCAAGGCTTCCACACCAATAAATCCCCAGCACATCTGATGGTCATCAAACCAAAATCAAAAATGAAAACAACAACAACGAACGCTCACAACACTTGTGGCAGTAAAGTCCTTTTACCATCGGACATGTCCCCTTAAACGTTACGATAGCAAGTTGAAATTTCCCAGCAAAACAAACTAAGATTTCCAGAATACATTTTCAAGTTAGTCACTTGATTTTAAGTTAATTCTCAAATACGATCACTGAATCTAATAATTTAGTAAATGAAGTAATCTCATAATCCTAATTAACAACAAATTTTATCTGCCCGGACGAATGGTTTCTTTAAAAATGCCTAATTATTTCAATCACAGTTTTTGTTTACTTATTCCTCACTTTCTTCATCGCTGCTGAAAACGCGATACATTTTAGTCTCCAGTACTATTTACTTTTTTCATGACGTCACTCAACATGATTACGTTATAACACTAACAAATAATAAGAAACTAGCTTGGTTAATCCTAACATTAAATCCTACAATCTGCATAAATTAACTCACAACGCAAAATGACAAATCTCCGTCACATCCTTTCGAGACATTAAAAAAATAAGACTCTGTGCAACCCTCGAATAACGTCAGACAACAATCATCTACGAATTCTCAAATTTCAACGTCCCGGAAAGTGGTTAAATCCAACCATATCGTCTCATTTCCATCGCTTCAAACGTGAAATCATATCTTTATTAAACGAGTCTAAAGAATGAAATCTGATTCTAAACATTTTACTATCAATGACAAATTCACGTTAGAGTTAGGTGATTCTAGTAGCGAGCTCCCTCGACTTCGTAACAGCTGGCTTTGAGTAAGGGGACACCATTCTCCCCTCTTATCGCGAGATCACACGCACATGGCTACTGGTCGATTTCAACTGGCATTAAAATGAAACAACAAACACGATCTCGCTGGCAATTCTCATAAAATATAATTCTTAACCCATATAGATTATGCAAAGGGATTTAATTTAAGACATCACTCAAATATTCTTCTCCATCACGGACCTACGGTTTCACCTGGAATCCTAATTATGTACTGACCGTATTCCCATCTCAATGAATTACACAAAAATGACGAATTTCATAATCCTGACTTAATAAATTTTACTGTTATTTCCTCTCATTAATTCTACATAGATTTCATTCAACAGACTACGGAATAGCAATCCTTGTGAGATAATTTTATAGATCTTGCCTCGTAACTTCGCTTCAATAAAAATTTACATCGCTTAACACAACGGTGTGCCTTCACGTCAGCTTTAATGAACAACCACGGATTACAATTAATTGAATTTCGTCTTTACATTGAACAGAAATTTACGATAAATTAATATCTCAACTTTGACAAACCACAAATATAGAAAATAAACGTACGGAAATGATACTTTACACATAAAAATAGCTTCTTAACCACCAAATTTACTACTTTTACAACACTTCACACGCTAGTTTCGCGACTTTCCCGATTATCCAAGAATATAAAACAAATGACCTTTTGTCATATTTCTCCGACATTTCCACGAAATAAAAAGGGTGACCAAATGCGTCACAGATACATACACAATAAAAACGGTGACGTCATGAAACAAATAAAAGCATTTTTATCAAGGTGGTAATTCACCTACCTTCTGGCCGTACGTCTCCTTCCATCATTATAGATTCACCAGCCTCTCAATCACTTTATTTAGTAATCTCGACAGATAGAAGCTTTACAAACATTTTTTCTTTTCTTTTGTTCACCTGAAAATAATGACATAAACAAAAAATACCATTAACACGTTCTCTTCCTTGCACGAACTGAATTCATCTGTCGAATACCGATCCGCACTCGCTGTATCAAATGATACAATTATTTACAGCTTTAATAACAGAAATTGCAGGATCGCGGCGTTAGAATGATCGTCTATTATCTGTCCCTGAAAAAAAAAACAGTTACTCTGAAATACGTGGACTCGCCTCGACTTCAATTGACACAATGCGCGATTCAAGACGGCACATCGCTCTTTTATAGGTTTTTCTCCCACTCTCATGCAGTTTTCATTTACCGCCAAGAATTTTACAGACACTTTCCCATCCCATAACAATGCATTGAAGGCAGGTGTAACTGTAACACATAGTTGTTGATATAGTAGCAATGTTATTGATGAGCATTTAAGAATTTCTCTCAACGAATTGAATTGTTGAATTACCTCATAAGATAGGCACTATATTTGGTCGATATAACCGAGTTTAAACGAACAGGCGCGTTTTTTAGACAAATTTCATTCTGGAGCTTTTTAGCGATCTAAAAATGTATATCATTTATGACCTAATTGTTTCACTTAATTTCCTAACATTTATTACGGTAGTTTCGTTGCCAATTCTTTCTAAAATATACCTTTTGTTAGAACAAATAATCCACTGTATCCATACTCCTTTTTCACGTGCGGATGACGTAATTTCTTTAGCGTGAGAATGAGAACTAACACCTGTTCTCCACGTGCCGTCTCTGGTCAGAGATTAAAAGAATTTAGCTAAAGCTCTTGACTCGTAATTTATAAGGGACCTCATCTAATGACTTTAGGACTCTGGTTCCTTGTGACACAAAGGTCAAGGGTTCATTGTATAGCGCTGCTCGGTTTCGTCTTTCCTATCCGACCGCCGTTGGTCAACTTTCGATCTCTTCCTACTTCATCTATCAGGTTTTTGAGATTTAGGGTGATTTTTGTTTTCAAAGTCTTAGTGAGACTTCCGAAGCCCTCATTTTTGGAAAGGCCAGATCTCTTCATTTTTCTCTAATCAGCGATAGACTGGATTTCCTGCAGACTATTAAGAAAATACTTTGCTTTCACTGAATTCCGGCCAGGTAGCGCGAACGATTTGGAAGTTCTGGTATTTTTTGATTCACCAATATAAACCATGGGAAAATGGATCGTGGAGGTCATCACATACCATCGTACGAACGGAACTATCGCACGACACTGCTCCTGGTTAAGAGTGAACCATGTGCAGTACTCGGGTTGGTAGGTTTGGCTTTGTTCAACAACAGAGATTTTGCTGGTTTATCACTCTCAAAATCATGGCCTCCACTGTATGAAGATCGGCACACTGACAGAGAGTTCTAAACGTTCACATCATCAAGCTACCGAGCTCGATAGCTGCAGTCGCTCAAGTGCGGCCAGTATCCAATATTCGGGAGATAGTCGGTTAGAACCCCACTCTCGGCTGCCCTGAAGATGGTTTTCCGTGGTTTCCAATTTCTTCCCCAGGCAAATGCTGGGTTTGTCGTATCCTTCCCACCTAGCCCTTTCCTGTCGTATAGTCGCCATAAGACCTATGAGTGTCAGTGCGACGTAAAGCAACTTGTAAAAAACAAAAAAAAATCATCAAGCTGTAGGAGAGGAGAATAGAACTCAATCTCCAAGTTCACCATAATGAAGTTTATAATCGAGTGGTTCGTATTACGAATTGCTAACAACGGTGAGTGAATGCAACGAACTATTGTTGAGTTTGGAGCGGCACTCCTCTTCGGAAAACGCAGTGGATTCTGGTATACAGACAACAAACGGCATCCTCATGCCATAGGCTGTCCGCTCTTCCAGATTATATTTAAAATACTGTATCTTCATGATCATTTCGTGTTCGGGTCTCGATGTGAACATAGATCATGGTAGTCATACACGAAGATATCAGCTGATGAAACTCAGCCAGTTGTAGAAATTAAATATTTTGCTATTCTGCGGGCCAAAAGAGTATGAAATAAGAACGAATGAATACACAATCTTCTTCCAAATAACTCTATGACACGTTACCTCTTCACAACATCCACACAGATGATGTATTTGACCTCAGTAGAGAGAACTGTGGACGTCGGACAGTTCCCGTATGAAGTTAACACTGTCTGGGAACGACAGTTTCTGTTCATGGAGAATTGTGCAGAGAATGAGAGAACTGCCTTCGTGGCTTTTCACTCTTCTATGCCGCAGGTTTTGCGGTCAGGGGAGTGGTGGTGGTGGTGTTCGTGGTGAGTATTGTTTTAAGAGGAAGTACAAGTAGGCAACCATAATCGATTGACACTAAGCAGAGAGAAAAATGGAAGGGGTCTGACACTTCGAAATACCGAAGATATCGACCAAAGAAAGACGATGGCGTGAAAATGAAAGAGTAACTAGGCATTGGGAACCCAGTACGTCGGTGTCGGGAAAGAGCAAGCATTGACCAAGGAAGATCGGATAGGATGAGAAGCCACGCTTCTTAGTTAAGAGCCTGTAGAGCCACTTTTAATCGCCCCTTACGACAGGCAAGGGATACCGTGGGCGTATTTTACGGCCCTACCCACAGGGGGTTGTGATAAGAAGGAAAACTGGGTGGTTGACTTCCAGTCGTTCAGGGGCATCATAGTCCTTGGCCTGGTCAAAAATATATTATTAACGTGGCTCACTTCCTCACAGACCGAGCGAGTTGGCCGTGCGGTTAGGGTCGCGTAGCTGTGAGCTTGCATTCGGGAGATGGTGGGTTTGAATCCCTCCATGGTTTCTCATTTTCACACCATCCAAATGCTGGGACTGTACCATAATTAAGGCCATGGCTGCTTCCTTCCAGACCTAGCCCTTTAGTATCCTTGCGTCACCGAAAACATTTGATGTATTAGTGGGCGTTAAACAACTAGCAATGCAATAGGTCTTGCTACGGGAAACACAGGAACCCATGCCAGCCGATGACGAAATTGCTGAAGAAGTCGTCATTCACTTTAAGTTTGAGAGTGGAATAAATCAATCAATCAATCAATCAATCAATCAATCAATCAATCAATCAATCAATCAATCAATCAATCAATCAATACTGATCTGCATTTAGGGCAGTCACCCAGGTGGCAGATTCCCTATCTGCTGTTTTCCTAGTCTTTTCTAAAATGATTGCAAATTAATTGGAAATTTATTGAACATCTCCCTTGGTAAGCTATTCCAATCCCTAACTCCCCTTCCCATAAAATAATATTTGCCTAAATTTGGCCTCTCGAATTTCAGCTTTATCTTCATATTGTGATTTTTCCTACTTTTAAAGGCACCACTCAAACTTGTCCGTCTACTGATGACATTCAATGCCATCTCTCCACTGACAACTCGGAACATACCACCTAGTCGAGCAGCTCGTCTCCTTTCTCCCATGTCTTCCCAGCCCAAACTTTGCAACATTTTTGTAACGCTACTCCTTTGTCGGAAATCACCCAGAACAAATTGAGCTGCTTTTCTTTGGATTTTTTTCCAGTTCTTGAATCAAGTAATCCTGGAGATGGTCCGTTACACTGGAACCATACTCTAGTTGGGGTCTTAAAAAGAGACTTATATGCCCTCTCCTTTACATCCTTACTACAACCTTTAAATACCCTCATAACCATGTGCAGAGATCTGTACCCTTTATTTCCAGCCGTATGTATGGGATAACTCCAATGAAGATCTTTCCTTTTCATTAACACCTAAGTACGTACAATGATCCACAAAAGGAACTTTACTCCGTCAACGCAGTTAATTAAAACTGAGAGGGCGTTTACTATTTGTGAAACTCACAACCTGACTTTTAACCCGGTTTATCATCATACCATTGGTTACCGTCCATCTCACATTATCGAGGTCATTTTACTGTTAATCACAAACTTGTAACTTATTTATTACTCTGTACAGAAGTCTTATCTCTGATTCCACTACTTCACTCATATCATTGATTTATATAAGAAAACATAAAGCTCCAATAATGCTGCCTTGGGGAATTCCCCTCTTAACTACTACAGGATCAGACAAAAATTCGCCTACTCTAATTCTCTGAGTTCTGTTTTCTAGAATTCTAGCCACGCATTCAGTCACTCTTTCGTCTAGTCCACTTGCACTGATTTTTGCCAGTAGTCTTCCATGATCTACCTTATCAAACCCCTTAGATAGGTCAATCGCGATACAGTATGTTTTTGACCTCCTGAATCCAGGATATCTGCTATATCTTGCTGGAATCCTACAAGTTAAGCTTCAGTGGAATGACCTTTCCCAAACCCGAATTGCCTTCTATCCAACAAGTTATTAATTTCGCAAACATGTCTATAATCAGAAAGAAGGCTTTCCCAAAACTTACATCCAATGCATGTCAAATCGACTGGCCTGTAATTTTTAGCTTTAAGTCTATCACCGTTTCCTTTATAAGTCTATCTTTATACACAGCGGCCACTACAGCAAATCTCCATTCATTTGGTATAGCTCTTTCATGCAAATAATATTCAAATAAGTACTTCAGATATGGTGCTATATCCCAACAACTTTTCTTTAGTATATCCCCAGAAATCTTATCAATCACAGCTGCTTTTCTAGTTTTCAACTTTTGTATCTTATTGTAGATGTTATTGTTATTATAGGTAAATTTTAACTCTTCTTTAGTATTAGATGGTTCATGGTGTGAGTACTGAAGTCACTTCCTAGTAAGTAGCCTAGTAAGTAGTCCTGAGAGACGGGATACCAGTTGCTATTGAATGGGAGTGGGCATCACGGACATATTCTGTGTCACGGCCCTCTTTGTGCTCAGATGGCTAGGACTATACAATCCATCGGTGGTTCCTAACCCGTTAGAGGAGAAATTCTCCCTTGGACTATGTCGAAGTAGGGTAGCATCCTGCTTCATAAATTTACCGAGCTCAGGACATTTTAAGCAAGACTCGGACTGTCGTGACCTACCTGTCCTGAGAGACGTTCTTGTAGGTTGGTCACCAGGCAGCTGGATGTTGAAGTATTGCCTGTCCTGCCGAGCGGAAAGTAGGGAGGTAATTGTAGGTGTGACTCTGTCCCGCAACTCACGAAATGAAAGAATTGATAATCTCCACTGTCTTTTGTTTCCTAAGACGACTACGTCTAGTATATACAAGTATTTACAAGTTGGATATGTCGTTCTGAAAAAAGAGAGAGCTTGCTGCACGCGCCTACTCTACGACTACGCGTATATCTGAATTTTGCCCTGCCGCACATATAACTTCCTGACACAAACAACTGCCCGAAAGAGCCTCGTTCTGAAAGTACGAATTACTGGTTGGAAGAGAGCCCCGCGCCATCTTGTCCTAGGGTTATATCTGCTCTCCTGAAGCAAAGGGGTTGGGTCTTATGGGCGTTACTTAGCTATTTACCTTGTCGGAGGCGCCCTCAACTAATTATTCTCAATTAGTTATCACAATACGTGCTGCCCTCTGGGCACTACTATCTCTGTCTCACTTCGTACTTTTCTTTCCTCTGTCTTGGGGCTTGTTGCCTGCTTTGTCCCTTTGTCGGACGTCGGCGGGCAGCTCAGTTCGCATACCAACTCTGTTTGTCCACATCAAACAAACAAGTAAATATCCTTTCTTGTCAACAGGCTTTCGTAAGCGCATTTCACAAGCTGCTCTCCACTACATGTAACTTCTTGAAAAGTTCCTTCTTCCTTCTAAATATTAATTCTGACTATAATTATTATACAATTACTCTGATACTACAAGGTGTCTCATATCGATGATTATTATTCTAATACTAGTTTGTTTCCCTGGACACCTTGAGTTCGAGTCTCGTCTGCGAATCCCGTCTGCCGTCCATCTGGCAGTCCGCCGGTTCGAGTCCCTGGGGAGGTCGGTACACGACAGGACTTATGGAAGTAACGGTGTTCCACTCCCATTTGACAGGTGAGGGACTTCTTGCAAACAACTTGGCGAACGAAATGGAATTCAATGGGGAGCAATGCGGCTTATGGAAGAAAGAAAGAAAGAAAGAAAGAAAGAAAGGGAGCAGAACTGGCTGAGTCAGCAAAGAAGGTGCATCTGGATGTGCTAGGAGTATGTGATATTCAAGGTGAGATAACGGGCAAGATATAGAAGATTATAAAGTGTACATGGCGGGTGTTAGAAAGGGAATGGCAGAGTAGGCTGTTTATCAGGAATACCATCGCACGCAACATAGTTTCTGTTAGGCACGTAAATGAGCGAATTATGTGGGTAGATTTGGCAGTTGCAGGAATTAGGACGAGAATTGTCTCTCTGCATTCACCATGTGAGCGTGCAGATGAGGATGAAGTTGACAAGTTTTATGAAGCATTGAGTAACATCGTAGTCAGGGTCAACAGCAAGGATAGGATAGTGCTAATGGGTGATTTCAATACGAGAGTTGGAAATAGAACTGTAGGATACGAAAGGGTGATTGGTCAATATGGGGAAAATACGGAAGATAATGAGAATGGGAAGCGTTTGCTGGATATCGTGCTAGTATGGGTTTAGCAGTTACGGATACATTCTTCAAGCATAAGGCTAATCACCGCGACACATAGGAGGCTAGGCAGTACCAGATCCATAATATACTATATCTTAACGGCCATCGAATTCAGGAAGTATGTTAGAAAAGTACGAGTTTTCGAAGGATTTTTCTATGATACAGACCACCATATGATCTGTAACGAAATAAGTACCTTTAGGCCTAGAGTAAAGAAAGTAAAATCTGTCTGCAAACGAATAAGTGTAGAAAATCTCCAGGACGAGGAAATTACACAGAAGTACATCGATATGACTAGTGAGAAGTTTCAAACAGTACACAGTAAGCAGGTTCAGGATTTAGAAAAAGAATGGGTTACATACAGGGATCCTGTAGTAGAAACAGCAAGGGAATGCCTAGGAACAACTGTGTGTAAAGATGGGAAAAGGCGAACATCTTGGTGGAATGATGAAGCGAGAGCAGCTTGCAAACGTAGAAATAAGGTTTATCAGAAATGGCTCCAAATAAGGGCCGATGCAGACAGGGAATTGTACGTAGATGAAGGAAACAGAGTGAAACAATTAGTTGCTGAATCCAAAGTGAAGTCATGGGAAGATTTATGTAATAACCTGGAAAGAGTAATTCAAGCAGCAGGGAAAGCTATCTGGACAGTAATAAGGAATCTTAGGAATGGAGGGAAAAAGGAAATGAACAGTGTTTTGTACCCAGGTGAACTCATAACAGATCCCAGGGAATCATTGGGGAGGTGGAGGGTATATTTTGAATATCTTCTCAACGTAAACGGAAATTTCCCTGGTCGTGTTGCGAACAGCCACGCTCAGGGGGAGGAGGAAATGCTGTTGGTGAAATTACACTTGAGGAAGTGGAAAGGGTGGTAAATAAACTCCGTTATCATAAAGCAGCAGGAATAGTTGAAATTAGACCTAAAATTATGAAGTATAGTGGGAAGGCAGGGATGAAATGGCTTCATAGAGTATTAAGATTAGAATGGAGTGTTGATAAGGTACCTTCAGATTGGACAAAAGCAGTAATTGCACCTATCTACAAAGAAGGGAACAGGAAAGGATTGCAACAACTATCGAGGCATCTCATTGATTACTATACCACCAGAGTATTCACTGATATCTTGGAAGGGAGGGTGCGATCAGTGGTTGAGAAGAAGTTGGATAAAAACCAGTGTGGTTTCAGACCCCAGAGGGGCTGTCGGGATCAGATTTTCAGTATGCGCCAGGTAACTGAAAAATGCCACAAGAGAACTAGACAGCTGTGTTTATGTTTCGTAGTTCTAGAGAAAGCATATGGCAGGTTACCAAGGGAAAAGATGTTCGCCATACTGGGGGACTATGGAATTAAATGTAGATTATTAAAATCAATCAAAGGCATTTATGTTGACAATTGGGCTTCAATGAGAATTCATGGTAGAATGAGTTCTTGGTTAAGGGTACTTACAGGGGTTAGACAAGGCTGTAATCTTTCACCTTTGCTGTTCCTAGATTACATGGATCATCTGCTGAAAGTTATGGAGGGATTCAGTTAGTTGGAAATGTAGTAAGCAGGTAACTGAAAAATGCCACAAGAGGACTAGACAGCTGTGTTTATGTTTCGTAGTTCTAGAGAAAGCATATGACAGGTTAATGGCAGATTGTGCCGAAAGCCTGCAGTCTAATATCCCAGAACTTGAAAATGGGTCCAATGAATTTGGTATGAAAATTAGCCTTTCGAAACCTAAACTGATGTCAGTAGGTAAGAAAGTCAACAGAATAGAATGTCGGATTGGTGATACAAAGCTGGAACAGGTAGATACTTTCAATTATTTAGGTTGTGTGTTCTCCCAGGATGGTTTTATAGTGAGATTGAATCAGTGTGTAGTAAAGCTAATGCAGTAAGCTCACATTTGCGTTTAACAGTATTCTCTAAGAAGGAAGTCAGCTCCCGGACTAAACTATCTTTACATCGGTCTGTTTTCAGACCAACTTTGTTTATGGGAGCGAAAGCTGGCTGGACTCAGGATCTTATTAAATTAGAAGTAACAGACATGAAAGTAGCGGGATTGATTGCTGGTACAAACAGTTGGGAACAATGGCAGCAGGGTACTCGGAATAAGGAGATAAAGGCTAAGTTAGGAATGAACTCGATGGATGAGTCTGTACGCATAACCCGGCTTCGTTGTGGGGGTCATGTGAGGCAAACGGAGGAGGATAGGTTACTTAGGAGAATAATGGACTTTGTTATGGGGCTAAGAGAAGTAGAGGGAGACCAAGTCGACGATAGTTTCACTCAGTTTCTAACGATTTAAGGATAAGAGGTATAGAACTAAATGAGGCCATAGCAGTAGTTGCGAATAGAGGATTGTGGCGACGTTTAGTCAATTATCAGAGGCTTCCAGACTGAACGCTGAAAGGCATAACGATCGACAATAATAATGCATGTATGTTTTTGGTTTTAGTCATCTCCTCTATCTGGGTATTATCCTTGTAATCAACAATCTCTACATACTGCTGACTGAATACTTCTGCCTTTTGAAAATCCTCGCATACACACTCTCCTTGTTCATTGATGATTCCTGGAGTGTCCTCTTCGAAACTGTTTCTGATTTATATTACCTGTACATACCCTTCTAGTTTTTCACTATAATTTGTATGACCGCCATTTATACTTGCCATCATGTTGTCCTTAGCTGATTTCTTTGCTAGATTCAATTTTTTAGTAAGTTCCTTCAATTTCTTCCTACTTCCACAGCCATTTCTAACTCTGTTCCTTTCCAACCTTCACCTCCTTCTTAGTCTCTCTACTATTCGGTTATAATATAGTGGATCTTTACAACTACTTACCACCCTTAAATGTTTTCACATTCCTCAGCAATTGCTTTAAACCCATCCCAGAATTTGTTTAAATTTTTATTTAAATAAGCAGATAGAAGTTTCAAGTGTTATGTTTCTAAGAGAACGTGCGTTTCTTTTTGATATATTTGTCTCCTTTTTTTAGATCGTTTATGTTTTCCTTCGTTTTTGGTATTCCTTGGTTGAATAATGAATTTTATTTTTTTATTTTTTTACCATTAAGTTTGTTCAGAAGGATGGTTGCCAAGTAATTTTTCCTCCTAAAACAACAATCCCCTCTGCCACCACTACTCGTAATAACGTTCACCGCAGAGCTGCGAATCCCAACTGCCTCCACATCATTTTGGACTGCGGAAGATTTTTACCAGTATTGGTATCACTCACGTTGAAAGTGCCTGTAAACTACGCTTGAATTCTCATCTGAAGGATGTTCCTGTGTTGGTCCGTTATTGTTTGTACTTGCTTTGAGTTACTAGTGGCATGTGATGGTCATAATGACCCTTCAGCCACTTCCTGAGGCCAGAGGACAATATCCAGCATAGGAGACACTAAGCTGATACAGCACTCGAGGTCAAAATACACGCGAACCAGAGCACCGACATCGGGTTCTTGTTAGTGTTACTATAATGGTCTCAGAACTTTCATGAGTTACATGATAACACTCAATTAAAATATTTCAGAATTATCAGAACGTCAGAAGTTTTCTTATGAAGCGACAGGAAGAACTCGTTGTTAGTGCCATGTAAGCCCAGAGAATTATAATTTGAGCCAAGGCAAATCAAAACGTCACACATCGTTATGAGGAGAAATTTCTCCCTATAACAACATCGTCCAGTGAAGTATAATCTTTTCAATGAGACAATCTATGGACATTAAGAATGATTATCACTCATCAGACGGAAAATTAGTTGCACTAAAGCAGAGCTGTCCACATTTTGCGCGCCTGGCGCGTTATCTCGTCTGAACTACGGTCAAGTGGATTCCCTAGCACGCTGTTCCCTAACAAGCGACGGCTCATGTGGTGTCCCTCTTGTACGAGAGACAACATTCCAGCTTCTGTGGGTACTCTTTTTCCACGCAACCTTCATGTTCCCAGAATGGCAAACTTTTGAGAAAACTATGTTCGAACAAGTTAACACATTACCGGTTATGCTCCTGTGGGTGGGGGCGGTAGAATAACACCCATGGTATCCCCTGCCTATTGTAAGAAGCGACTCTTAGAGATCGTATGTTCTCTGAACTTTGGAACGTGGGTTGGCGACTACGAGGCCCTTAGCTGAGTCCTGGCATTGCTTCCACTTACTTGTGCCAGGCACCTTACTTTCATCTATCCTATCCGACCTCGCTCGGTCAACTATTGCTCTTTTACGACCCCGACGCTATTAGGTTTCCGAGGGCTAGGTAGTCCTTCATTCCCTTGTCTTTCTTTAGCCAATATATTCATTTTTCGAAGTGTCGGATCCCTTCCATATTTTCCCTTCTAATTAGTCTTATGCAGAGGATGGTTGCCTAGTTGTACTTCCTCTTTAAACAATAATCACGAACACCACCACCATTACCGATGACATGAATTTTGTGTGTCTAGAACAAGTACTTTCGACCCTGATATCCGAAGACAATGGCGCAGATTGTTGTCTCTCATATATCCCGGTAACCCGGATATTAAAATATTTAAGATCGAAAAGAATGTTTGACAAAAATATGCCGATCTGAGCACATATAACTGAGCAGCGTGTTTGTACAATTTTGAAAACGTCTGTTGAGGAAACTTGAAGCAACGTTCTTCCAAACTGTACGTTGAGCAGAACATATTGCTGAGCCTAGTTTTACCACATAGTTCAATTACCTCTGTTTACGAGGAACGTAGACAGTTTATAACTAAAACAGAACATGATTTGATAAACAAATTTAAGTTAGCATCGGGTCTGGCATGTCTAGGATCCGGTTCGAAAATTTAGCTAAAGACCTACTAATTGCGATACACTCTTTTAAGATTGCTGTTTCCTGAACTGATACAGGATATCAGAGATGAGTTGTATTTTCCCCTTTTCAATTGGCTTCCTCGCTGGTTCCGGTGCATTAACGGAGTGTAACCGCGTCGGCGTGCTCATTTGGGCAGCTCTGGACTAATGCGATGTAACCGATTACTATATCTGATAGCCTTGATTAATTATTCTATTCACTGTATAAGCAGGGGAGATGGTTGCCCAGTTTTATTTCCTCCTAATCACAAGCACTGCCACATTATAAATATTATTATAAGGAATCATTCGGTGAGTGTTCCTCGACCGTGGGTTAGTGGAAATGATAGTGGATACAGCGAACTCTGAAGGCAGCAACGGTAACAATTATTTCACATTTTCCAGAACCACACACACTGTGCCGAACTGAACTAAGTTCAGAGTGTATTTTTTATTAAATGGGTCAAACTGGGATTCATAGTTCAAGATTATACTTGTAAGAAACTAGAATATATTCAAGAGAAATACCATTGAGAAAGAGAAGATCGCTTAGAAGATTTTGTGCTTTGCTTTTCCTGGCTAGTGTTAAAGTTTTGTTCTTAAATCAGTCAACATATTTAGGAGTCACTATTAGTTTGGACAGGTGACAAAATTAAACAAAATGAATTCATTCGTGACACCAGACGAAACTGAAATATATAAACCTTATAACAACAAATATTAGAAAAATAAACAAAATCAGAAGAACGAAACTAACTGGAGAGGAAATGACTACTAATACTAGAACTGTTGATAAGTATCCGTAATAAGAAGCTATACTAGAATATGTACAGTTCAATCTTACGTTACAACAGACATCTGAAAATCAATGGAATGTATATTAATTCTTAAATAGTTTAAACTTCGTGCTGAAGTAAGGGCTCTGATTGGTAACCTCCTAGAAATAATGATAAAACAAGCTTTACGATTTTTACTATTATATTTTGCCTCACTGATAACGAAATCTGTCACACTTAAATGTATACAGCCTTAAATCGGTCTGAGAATTTATTGAAAATGCATGTAATAAATTTAGTCACATCCCTCATCCTTTTGCATTTTATCTCGGACTTCCTTCGTCTTCTTATCCGCCTCTTCACCTGTGTAAATTTTCATCTTATCGAAGTCAATCTTATGTGATAGCATATCTCCCACCTGTTCTTCAGCCTCCTCAGATAATTCTGTAGTTTCATTAGTTTGGATAAGCGGTACTTCAATAAACTTGAAGGTATCTGGACCTATATTGTCGATGACAGGAGGGCATTCTGTTTCATTATCAGAACTTGAAGAGGTGGTGGAATCAGGAGCATATGCTCCTATCTGAGGACCGATTCCCTTCTCACTATATTCAGCTCCGTGCTGTTCTTCGCTCTCTATGTTTTGTTTATTTGGTTCGGGAACAAATTCTTCCCTTCGTTTGGAATGACTGCTTGTGCACGACTGAGATTCGGCTGGGCGAGTGCCTTTGCAATTTGTAACCTCAGATATGACATCTTCTCCCTTTGGATCCGAATTTTCTTTGACGCAGTCCACTGTACGCTTCTGTTCTGAACCTGTACATGGGCCCCATGGACCAGCTCTCCACCTGCACAAGTATCAAAAGCATAATTAATTTACAACTGTATGAACATATATCTTATTTTATGTATGTAATGTAGACTACACAGGATGTAAGTGGATTTGCAATAGAGGAACAACGTTTCATGATTTAAAATGATGGCATAAGCATAAAGACCAATTCACAGTAAGCTACCGAGTAACCACTGATAATGTAAACTTCACGTTATCGTACAACCATAAAATATATCGACAAGCTAATATCTTCCAAGAGTCGCAACAAGGAAGTGCATTTCTATGAAAGTGGTGCACTAAAAATGGATGTTGTTATGGATTCCATAACTGACGATGAGCCGTGATTTTATATTTCTTAGAACTATATTAAGGTAATTTTGCACTTGAAGAGCCGGAAGTACCGACACGGACGGTAGTGGGTTCATTCCCTGAATCTGCGATTATATCAACAAGGTGGGGGACACGAGAGATACCTCCCAGTAGGGTGTATTTGCATGTGATATTGTTATACATCCGGGTGTCTCCCGGGCAACGGACTAGGACTCTTCCTAGACGGCTGATTCTCTCACACCAGAAGCAGAACTAATCAATTTTAAAATGTATTTTAAGAAACGGCTCTTTTCAGAGCCATCCATGACAATAATATCCATAAATATTTAATACTTGACAGATGCCAAAGAAGAACTCTTGCAAAAACTATGCCAAGATCAGAAATGTGACGCCTTGTGCATTCAGGAAACGCATAGGGATGAACACCAGAAACGTCCAAAGATTTCAGGAATGATTTTAGTTGCAGAAAGGCCACATGCGAAGTATGGCAGTGCTGTATTTGTTAAGCCAGACCTCCAGATCAGCAGTACTCATCATACTGAAGATAACGACATCGAAATAATCACCGTGGAGCTAAGCAACATGACAATTACATCTGTGTACAAGCCTCCAAATGAAAAGTTCTCTTTCTCACCACCTGCAAATTTTGGTAATCAAACAAAGTCAATAGTAATCGGTGACTTTAACAGCCGTAGTCACGTCTGGGGATATGCTCAAGTAGATGAGAATGGAGGTCGTTATTTCATGGGCTGAAACTCAGGAGCTTTCCCTTATTCATGGCAGTAAGCTTCCCTCCTCCTTCAACAATGGAAGATGACACCGAGGGTATAACCCAGATCTTCTCTTTGTGAGCAACTGCTTTGTGCAGCAATGTTCTAAAGAAATGGGTTCACCAATCCCAAGAACACAACACCGGCCACTATTATGTCACCTCTCTTCATCCATAAGACCACACCAAATACTTTAATATGATAATACCGGACAGCTTGCTGTTTTCAGTGAGAAAGTCGATAGTGCTGCTGCTACCTACATGGCTTGGTGTGACCAACTCTTCAATAACATATTGTCATCTGTATGATTCTTGGCGCACTGCCGTGTTGTTTATAATGTATCAGTGTTTGTCACTAAATAATCTTACATTGCAGTTATATTCCAAGAAAAGTGTTATGCGCTGAACAAATTACCCACAAGCTAATGGGCATGGGAACCGGTAAGGACAGCAAGTATTAAAAACGTTATGACCTCGCATCTGTGTTGAGGTTACATTCTATGACCCCTATATTAAGAAAATCAATCAAATACTCTACTGAAATGTTAGTGGGACGTAAAAACAATAATATTAACGTATATGGAACTCTAGTATACTCAAACTTGAGGGTCCACATTGTTAAACAGTACCATCAATTTCACAAATGAAAACTTGTGGGCCTGTAACGTAATGGTTATCGCGGTAGTCTTGAAATTGAAAATTGAAGGCCACGAGTTTCGAATCCAGTCATTTTTTACTGTAAAAATAAAATAATAATAATAATAATAATAATAATAATAATAATAATAATAATAATAATTTTCTTTAGTCCCACTAAGTACTTTTACGGTTTTCGGAGACGCCGAGGTGCCAGAATATAGCCCCCCAGGAATTCTTTATATGCCAGTAAATCTACCTACACGAGGCTAACGTATTTGAGCACCTTCAAATACCACCGGACTGAGCCAGGATCGAACCTTCTAAATTAGGATCAGAAGGCCATCGCATCAACCGTCTGAGCCACTCAGCTCGGCGTAAGAAAATTCTTCTTCTTCTTTATCTGTTTACCCTCCAGGGTCGGTTTTTCCCTCGGACTCAGCCATGGATCCCACCTCTACCACCTCAAGGGCAGTGTCCTGGAGCTTCAGAATCTGGGTCGGGGGATATAACTGGGGAGGATGGACAGTACCTCGCCCAGGCGGCCTCACCTGCTATGCTGAACAGGGGCCTTGCGGGGGCATAGGGAGATTGGAAGGGATAGACAAGGAAGAGGGAAGGAAACGGCCGTGGCCTTAAGTTAGGTACCATCCCGGCATTTGCCTGGAGAAGGATGGCCACTTCCAGGATGGCTGAGGTGGGAATCGAATCTACCACTATTCAGTTGACCTCCCGAGGCTGAGAGGACCCCGTTCCAGCCCTCGTACAACTTTTCATTTTCGTGGCAGAGCCTGGAATCGAACCCGGGCCTCCGGGGGTACTGTATTTGCTAATGACATGAACCACTACATCACAGAAGCGGGCAAGACAGTTATTTCAATGTATTACAGGCATAGGCTTGAGCACCAGTCCAACTAATTTAATACGTGTGCATGGTAATGCTTCATGCATAAATTTGTGAAAGAGACTTTAGGAAATTCTGAACACTTCTTCCTTGTCAAGAACATCCTAGTTCATTCACCGTAACCCCAATGTATTATACATATTATGTATTTCTGTCTTCAGAGGTAAAACAGAAAATTCAAAGTACAGCAAAAACGAGAGAACAGCGTGAGCTGAGTTCTCCTGTAGCATTCGGGAAGATCGGCCGTATCGAAGAAGAAGAAGAAGAAGAAGAAAAAGAAGAAGTCAAAATAATGGATCAGAACTCCTGTTCCTTAATTACAGCTTCTCTTTCCCAAAATTGTAATAAATCATGAATGTTGTTAAGTTATCTGCCCGCTCCGGCGCTTTGGCTGAATGGTTAGCGCTTCGTGCCCCTCGTTTTTATGATACCTTCATTCTTCGGAGTGTTGGATCTCTTCCATTTCCCTTCTGATTTGTGTTAATAGAGGATGGCTGGCCAGTTGTACTTCCTCTTAAAAAATAATCACCACCACGGGAAGGTCAGCGTACTGGCCTTCCGTTCAGAGGATCCTGGTACGATTCCCGACTGAGTCGGAGATTTTATTCGCGTCTGTTAATTCCTGTAGATCGGGGGCTACGGGTTTGTGTTCGTATTCATACGCATCTTCAAATATATACAACACATCACACGAGAAACAACCACAGAAACACGAGGTAGTGAATATATATCCCTCCACATACGATTGGTGGTAGGAAAGGCATTAGGCCGCAAAACTAGGCTAAGTCCATACAACGTCCTTCGCCAGGCTAGAAAAAACTGGAGAGGGTAGGTAATTGTTAAATATTTCCCCCAGAGGATGGTTGGATCCTCAAACAAATGCTGGTTTTAATTTTCAAGACATAGCGAAAGGCACGGCTAACCTCGTTTGGAGGTTTATGAAAGAGGCAGTTCATATTTTAAACTGTCATTCTTAATTATTATGATTATTCAATTTATTATTTTAACAGAAATATTTCCAATGAGTGTAGTGCATTCCTCTCAACTGTAGCATAGACGAGTATGCAGTTCACACCAACACGCTAGATGTCACAACCATCGCTGTTCGCACTCGACTCAATGCTGTTGAGATAGAGCTGTCCGGTATTGGTGTATTAAAGTATTTGACCACACGAAGTTCGGTTCAGACGGAGATATAACTTTCGAAAAAAAAAGGTGAAACGAGTATACGCTTACGCAAATACGGGGCGTGTTTACCAATGATTGTATAGTGAATAAGGCTCTCTCTGTTTCGTGCAATAAGTGGTTTCTGTATGTAAAGTGCGAGTTCTCAGTGGGATGTGCTAATGTTAGTAATTAGGAAAGCAAGAGATAATTTATAGAAAGAAACATAACCATCGTCCAATCCGTTAGCAGACGCCATATTGGCTGCAGAAAATTTCTCGTTATCGAATAATATCGCTGAATCTTTCAAAGAATAAATAATTCACTGGTTCTTGAAATCGAGCGTGACGATAGGAAACTTAGCAGAATAACTACACGGACACGTAGAATCGATCCTCGTTTAATACATATTCATTATTCCAGTCCAAGGAATAAAATATAGAATCAACCATGTCAGAGAAAAACAGTCAGCAGGCTCGGACAATTGGTGTGGCAGACACAAGGATTCATTTCTGCTCTGTATGCGACAAGAGGGTAGAAGAAAACGAAACAGCCATGACCTGCGATGGACCATGCCAAAGATGGTACCATCTATCATGTGCAGAATTACAACAAGGCCAATTTAACGCACTAAAATCAACTAGTAAGAAAAAATCAAAACTTCTATGGTTATGTTTCAACTGTGAACAGGACTTCACTCTATATAAAGCGGTGGTGGTGGTGGTGATTACTGTTTTAAGAGGAAGTACAACTAGGCAACCATCCTCTATATAACACTAACCAGAGGGAAAAATAGAAGGGATCCGACACTTCGAAAAATGAAGGTATCGGTCAAAGAAAGACAAGGGCCACGAAGGGCGTGAAAATGAAAGACTCCCTAGCCCTCGCAAACCTAATAGCGTCGGGATCTGAAAAGAACAAGAGTTGACCAAGTGAGGTCGGATAGGATAGATGAAAGTGAGAAGCCTGGCACAAGTAAGTGGAAGCAATGCCAGAACTCAGCTAAGGGCCCCGTGGTTGCCAACCCACGCTCCAAAGTTCAGAGCCCCTGGGGCCCCTTTTAGTCGCCTCTTACGACAGGCAGGGATACCGTGGGTGTTATTCTACCGCCCCACCCACAGGGGGATATATATAAAGCGGGAAGAAGCATGCAAAAAGAACTAGAAGAGATGCGTGCAGAAATGTGCTAGAAAATTGACGAAATGGCAAAAACTCTTTCTAAACTAAACTAACAAACCAACACCTTTCAAGGGACAATAGATCAGCGGACTCTACGAAACTGGAAGATAACCAACGAAAGAAAAACACATCCTCCGCAAAACAACCATGCGAAACGGCAACACAAGCAACTGTCGAAGACGCGGATGGTGCATGAGATCAGAATCTGAAATATATAAATCAAAGTTTGGAGTCTAACGACAAAGAAAGCATTGACATGCCGAAATATACAGAGGCAGTATATAAAAAATAACAAAGACGCTCTCAACAGGTAATCGTGGGAACTTCAACGTCAACGGACAACTTACTTCAAGCAGCAGAGAAAAACGCATGACTCTACATTGGTAAACTAGCCAAAGAAACCACAAGTGAAAATGTTATAAACTTCCTTAAAAAGAAGGGAATCAAAGACACTGTTGTTTGTGAGGATCTGAACACACAGGGAGCTCACAAATCATTCTAAGTAGGCTTCCCATTCAAACAACTAAAGGACACAGTAGATCCAAAGTTTTGGCCTAAATGAGTGGTAGTGAGACAATTTCGCTTTCCGAGACGTTTCACGGATAGCTCACCTCAAGGTATCAACCTGGAAGCATATCTATAAGGAAAGAACAACCACAGAAAACGTAATAGACACTCAAGAACCTTTAGGAATGAATGGTATTATGGAATAATGAAGGATTAAATAATGATCTTAGTTTAGTGCCAGAGAATGTGTTCCGAACTTACGACGCAGTAATATTAACCGAAACTTTCCACAAAAAAAAAAAAAAAAAAAAAAAAAAAAAAAAAAAAAAAAAAAAAAAAAAAATGGAGTTACGATGGATTTTACTGTATACATCTCTTTGCAACTCAATGTTTACGTGGAAGACCAAAAGGTGGCATCACGGTGCTCTTAAAAACAAGACTATACCCATTCACCGTCATACTAAAATCTGATACTACCCTAGTAGTAAGAACGAAGCTCTGTGTAATAACAGCGGTCTACTTTCAACCAGACTATATAGAAAATCATTGACGATCTGTCTGTATCTCTCAATGCAGTATCCCGCAAGAAATCATAATACTAGCAGGCGATCTAAACTGCAGGATTGCTATAAAACAGGACAGGTCAAAGACCGTAGTAAACTACTTGGAAAGGGAAGGCCTGAAACTTATAAATAAGAAAGACTCTCCAACATATGTGTGAAAGGCTGCAGCACAATCGACTTGGTGTTCAGCAATAGTCAATCATCACAACAAAAAGTACTAACAAACGTCGTAGCAAGGAAACACCTACCTGTGGACACCGCCATAAACCTACAATGCACACCAATAACTAAAAATGGAAGAGGAAATATACTTAAAGGAAGAAAATTGGACCTAGACATATTAAAGGACACAGATAGTGGAGATATTATAAGAGAAATACAAAAAATAGATATAGATAATGCAACAACCAATATAAAGACAATGGATTGCAACTGAATCAGAAGAAAACAGTGACAATGACTTTCAGGAAAGGTGGCAAGCCAGCAGCCAGTGATATAATATACTACAGACGAGAACCACTAACAGTTGTCTCACAGTTTAAGTATCTTGGATTAACAGTACAGACAAACGGAAACACGTTCAGCAACCACATCAAGGAAAAAGTGGCAATTGCCATATCTGCCATGAACAGCATTCAGAATATACAGAAAAGTTCATTGGAAACTGCGTTGAAAGTATTTAAGCGAAAGATCTCACCGATATTAACCTACAGCCCGATACTAATCTGGGAACAACTGCAAAAGAAAGACATCAAAGAAATTGAAAAGGTAAAAGCTAGATTTCTGAAAAAAGCTTTGTGAGTCTCTAATTTCACCCCATCACGCTTGGTCTACTTGCTTGCCAGAGAACCCTTCTATATTGAAGATCTAAGGCTTGAATTATAATTTCCCACGTCAGGAGCATACCAGAGCCTATTAAAGGAACTTCAGGACAAAAGGGAAGATTTATGGCTAGATTTCTTCTCCACAGACGCGATGATCAACAGGGAATGGATAACGGCTAACTATGAACTGAGGCACACCATGACTCGCTCTGCGGTCCATGGTTTCCGCGACAAAATCTGCAAGAGAGATACCTACCATGATCCAAGTTAACTGTGTCAGTGTAAACTCTGTGGCGACCAATGTGATAGATACCATGTGATAAAATGCAAAAGCAGACAAATCTCGCTGACAAAATTATCTAATAGTTAAGTGCTATATAAACTATAGAACTACACATTGACCACTATGGCTATAACTGTATTATTATATGGCCATTGGCTGCATTAAATATTATTATTAAAACTTTCGAAAGGCTGGCTGAAAGGCTGTTGGATGAGAGGATAGAAAATGTCTCTCCTATACTCCAAGATTATGACAAATTCAGTGATATCATGAAATTCTGTTCACGGACATCAATTCCCAGAGGCTGCAGGACACGCTACCTTCAAGGTATAACTCGTGAAACAACTGCTCTGCTGCACGATTACTGCACGAAGAAGACCCATTTAGTGAGCAAACGATTCAACCAGCACAAAGTGTTCTTTCCTCTATCACAGGCAAAGAAGGAGACGTGGATGTTGATGTCTGAAGTCAATATGGTAGGAGCAGTCAAGAAGCTTGGAGACTTTTAAAATGTCTCCAAGCTAACACACATGCCAATGTGAGTGCAGATCAAATAACACACCAACATTTGCTTAATGGAAAACCAAAAATTTCCGTGAAAGTAGGGAAGAATCCTACAGTCAGAGAACCAGACGAGAGCAATGAGTTATCTACGCATTTCAAACTAACTGAACTGGAATTAGCTCTCAGTAAGTGTAAGATTGGGAAGTCAGCAGGAGTCGATGACCTTCGAATAGAACAAATTAAGAACTTTGGTCCTACTGCGAAGTGCTGGTTGGTATAACTCATGAACAACTGCGTTCAGTCTTCCATGATACCTAAAATATGGAGGAAGGCTAGGGTCATAGCCATTCTAAAACCAGACAAAGATTAAAATGACCCTAGGAGTTACAGACCAATCTCCTTATTGTGCCATCTTTCTAAGATTCTGGAGAGACTAATCCTCAATAGGTTCACTGGTAAAATCGAGCCACTTCTGGTTTCACAGCAAGCTGGTTACAGGAGAGGGAAATGCTGCACATCGCAGGTGTTGAAATTAAGTCAACACATAGAAGATGGTTTTGAAAGCCGGAAAATCACAGGAGCTGCATTTATAGATCTCTCGGCAGCATATGATACTGTTAATCACCGAATTCTCCTAGGAAAGGTATATACCATGACAAAGGACTTTCATCTGACTTGTGCCATTAGAAACCTACTTCAAAATCGAAGTTTCTTCGTTGAGTTCCAGGGAAAAAGAAGCAAGTGGAGGATATAGAAGAACGGACTACCTCAGAGAAGTGTGTTGGCACCAATACTTTTCAATATTTACAATGATAAGCACCTTCCTGCCGGGACGAATATCTATGCTGATGATTGTGTCATCACTTCTCAGGGAGATAACTTCGAGGCGATTGAACAAACATTGTCCAAAGCTCTAGACACTCTTGCTGGCTATTACAAGAATAATCAACTAACACCAAACCCAACTAAGACGCAAAACTGTGTTTTCCATCTAAACAACAGAGAAGCTCCCGAACTCTGTAGGTCACTTGGCAAGGCATAGCATTACAACACAATCCTACCCCGAAGTACCTCGGAGTCACTCTGGATCGTGCCGTAACCTACAGAAAACATTGTTTGAACATCAAGCAGAAAGTGGCTGCTAGAAACAATATTGTGTGGAAGCTAACTGGAACATCTTGGGGAGCACAACCAGACACAGACATCCGCCCTTTCGCTCTCCTATTCCGCAGCTGAATACGCATGCCCGGTGTGGTACCAATCTTGCCATGCCAAAGCAGTTGATGTAGCACTCAACGAAACCTGCCGCATTATTATTGGATGTTTGAGACCTACACCTTTGGAAAAAGTGTACTGCCTTGCAGGGATAGCACCTCCCGATATCCGCCGTGAAGTGGCAGCCAAGAAAGAAAAGAGAAAGGTGTTGACATCGCAAGTCCAACCTTTGTTTGGATATGAGCCACCATGCCAGCGGCTTAAGTCTAGGAAAAGCTTCTTGAGAGTAACCGAAACACCTGCAGGAACAGCGCAGCAAGCAAAAATTAAAGAATGTTTTTTTTTTGCTAGTTGCTTTACGTCGCACCGACACAGATAGGTCTTACGGCGACGATGGGACAGGAAAGGGCTAGGAGTGAGAAGGAAGTGGCCGTGGCCTTAATTAAGGTATAGCCCCAGCATTTGCCTGGTGTGAAATTGGGAAACCACGGAAAACCATTTTCAGGGCTGCCGATAGTGGGGTTCGAACCTACTATCTCCCGAATACTGGATACTGGCCGCACTTAAGCGACTGCAGCTATCGAGCTCGGTTTAAAGAATGGTGCATCAGGAGTCAACATACGAGGATCAGTCAATGGATGACTCCAAAAGAGGAACTCAATCCTGGCCATGTCACAGATTGGGTGAATTGGAGAGCACTGAATAGACTGCGCTCCGGTGTTACGCGGTGCAGGGCAAACCAGAAGAAATGGGGTTTCGAAGTGGACAGTACCTTGTGTGTATGTGGAGAAGAGCAGACCACAGCCCATTTGCTGCAACGTAGTTCATGCCCATTCAGCTGCACAGAAGAAGACCTGGTTAAAGCGAAGCCAAATGCACTTGATGTTCCAAGGTTTTGGGCTCACATAGTTTAATGTGGCTCTTCGTTATTGAAGTATTTATATTATGTTTTATGTTTTTTCCTTATATATAATGTTAAACTTATGTATGGTTCTGGCAGGATATAAAGAAATAACAAGGTAATTCCCATAAGCTGCAAAACGAAATACGATCGAATGAACCACATCAATGTATGTAATACATTCGCATGAGTCCTGCTCTCTTTTCATTCATATTCAACATGGTTGCCCCATTCCTTGAAAAAGAGAAGTAACTGCCCGTGATGAGAGTATAGTCGGTTGGAAGCCCAGTACGGCTTAAAAAATTGTTCAACTGTAGAAATGTCGTAATAAAGGAATAGAATTAAGTAATTATATATACACATATATACACTAGATATTTTAAGTAGAACTAAATCATAGATGAGAAGTGATATTATGGCTATGGAAATGCTCTCACGAGAGATTTTATCGCAGAGACAGTATGGGAATGGTAGGGGGAAGGTTATTCATTCTGGTGAAGGAAGAATTTGTAAACTACGCAAAATTTAAGGATGAGAAACATGATCTTCTTTGTGTAAGGCTAATCTCAAAATATAACAGGCAACATGATGTTTTCAGGATGGAAAAATTTCGCTGATGCTGACGGGAATATAATCAGCTATGCGGTGAACGAGATACAAAAGAACATTATTGTAGCAGGTAACCTCAGTTTATCAAATTTTAACTGGGAAGGTAATACGAATGACAGAAAGCATGACCAACAAATGGTAAACAAGTTAATGTTGGAGGGACAGCTGAATCAGAAAGTTATGGACCAACTAGAGGGAAATTTTTAGACGTGGTGCTGATGAAACCTGATAATTTCTATAGAGAAACTGAAGTGATAGATGGTATAAGTGATCATGAAGCTGTTTTTGTCGTTGTTAAGTAAAGGCAATGGAAAGCAAGATTGTAAAAGGAGAATTATATAGAAATACCATATGTTTGAAAAGAGAGGCAGTGTGAGTTTTGATGATCAGTGGAGAATGGTGAATAAAACATATAAACAGGCTATGAGAGGGTTTTAAGGCAACTGTTGTGGAGTGTGAAAACAGATGTGTACCTTTAAAAGTGGTAAGGAATGGTAAAGACCAACCATATTAAATCAGAGAAATAAATAGATTAAGAAGGAGAAGCACGTTAGAATGAAAGAGAGTTGGGAATGTTGTGGAAGTAAAGAGAGATTAAAGGAACTTACTAGGAAAATGAGTTTAGCAGAAAAAATCAGGTAAGAATAACGTGAAGGCAAATGGATTTTACTCCACTTAAGGGTAACTAAAAAGGGGATGAAATTTTAAAATGAGCATTTCTACAGTATATCTCAAAAACTTAACATGTTACATAAGTGAAAAATGATATTTTTATTTCTGTTAAAATAAAGAAAGATGTATATTTTGCGGAAAAACCACTTGCGTGGGGAGGGGGTCAAATAGACTGTAAATGGGGTTGAATTCTTTTAATTAGGATACTGATATCTCAAAAACTGAAGATGTCCCAGACGTGTAATTTGGTGTTTCTTTAAAGATAAAGAAATGCGTATTTTTTGTTTTCGGAAATCCACTTAAGAGGGGGGAAAATTGAAAATGAGTTTAATTATTTGTATGAAGACACTATTATCTCAAAAACGAAAGATTTTGAAGACGTGAAAGATGGTATTTTGAATCTGTTTTAAAATTAAAGAAGCACGTACTCTCGGAAAATCCAATGAATGGTGGGGGGGGGGGGAGTGAATGAATTGTAGAATTAATTGAATTAATTGTATGAGGATACTTACATCCAGTAAAAACTAAAATTAGTTACATGCGTGAAAATTGGTATTTGGATCTACTTTAAAAACAAAGAAAAACGCGTTTTGGGGAAACATCTTTGGGGTGGGGGTGAAAAGGAGTTGAATTCCTTTTATGAGGACACACATACCAAAAACTCAAGATGTTAGAATCGTGATATATTTAGAAGATCCTTTACTATTAAATAAACAAGTATGCTTTGTTGGAAAATTCATTTAAGACGGGAAGGGGGGGGGTGAAAGGAACTGGAAAAAGTTCATTCCGTTTATGGGATACTTATATCTCAAAACCGAAGGTAACAGACGTGAACATTGGTATTTGGAATCTCCTTTAAAAATAAAGAAATACGCCTTCCTTTTTGAGGGGCGGGGGTAAATCAAATTTACGGCGGTGGTGTGAAAAAGGGGTTGAGACCAATTGATTTTACTCTTCATAATCCACTTCTTTTAATCATAAACCGATCATTTTTAATCTTTCCTGGGTTCGTTTTCAAGAGCCATCTTTTCCTTTGGAGAACCTAAAGTTAGACTACAGTAGATTCTCCTAGCATATAAATAAAAATTTAAACACATTAATAAAAGATAGGAATAAAGTTGACCGTGCAAGTGTTCACCTCTATAATAAGGTCAATAATGCACGGAAGTATATCATTCGTATCGCCAGAAATCCCTGCACTTGCCTACGCGCGAGAATATTGGTGGTCAAATTGTCAGCAATTACAATGGCATCAGATGTAATTAACCGCCAAGTAGCGGTCTTGCATCTTGATGTGGGGCCCAGAACATCAATAATAATAATAATAATAATAATAATAATAATAATAATAATAATAATAATAATAATAATAATATCCTTGACCGTCGTCGAAATGTGAGGACCGGGCTGGAAACCGGTCCTGGCCGGGTAATGATTAGGAATATAGTCCGGCCGCGGGTTCAGTACGGCCAAGGCACCCAAGACGACACCACACCGGATCTCCTCAAGGATTTGATCTATATTTAAAATGTTTATAGGAAAGGATGGCAAAGATTTAGGGACCTTACTGACCGGGTGGAATACGTGGAACTTGCCGGGCTGAGTGGCTCAGATGGCTGAGGCGCTGGCCTTCTGTCCCCAACTTGGCAGGTTCGATCCTAGCTCAATGCGGTGTTATTTGAAGGTGCTCAAATACGTCAGCCCCATGTCGGCAGATTTACTGGCACGTAAAAGAACTCCTGCGGGACAAAAATCAGGCACCTCGGCGCCTCCGAAAACTGAAAAAAGTAGTTAGTGGGATGTAAAGCCAATAACATTATTATTATTTAATACGTGGACCTAGCCTGGGAAGTACGAAATCGATTGCTGGAAAGAAAGTTTGAAAATGGGAGGAACTTTGCCGTAATCTCCCAGAAAACGAGTCAGACCGCGAATTTTGGCGGATTCTCTCCGAAAACGAGGCAGATCGCGAATTTCGGCGGATTATATGGAAAACGTTAAGCATTCAATTATAAATTTCAGTATAATACCGTAGCGAAGCACGGGTATCTTGCTAGTCTATATATATAAAATAACTTGCCCTGACTGACGGACTGATTCATCATCGTAGAGCCAAAACTACTGGACATAAAGAAATGAAACTTTGGGGACACATTAATATTAAGATGTAGGTGCTCGCCAAGAGACAATTTTTTGATATTCCGTCGCTAAGGGGGTGGAAAGGGGGGTGAAATTTTAAAATGAGTGTATCTATATCTCAAAATTTTAAAATTTTACAGATATAAAAATAAGGAAACGCGTATCTTTTTGTTTTCGTAAAATGCCAATAGGAGGAGTGAAATATGGTGAAAGAGGGATTGAATGCCTTTAATCAGGATACCGGTACTTATATCTCAGAAACTGAAGATATTACAGACCTGAAAATTGGTACTTTTGATCTCTTTTAAAAATAAACACGTATTTTATGTTTTTGGAAAATACAATTAAAGGGAGGGTCCTTTTATGTGGACACATATCTCAAAAACTGAAGATTTTAGAGTCGTGATAATTGTTATTTACTATTAAAGAAACATGTATTTTTAAGGGGAAATTCACTTAAGGGAGGGGGTGTGAAAGGAAATGAAAAAAGTGAATTCTTTTTATTAGGATACTTATATCTCAGAACTGAAGGTGACAGACGTGAGCATAGGTATTTGGAATCTCTTTTAACCCTTTATAAGGCGGTGGGAATTATTTTCCCACCTCGGTTTTTTGCCATTTCTGGGCGCTGGGAGTTTATTTCCCATGTATTGATGTGTGCTGCACTCTTGGGAATATCTGTGGAACTATTCTGATCTCCGCCTTGGAATCTTAATCCTTAACTTCTTTGGAAAACATCTGAAGAGCGATATTGTGCCAGCGCAACGCCTTATGTGAACAAGATTTATGAATTGAAAATAGGGTAAAAAATCAATATTTTATAAGTCTATATACTATTTACATGAATTTTCTTTGTTTATTGTGCATTTTTCTCATTTGGTCTGAGATTATTTACTTCCTTTTACCAACTGAAGAGTTCGGAGTTATAAGTTTCTTTCACACTGTATGTGGGAATATGCTTCCCATAACCCACATAGGTGTCCGAAATATTTTTGCTAAATAAAAAGTGAACTAACTGAACTGAAATTGTGTCCATAGGTGGGAAATATGTTCCCACTTCTAAATGGCAGACAGCAGGCGTGGGAAGTATGTTCCCATCTTATTACTGACCTTAGCACTGGATTGTTTTTTTTTCTGTCAAATTGTATTATTTAGCACTTATAGAGCCTGTAAATAAAGTTAGTTAGAAAGGAAAGTTTTATTGAGTACTGCCTTATAAAGGGTTAAACATAAGGAAACACGCCTTCTTTTGGGGGGGGAGAGGAGGGGTAAAACAACTTAATGGCAGTGGGGTGAAAAAGGAGTTGAGACCAATTGATGTTACTGTTCATAATGTACTTATTCTGTTCATAAACTGATCATTTTTTATCTTTCCTGGGTTCGTTTTCAAGAACAAATCAAATCAATCAATACTGATCTGCATTTAGGGCAGTCGCCCAGGTAGCAGATTCCCTATCTGTTGCTTTCCTAGCCTTTTCCGAAATGATTTCAAAGAAATTGGAAATTTATTGAACATCTCCCTTGGTAAGTTATTCCAATCCCTAACTCCCCTTCCTATAAATGAATATTTGCCCCAGTTTGTCCTCTTGAATTCCAACTTTATCTTCATATTGTGATCTTTCCTACTTTTATAGACGCCATTCAAACCTATTCGTCTACTAATGTCATTCCACGCCATCTCTCCGCTGACAGCTCGGAACATACCACTTAGTCGAGCAGCTCTTCTTCTTTCTCTCAATTCTTCCCAACCCAAACATTGCAACATTTTTGTAACGCTACTCTTTTGTCGGAAATCACCCAGAACAAATCGAGCTGCTTTTCTTGGGATTTTTTCCAGTTCTTGAATCAGGTAATCCTGGTGAGGGTTCCATACACTGGAACCATACTCTAGTTGGGGTCTTACCAGAGACTTATATGCACTCTCCTTTACATCCTTACTACAACCCTAAACACCCTCATAACCATGTGCAGAGATCGGTACCCTTTATTTACAATCCCATTTATGTGATTACCCCAGTGAAGATCTTTCCTTATATTAACACCTAGATACTTACAATGATCCCCAAAAGGAACTTTCACCCCATCAACGCAGTAATTAAAACTGAGAGGACTTTTCCTATTTGTAAAACTCACAACCTGACTTTTAGCCCCGTTTATCAACATACCATTGCCTGCTGTCCATCTCACAATATTTTCGAGGTCACGTTGCAGTTGCTCACAATCTTGTAACTTATTTATCACTCTATAGAGAATAACATCATCCGCAAAAAGCCTTACCTCAGATTCCACTCCTTTACTCATATCATTTATATATATATAAGAAAACATAAAGGTCCGATAACACTGCCCTGAGGAACTCCCCTCTCAACTATCTCAACCATCTTTTCCTTTGGAGTACATAAAGTTAGATTACAGTAGACTTTCTTGGCATACAAATAAAAATTTAAACACATTTGAAATTAACGATATGGATGATATTGACCGTACAATTGTTCACCTCTATAATAAGGTCAATAATTCACGGAAGTATATCATTCTTGTCGCCAGAAATCTCGCACACTTGCCTACTCACGACGATGGTGCTAGTCACATTGTCAGCAATGACAATGGTAGAGGATGTAATTTACCGCCAAGTAGCGGCCTTGCATCTTGCTGTGGGTTCCAAACCATTAATAATAATAATAATAATAATAATAATAATAATAATAATAAGTGTAATAACAATAATGTTCAGGACCGTCATCAAAATGTGCGGACCGCGCAGGAAACGGGTCCAGGCCGGGTAATGACTACGATTGCAGTGCAGCCGCGGGTTCAGTACCGCCAATGCTCCCAAGACGGCACCACGCCGGATCTCCTTAAGAATTTGATCCATATTAAAATGCTTATAGGAAAAGATGGCGAGAATTTAGGGACCCAACTGGCCGAGTGGAATACCGGGATCTAGCCAGGGAAGTACGGAATCAATTGCTGGAAAGAAAGATTGAAAAGTGGGAGGAACTTTGCCGATATCGCTCAGAAAACGTATCAGATCACGAATTTTGGCTGATTCTCTCAGAAAACGAGTTAGATAGCGAATTTCGGCGAATTATATATAAAACGTTAAGCATTCAATTATAAATGTCATTATAATACCGTATTGAAGCACGGGTATCTTGTTAGTCTTTATATATAAAATAACTTGACCTGACTGACGGACAGATTAATCATCGCCGAGCCAAAACTACTGGACATAAAGAAATGAAATTTTGGGGATACATTGATATTAAGATGTAGGTACTCGCTAAGAAAGGATTTTTGGATTGCTACGGGAGTGAAAACGGGGGTGAAATTTAAAATGAGTGTATCTATATCTCAAAACTTTAAAGGTTTACAGATGTAAAAATTGGTATTTGGAATCTTCTTTAAAAATAAGGAAACACGTATTTTTGTTGTCGGAAAATCCTAATAGGAGGGGTGATAGGGGTGAAAAGGTGATTGAATGCCTTTAATCAGGTTACCGGTACTTATAACTCACAAACTTAAGACATTACAGACCTGAAAATTGGTCATTTTGATCTATTTTAAAAATAAAGAAACACGTATTTTTTGTTTTCGGAAAATCCAATTAATGGGAGGGTGAATTTTTAAAATGAGTGTATCTATATCTCAAAACATTGAAAGTTTACATACGTAAAAATTGGTATTTAGAATCTTCATGGAAATAAATGCGCCCTGGTGGGGGTGTGATAAGCGTCATGCAATTGTAATTATTTATGGAGGAATATATATTTCATTTTCAGAAGCGAGAAGATCGTACTTTGTATATTATAAATACAGACCAGGTCGAGAGGGTGTTGTGAAACCTACACCAGACTATTGTTTCCACTGAGATTAACAAACACAATGAACGGCAGAATTAGAATTCTCAGAAATTGTGACGAAGGGGGAAAGAGAAAGGCACGAGTTGTTGACAAGTTTGTGGAAAGTTTTCATAGCCCCGGGCAGAATAGGTAGTGGCAACAGCGCAAAGAGCCGGGTGCAGATTTCGCAGAAATGATGGCAGGGTATCTCAGTGTACTAGCGGGAGTTGAACGCGGGGTTGGGACTGGAAGAAAAAATATGAGCCTTCCCGGTCCGGTGGTTTATGAGGACCAATAGAAAATGTCATCGACCAGTCGCAGGTACGCCAACTTCGTATTGTAACAAGCACTAGCGAGGCTAACTCCGCGGATTAAACTGATAGAAGGGAATGGGTTATCAATTCAGAATAAGGTGGAATTTAGGAGCCTTACTATATTATAAAACTTATAAAAAGTTAATAATTGCGGGAGATTGCATGGTGTAATTCTGAGAATTAATGAATGCTATCCGATGATTGGCTGGAGGCAAAGGACGCCACAATATAGCGCGAAATCCCGAGCCGGGATACGGCAGCTAAATTCGCAAATATATCCATTACCAGCGAACGATAATAGTTGAGAATTGGTATAGAGCATTTGAGAACATAACTACATCATTGGATCATATATTAAAGCCACGGGCCAAACCGAAAATTGTCGTACGAAGGGATCGGGACTGCGCGTCCCAAGATGACCTCCAGTGAACTCGGAAAAGAAGGGATACAAGTATAAATATGAGGTCGTGGACAAGGACTGACAACTACTTTTGACAAAGCGCTCGAGCGGATACCACGCCTGGGGTGCGTGACAACTTCTGATAATTTGTTCGAGCCGTGATTACGCCAGGGGTGCGTGTGTGTACTTACTCGTGGAATAGGGGTCGAAGTATTATATTGTTACATAGTACCGTGATTCATGACGTGATGTAGCTCATATTACAGTTTTGAGCAGTATACTAGTATGAAGTGTTTCAAATAGACAGGACTCAGTAAAGCATAACTTACGGAGTGTGAGATTCTACCAACAGATTAGGAAGTACGTTACGTGAGAACGGTCACGAGTGTTCGGTGTATTTCACCCTGTAATAGTCGATTATAAACTGATACCTGGTCAGCTGTGTGAACGGGTGACGGAAATTCAAGTGCGCGCACGGGCCGTTGTAAAGGGGATCCCGAGGTATCCCATGTTCCTAGTGTCCGGAAAAGGAATGAAGAATGTATATCTACATTATGTGGGCTAGATACAAGGCCGAGAGTGTAAAATTTGTGAGTAGAATTTAGGGTGGAAATTATTACAAAGTGCAACAGTTATTTTATTTGTTTTTATTCAAAATGTGTAAAGTTGAAAAGGGTCAAGGATTAATTCTTCAAGCTGGCATGAATACCAGTTGAATGCAGTGCTAAAAACCGGAGGGGCTAGGCTCCTTGTCCGGTTTTAGCAGAATACAACGGCAGAGATGAGTAACCTTTTGAGATATTTGTAGATTGCTATCGTTAGGGGGAGGAAATCATATTAATTTATCATGTAACTTAATTGTGAAACGAGCAGTTTCCGGCTCGTATAAATTCAAAGATAGATAGACAAAGGGACAAATTAATATGTACATAATTAGATCAAGCAGTCATCATAATTTTGATTATTAAATAGAGTAGAGTAGTGTTTATTTGTTCATTCAAGTGCTTGAGTTGTTTGATATGATATGGAGCACGTTTCACGGAAAGATAATGTTAATATTCATTTAGAAGTGCTTCCAAAAAGTTTTTCCGGTATCGGAAACTTTATAGATATTAAGGCATGTTGTTAAGATAATCCAGAGTTAGGGTTGCCAAGTGATTAAATTATTGTGGGACGGAATGAAGTCCATTGATTTGTTTGTAAATATATATCGAAGTTCGCCAGTGGACATAATAATAATAATAATAATAATAATAATAATAATAATAATAATAATAATAATAATAATAATCGGTAGAAGTGTCGGAGTAATAAATTAATATTGGGTAATGTGTAATGGCGTATTTAATAATAATCTTTGAGAATAAAGGCACGGGCCTAGTTGGATAGAATGATTGCAAATTAAAGTAATTTAAATGTGGAGATATTATGTGGCATGAATATTTTATTTTGGCAGCGAATCCGATTTTAACACTAATTGTTGATTTAACGTTTATGGACTCCATAATAATCATAAATAATTTTGGTAGAAACGAGATAGGCATTTTGATAATATGGTCACGCTATGTTTGAGGCCCAGAGTGATTTGAGCCAAAACTTGAGATTTGGAGTTTTGTGGGACAGAAATCCGGCCCGAAATGAAAGTGAATTGTACTGATGTTGATGAAGAAATAGATGGATCTTAAGGCCTACATAGTGGTTGTATTTCTATACCGGTGGTATGAGTGGCAGAAGAGAGTCCACACACCGAGGGTTAATTAATGAAAATGTTTTGAAGAGTTCCGATGGATAAATGGACTTCAAAATGGAAAAGGAAGGAATAATTTAACACTTGCAGAGAGTGGAGGTATTTGCCCAACTGCGAGGTGTTATGGGATTTGAGAATTGTCTTAGGAGCATATGGTCTCCATGAATTAACGACAGTACGAAAATAAGGTTGCGGGTTCGAACACTATTATGTCCCGACCGATGTGAATTCGGATCTTGGTGATTTCTGTTTGGGAGAGAACGTATGTGACTAAATTATAAAGATGGGGAATAAAAATAAAAATTCTCGAAAGCATAAGAATATTACTAATAATAATATTCCAAGTAAATCATGTCTGGATTGATTAGTGCCAAAATAAATCGGAATTGTAAAAAGGGGTTATGCGTTAAACATATTAAGAGTGGACTTCCGTGTAACAAGCGAAATTAATTATTAAAAATTAATAATAATAATAATAATAATAATAATAAAAATATTTGAAGGAGGAGAACAAGAAGAATTTCCTTTTTAAATTTTGGACATAATGCTGATGTTGGGAGTTGAAATGAAAAATTTGAGATTTTTAACTAATAATAATAATAATAATAATAATAATAATAATAATAATATTTTTTATTTTTTATTTTATTTTATTATTTCGTATGCTGATGATGAATGATACTAGGGAAGTCAGCTGGCGAATTAACGTAATAATGTCAAGTTGTTGTGAATAATGATTTAAGTTAATAGTTGTAAAATGAAGGCAAATCCCTACATCTGGACCATTAGGTTAGAGTCCCTTTGTCGTTTCCTTCAACTAACGATTAGCATATCTTGGTTAGGAACCTGGGGAGAGTTTGTAGTTTCCCGGGTTGGTCTCATCTCAATCAAAGTGGAGGCGATAACATAGTCCATGTGATCGCGCCCACTTAGCCAACAGGAATTGGTCCATGACCAATTATGGTCATGGTGTTAACGAAGGTAAATTTGATACCTTCAGATATCAACGGTTCCACCACCCAAATGGAAGGGTGGTCAAAAGTGATAAATATTATGTAATCATTTTTCAGGAATAATTTGCCAAATTACCGGCAAATCAAGGGTCAACAGATTTTGATTGTATGTAAAAATTATTTTGTTTACTTAAATAAAATGCTCCTTTAGCATTTGCAAGGAAACAGTTCCAGGTTCTTGTTCTTGTAGAATAGTAAACCCTTGGTGACCGTTTAAATATCCGTCCCCATTCCTAGGACGGTGCCTTCATAATTTCCCTTTGATCTGAATATATATATAATTTGTGTGTTTTATGATGAGCCTTAAAGTTAAAGATTAGAGTGTCCCGTTCAACCCTGTAGTACTGATTGGATGGCGCCCTTACATTTAGTGTGAGATCTTACATCTCAAAATATTTTTTTATTGTGTATTAGTTGCGATAGATTCGGACCGTAACACTCCCTGAGATAAATGCTGGTTGCGACTCAGGCTTAGAGCGGGTACATAAAGAAACACGTAATTATTTTGTTTTCGGAAAATCCCAACTGGAGGGGTGAAAAGGGGTGAAAAAGGGGTTGAATGCCTTTAATGATGATACTTATACCTCAGAAACAGAAGATATTACAGAACTGAAAATAGGTGTTTGGGGTATCCTTTAAAAATAAACATTTTGTTTTGTTTTTGGAAAATCCAATTAATGGGAGGTGAAAAGGGGGTGAATTTTTAAAATGAGTGTATCTATATATTTAAAAACGTTCGAAGTGTATAGATGTAAAAATTGGTATTTAGAGTCTCCTTCAAAAATAAAGAAACATGTATTTTTTTTGTTTTCAGAAAATCGCAATAGGAAGGGTGGAAAAGGGTGAAAAAGGAGTTGAATGCCTTTAATGAGGATACTTATATCTCAGAAACTGAAGATACACTGAGCAAATGTCATGGGATAGTCACCTAATAGCGTGTGGGGCCTCCTCTGGCACTGCGAACTGCAGGGAGACACCGTGGAAGTGAGTCGACAAGTCCCTAGTAGTCCTCTGGACGCAGCTGACACAAAATCGTTTGCAGAGCGGCCGCCAATGCTGGTGTGTTCGTGGGTGCATAATTCATGGCACGGAGCCTGCGTTCAAGGACATCCCAGATATTCTCGATAGGGTTCATATCGGGGCTCCTGGGTGGCCTTGGCAGTCGTTGGACCTCCACTGCATGTACCTGGAACCATTTCCGGGCGATATGGGCGCAATGTGGCGACGCGTTATAATCTTGAAACACCTCAGAACCGTCTAGGCGCTGGAAGGCCAAAAATGTGGAGATGGTCTCCGAGCAGCTCAACATACCGCGTATCATTCAAAGTCTTTTCCAGAACAACTAGGGGGCCCATCCCATACCAGGAAAATGCACCCCAGACACCAGCGCCCTGGACCACACCTTCGAGGCAGGTGGGATCCATCGCTCATGTGGTCTGCGCCATTACACAGTGCCTCCCATCGGCATGGTGCAGTTGAAATCGTGATTCGTCCGACCATATCACGTTACGCCATTGTTCCAGTGTTCAACCCTGGTGACTGGCGACAAATGCGCATCGTTGTGCCCGATAGCGTTGCGTTAACAGTGCAGCCGCGTTCGCCGGCTCTCATACCCCATAGAACCAATGTTCCTACGGATTGTCCATTCGGAGACGTGTCTAGCACAGCCTGTGTTGAATTGAGCCGTGATTTGTGGCACGGTCATCGATGGTGGCTGGACGGTCTGTCGTTCGTCTGTTGTTGACGGTGACACCCGCATTTAACCATTCACGATACACCCTGGACACGGTTGATCGTGTAAAGCCGAATTACCACACCACTTCTGAAATAGCACTTCCCATCCGTCGGGCACCGACCACCATACCCCATTCGAACGGTCTCAGCACACGACGACGTTCCATGTTACACCTGTCACATGCACAGCCACTGCTCACAAGGTCTACTATACAATTGCCGCTGGCACATGGGGCGTCTGGTGCGCTGACAACACACCTGCGCATCAGTGCTCCGCTCTCCCATGACTATTGCTCAGTCAGTGTATCACGGACCTGAAAATTGGTATTTTGGTTCTCCTTTGAAAATAAAGAAACATGTATTTTTTTTGTTTTTGGAAAATCTAATTAATTGGGGTTAAACTGGAGTAGCAAATTGGGGTGAATATTTAGACGGACTATATCTACAGTATATCTCAGACACGTAAAATGTTACAGACGTAAAAATTGGTATTTGGGCGTCTCCTTATAAAAATAAGTAAACCTATACTTTTTGGTTTTTGGAAAACCCTATTAATGGGCAGGGGAGGTTGGACAGGGGGGTGAACTTTTAAAATGAGTATATATATATCTCTTAAAGTGCACAGATGTAAAAATTGGTATTTAGAATCCCATTTAAAAAACACATATTTTTTGTTTTTGGAAAATCCCAATAGGAGGGGTAAAAAGGCAAGAAAAAGGGGTTGAATGCCTTAAATGAGGATACTTATATCTCAGAAACTGAAGATATTACACACCTGAAAATTGGTATTTGGGATCTCCTTTGAAAATAAACACCAATTTTTTTTGTTTTTGGAAAATCTAATCAATGGGGGTTAAATAGTAGTGGCAAATTAGGATGAATTTTTAGACAGACTGTATCTACAGCATATCTCAGAAACGTAAAATGTTACAGACGTAAAAATTTGTATTTGGAATCTCCTGTAAAAGTAAAGAAACGTATGTGATATTTTCTTGAAACTCCACTTAAAGGGAACCAGAAAGGGGGTTAAATTTTAAAATGAGCATTTTTACAGTATATCTCAAAACTTTACGTGTTACCGAAGTGAAAAACGGTATTTTTATCTCCATTGTAAATAAAGAAACATGTACTTTTTGTTTTCTGAAAAACCACTTGGGTGAAGGGGTAAAAGTGACTGAAAATGGGATTGAATTCTTTAAATTAGGGTACTGATATCTCAAAAGCTGAAGATTTTACAGACGTGAAATTTGGTATTTAGAAATTCCTTTAAAAATTAAGGAATACGTATATTTTTTCGGAAATCCACCTAACGGGAGGAGAGGAATTGGAATATTAGTTGAATTATTTGTAGGAGGATACTATTATCTCAAAAACGAAAGATTTTCCAGACGTGAAAATTGGTATTTGGAATCTTCTTTAAAATTAAACAAACGCGTATTCTAGGAAAATCCAATAAAAGGGGGGGAAAATTGAAAAATTAATTGAATTACTTGTCTGAGGATACTTACATCTAATGAAAACTAAAGTTGTTACAGACGTAAATATTGATATTTGGATCTTCTTTAAAAACAAGGAAAAAAGCGTTTTTGGGCGAGATCATTTTAGGGGGCGGGGATGGAAAGGAGTTGAATTCCTTTTATGTGGACACTTATCTCAAAACTGAAGATGTTAGAGTCGTGATAATTGGTATTTAGAAGATCTTTTATTATTAACGAGACAAGTGTTTTTAACGGAAAAATTCACTTAAGGGGGATGGGGGGAGTGTGAAAGAAAGTGAAAAAAGTGAATTCTTTTCATGGGGATACTTATATCTCAGAACTGAAGGTAACAGACGTGAACATTGGTATTTGGAATCTCCTTTAAATATAAGGAAACACGCCTTCTTTTTTTTGGTGGGGGGGGGGGATCAACTTAACGGCAGTGGGGTGAAAAAGGAGTTGAGACCAACTGATTTTACTGTTCATAATGTACTTATTCTGTTCATAAACTGATCATTTTTTATCTTTCCTGTGTTCGTTTTCAAGAACCATCTTTTCCTTTGGAGTACATAAAGTTAGATTACAGTAGATTCTCCTGGCATATAAATAAAAACTTAAACACATTTCAAATTAACGATATGAATGATATTGACCGTGTAATTGTTCACCTTTATAATAAGGTCAATAATTCATGGAAGTACATCATTCGTGTTGCCAGAAATCTCGCACACTTGCCTACGCACGACGATGGTGCTGGTAACATTTTCAGCAATGACAATGGCAGAGGATGTAATTTACCGCCAATTAGCGGTCTTGCATCTTGCTGTGGGTTCCAGAGCATCAATAATAATAATAATAATAATAATAATAATAATAATAATAATAATAATAATAATAATAATAATAATAATAATAATAATAATAATAATTGTACCGGGAGGTACACCTCTAAGCCGCACATTTAAATCTTGCGCCTAAAAGAACTCCTCTTCTGAAGAAATCGTGAACTTGAACCTAGACCTACTTCAACCTTCACTCAGAAGATGTCACTACAGAAATCTAATGTAATTCTGTTATTTTGAAGTTTCCTGTACTGTGTGAATTTCTACTTGTTTTGTTTGTCCTTCATCAAGAAGTTTGGACTTTTTCAACAGATGTCACTGCTAATAAACTATGATCATGCACCCTGGTGCGAAGTGGAAGAACTTTGGTTTGAAGAAGTTTTGTATTCATAAGTAATTTTTTTAAACTAAATTATGTTCATTAATTTTTGGGTTGGCAATGTTGATTTTTTCTTTCCGCCAGTTTTGAATTTGGCCAATCATGAATTTCTGTAATTAATTTTCCGCCTATCACAGGCTTCTTCCTCGATTCTGAGTGTCACTTTTAAATTTGACCAATAAAACCCTGTGGGTGTGCCTTGATTATTCATGAAAGCTCTCGAACCTTCCCCGAGGGTTTATAAACTGCGGATTTTCACGTCTGTTGGCCATTTGATCGTCATATAGCTAAGTGTGTGTGTGTCAAGCAAGAGGTGGGAGGCGCCTCTTTCATCAGGCAGCAGTTCTTCAGCAAGGTAATGGCCAATTAACATCTTTATTTCTTGCTAGCTCTGCAGTTTAAACCGAGGGTGGGGTCCGAAACTTTAACTATGTAACCTACGTTTCTGAAAATGTAATTTCTGTCAGCTTATGTAATAACTTCATAAAATCTTTAACTGTGAGTCGGGGATAGAGTGGTGTACCCTCTCGAGCTCCCCTTCATATTGGTTTGAGGTGACTACGTTTCGTAACTGGTTATCTTCCTTTCCGTAAAGTCTTAATTTATTCTTATACGAGTCACCTCCATAGTTTGGGAATAGCCCCTGTTTCATCGGACTAGTGCCCTTTAGGTTTTAAGGATGCATATTTAGGAGTGCAAGTACTCGCCTCCATTCAATTTATGTTTCGGGCCATTTACTTAACCTGTTTCTTTTCGCAACGGCCCAGTAGGTTGGGTACAAGATACCCCTGCTTCAAATTTGTAAATAGTGCCTTGTAAGGCCTGTAATTAGAAGATTCTCATGTAATGTTGCCTTGAGTAGACTTGGAAAATTGAGAACACGTCTGCTCTTTTCTAGTGTTGTAAAGTGCCCCTGGGAGGCTTGATATTGGGTGTTGGGAGCAAGCGCTCCATGTATTGAGGGATTTCTGCCCTGGTATAAAATTGTGCCTTGTGTAAACTTGGAGCTAGGAGCTCAGGAATTGTAAAGTGAGGGCTTGAAGGCCAAGATCTGTTTATACCACAAGTCTTGTCTTTCCGAAACTTGATTATTGCTACTGGTACCTGTTCCATTGTTATTTGTTGATTTTTGAAATTTTAAGGAAATATAACCTTTGTTAAAGTTTTTAATCAATTCGTGACATTGTAGTTAGACCCATTCACCCCGGCACCTTCTTTCCCCTCTGCTGGTCCACGGGTAACTCCGTAACAAGTGGTAGCAGATCGTGGTTGAATGGGTCTCAATTAAGCCCCTTTTGACGGCTAAACATAGGATTCGATTTGTACTCTAACAATTTTCTCATTCGCTGGAATTTTCTTTTCCTATTTTCTAAATTTGTAAACTTCTCTCATAATGCCCGGCCCTCGCGAAGTCCTCCATCCCGGCTACTAGCGCAAGGAGGAATTGATTTACGAATTATCTATTAGAAATATTCAATCTGTAGGCACGCTTGCGGCAGATACCACCAAGCTATGCCTAGAATTTCAAATCCTGCCCCCGTATTTTGTCTCCACCAATAGTTAACAATTCATTACACAATATTTGCCCATATACGCATACCTTCGCTCATCTTTCTCACTCCACTATTTGCAGTAAGCGTGGCATCCCATAAAGATTTTGGTAAATTTGCTTACGAATATATACAAATCTGCAATTCCATGATCTACTCCAAAAATTTCTTCCCCATACAATAACTTTGCTTTAACTAGTGCATTAAATACACTTTCTGCTCTTTGTACTCGATGTTTGGCATATTTATATCCATAGCTGAAGCACTTAGGCCTACTCCCTCTAGTTTCGTTTTTTAACTGTTCTCACAATCTGCCTTTACTGCTTATAATGTCCCTATGTACAGCTATTCAATTTCTTAAACAACGTCTAACTTTGCCCTACCTATCCACCACTGTTTACCCTTTGAAAGCTTTTCACCCGTCTACTAACCTAATCAAATCTTTCTATAAATCTATTGCTGCAATGTACATCTTGCCTCTTTTCTTCATGCGTTTGTCCATAACTACCATTGATTGATTGATTGATTGATTGATTGATTGATTGATCGATTGATCGATTGATGTGTATTGTCCTCATTCCCTTTCTGAATTCTGATTGGAGTCTCGACAGGATCGAGCTCAGTTCATTATTCGTTTTGCCAATATCCCTATATATATATATTCTGCTTAGTGAAACTAACTCGTGATGTTCCTTGGTCGAGTGCTTGGCTGAGAATTACCTACGGCTTTAACGTTATTCCTCTTAGCTAAAGCTGACGTGATTTTCACTAATCACTTATTTGCGCCAAGCTCCTACCTTTCATTCTTTTTATCCAAACTTTGTTAGTCAGTTCTTGTTTTCTTCCAATACAAATGGTGCGAGGTTTGTATGAAGGCCTTATTTTACGTCCTTTATGGCCTATATAAAGACTAAAATGGCAACGAGTAGGACACACATCTCGACAAGACTACAACAGGTGGACCTCTAGGATTATTCACTGGAGACCACGGGAACACAAGAGAGGCATTGGAAGACCCCACACCGAGCTCGATAGCTGCAGTCGCTTAAGTGCGGCCAGTATCCAGTAATCGGGAGATAGTGGGTTCGAGCCCCACTGTCGGCAGCCCTGAAGATGGTGTTCCGTGGTTTCCCATTTTCACACCAAGCAAATGCCGGGGCTGTACCTTAATTAAGGCCACGGTCGCTTCCTTCCACTTCCTAGGCCTCTCCTATCCCATTGTCGCCATAAGACCTATCTGTGTCGCGAAAAAAAAAAAAAAAAAAAAAAAAAAAAAAAAAAAAAGCAAAACGCCCCAGAAGACATGGCTCGATGACATAAAGCTGTTGGCTGGAACACGCTGGTTCCAAGTGGCTCAAGACCGAAGACGATGGAAGCATATGGAAGAGTCCTATATCCAGCAGTGGATTGAAATAGGCTAGAAAAGAATAATAATAATAATAAGAAGAAGAAGAAGAAGGAGAATAAGAAGAATGGCCTATACCTTTATTTTGCTGATAATTTCATTTTTTCGAATGAATCGAGCTCGGCTTATTCCTTTTGCGACTGGATTCAAGATTTCGTTATATTTACCCAAGAACACCACTGCTGAAAATTATACTGGTTAATAGTTGCTGCATAAATTTTGCAGTAACATGAACCGAGGAGGATTGTTATCCGCGAACATTTTGCTAGATGACAATTCTTGTTCATTTGCTAGTGTAGAATGCCAGACCGTTTACTCCGTGATGATCATTGTTTTTAAGGGAAATACAACGAGTCAGTCAGTCCATCTTTACATTAATCACAGGAGAGAGAGATTGAAGGTCCAAAATTTGAAGAGGTGTCGACAAGATGAAATAAAAGACCGTTAAGTTGCCTAGGTCTTCACAAACATACCCCCATCGGAATCGGAAGACAAGAAGAGTGTACAAAGAGACTTGCAATGAAAAATATGAATATGAGAAGTTCGACAGAAGCAAGAGGAAGCCATGCTAGTCTCAGCTATGTGCCCCATGTTCGTTATGTAAAGTTTCCAGACAATTTTTAAAACCTTTCCTTGGATAACTTAGTCTCCGTATGGGTACCGATCTGTAACGTATCGACAAGATCGTGAGGATATCACCAGTATACCAGAAGTAAGCAGTCAGTGATAGTTTTCTTCAAACACGGTATTTGATCGATTGTGATCCACTTCACCTCTTACGACCTTGCATAATAGGCTACTGCATCAGAAACAATGAAAATGAACTGCAAATGTTTTCGTGAGGACTGCATCATAAACATTTTATCAAGTTTCATTTCCTCAAGAAAACAATCACCATCACAACCACTATCACTGCTTGTGAGGACATTTTCATATCGTTCGGGTAATTCAACAAGCCTCTAAATATTCTACGTACGAGTCTAAGTTATATGTGCATACATATACGATATACAGCAACGTTTATTGTAACTTGAAAATCTCCAGATTGATTCATACTAGTTTGGTATATATATAGCCCTATAGAAATCCTTATATATATATTAAGATATCATTAGAGATTGTAATCACTAACAGAGCTGTCTTCAGACTTGGTATGAAAATGGGACATCGAACTGTGTCTATATGTAACTCTTTATTAGAAATATGTTAAATGTAAAGTGTATGAATGGTTAATAAATATTTGAGTTCTCAACCTGAAGTAAGTCATCAGTGAGGCCATTTGGAATATTTTTCTGAAGACTTTACGGTGGAGCGTTGCACTGTATAGAAACATGGACATTAAGTAGAACCATAAATAAAATAACGTTTGAAATATGGTATCACATATGAAGTTGAGAGGGGTACATCGGATCGCAAGTGATGAGATGTTGGTCAAGTCGTTGAGACCAGAATAGAATGATTAGTGTAAGAGGTAAAAATACAAAGACGATGCCATGATATAAATATGATAAACAGATTAGAGTAGGTGTAGGATGCAGTAAACACGTTGAAGTCAGTCGCAACTTGAAAAACCGTGAATGCCATTCAAGTGCAAAATGTTATATCCAGTCTAAACTGGTTTATAAGACAACATCTGTAGCAAAGATAATGGTCAAGAATTAATAGACTGGTACTCACTCATGTTCATCCGCAAAATGAATCACAGTGTGTTGAGGTTTCACACGACAACAATATAACATTGTTTCAGCGTTTTGCTGAAGAGGTTCATTTTTAATATAAATCATTGACAAAGCTTGATTGTGTGAAATTCCTAAGGGGCAAGAGTGTAGGACCTTGAAAATCTTCGGGATAGCAAGTAGGTATCAATCAACCCCAGCCTTTTCCTGCATCCATGGACAGCGCCTAATTTCATCAGCGTTTTACTGCTTTCAGTAACCTAATTACAAGCTCGATTGTGTAGTTTGTTCCATTTCAGATTACTTCAACCGTGGATAACTTGTAACGCCTTACCTCAAACTTCCTCCTAAGACTATGACGTAATACATATAGATTTTACGCCACATGTTCAGTTCAGTACGTGATTTCTAGAAAATATCACGAGCAACTTCCCTACATTTATATTCATGACGTACTGAAGAGATAATGAAAGAATTATACAGAATTTCTTCAAACGTATATTACACAGTATCCAAGGATACGTGAGTGCCAAACAGATAAAACGTACCGCTATTCTTAAGGGAAAATGAAAAGTAATGATCAGTTTCAAGAAATTAGCAGCCAGGATAATGGGGATTCACTGGAGGAATAAAGGAGAAAACAGATATGTAATGATCCCTTTTTAGGAAATAGCAGGTGGGCTAATGGGGATTCACTGGAGGAATAAAGGAGGAAACAGATATGTAATGATCACTTTTTAGAAAATAGCAGGCGGACTAATGTGGATGAGCAATAGGCTGATTTGAATTTATTGAGCTAGATTTAATTACATGATCAAGGAAGAAGTTCTAAAACGTTCGCCTGCATTTGGAGAGGTCATGTAGCAAAATTCATAGACCTCTGAAAACTAATGAAGGTGAGCTGAAGTTAGTCACATCATGCCATTTCGGAAGTTTAATGGAAAGAAACCAGCGTCCTGGGTTTCTAGCATCTTCCAGTAATTCGATCATTGCTCGTTATGTACAATATTTGAAAAAAATAAACCACGTAGCGATCGTTAGAGAACACGAATTGACAGAGGGAGGTTTACAATAAAATATGGAAAACAATAGCCTAGCACAGGTGTGCAGGCAATGCCAGTTTCGGCTGGGGTCCTGTAGTTACAAATCCTTGCTCTCAAATTGTAGGGTTCGTGATGTTTGACGTAAGCAATATTATATCTTACAGATAACCAGTATAAGCTCTTATTATACAATTAGAGACTCTATTGTAAATTATTGAGAATTTAGAATATATTCAATGGGATACTTACTTGAATTTGCATTCATGCATGTTACACTGTCTGGTCATAGGTTCAGGTTTAGTTTCATTATTACAGAAACTGTCGCTAACATGTCCATGTTGAGCCTCCACACAAGATGGTTTACTGGTCTGCAACAAGATAACGTTGGTCATAAAACTTTGACTATCAGCAAATTTTCATACATTTTATGTCCTTATCATGTTTATTTTAATGAACGTTAACCAGTTGCGTGCCTGAATGTGATGCACGTAGCTAATTTTCATAAGAATATGCTAACAGATATTTCACCTGGCCTTAGGCCTATGCATCAGCTGTGATGCAAAGACATTTAACTGTTGGGAGGATGGAATTAATCCGGTTCTTACGCAGACCATATTCGCCTCCACTTTTACTGTTACTCCCACTAGAATGTGAAACTATATATTATGGATCAGAATCACTGCACGATCCAGAAAACGAGTAACTGTTGCCAGAACTAGACTCCTCAAGCTGGTTGAGAAGTTCTTTTTCCATTTAAAACCATTATTTGCGTAAGAAAGAAATATCCACAGAAATATATGCGTGGCTCGCAGGCCTATTTTTAATAATAATATCACTTCTAAACAACAGGAACAACATTATCACTTGTAAATAACAGGTACAGTAAAACTAACCAAAATATCCACGGCTGCAGAGCAGGTGCACCCAAAGGAAGAAGACAAGGGTGACACGAATAGAGAGGGCTCGCGATTATAAGTGGCAAGGTTTAATGGATTGATTGTACTAGACTTTAGAAAATCCAATAAAAGGTTAAAAACATTCACTTACAATATTTAGCCTAATACTTCATAAAACGTCTCTTGTTCTGTATTTTATCTCTATGATTGTTTGTAATTTACCTGTAACAAGAAGTCTGCTGGATCAGATGTTTCTATTCAACCACTATTGTCTTGAGCTTTTATCATTCAGTTTCCCGAGGAAAAGTAATACGCGATTTTGTAAATGTCAACGCGATAAAATGAAGGATGCCGCCAGTTTTGAATATACAGGGTTATTCAGCTAAGAAATCTGCCTCAAATAACTCTATTACTACTAAAATGATTTAATTCCGTACCTTGATGGGGCAAGGCGGACCTTTTACTGTAGAGGGTGACGTCCTCTCTCAGAACAGATGTGTTGCGGTGATTTTGGGTCCGGAGAAGGTTACAGGGGAGCGGCCGTGACCCATAAAATGAACTGTCTCGGCATTTACCTTAGTGGAGAGAATGGAAAACCACAAGAAACCATTTTTAAGGGCAGCCGACGAAGGGCAAGCTCACCGCCTTCCGATTGGAGATCTGTAAAGCCACGGTAAAGCCACGGCCACTGTTAGCCGAAGCTACCCTGCTCAGTTCAAATAATTATTATGTTTAGCAAGCTTTCATTCCATACCCTCCAAGGGTACGGTAGTTCAACTCTCTTAGGAGCTAGGATATTTCTAGAGGTGAACGGAGGTGTTGAGGAAGTGAGGGTGTCGGAGCCGTGGGCTATACAAGGATTTGTTGTGGCATTTGCCTTAATGCAAGTTAATGTCAAACCACGGAAATCAGCATAAAACTGAAGATTCTTGTATCTCAGGGGCGTTAACGGCTCTTCGCCACTTGCTGTCGTGACTATCGGGTATCGGGTAGCTAATAATGAAGATGGTCATTATAAATTCAGCGCTGTGACAAGTAACAGCGATTCATAATGCAAAATGCGTAACATATATACGATATTTAGCTTAGTTTTAAGTGGTGTGTATATTTCTGAGGCTAAAATGAATACAATTTTGTTTATGTCGTTTTACTAACATGTCAGTTGGAACCTGTCCTCTGCTACTTGTCACTATTAAATATAGAAATACTTTGTTTAACATCGTATATTCTTTCTTCAAATTGAGGTCAGGAGCTTCACACTATTCCACAGTTTTCCATAATTCAGTTCCATGTGGCTGTTTGCCTGTATGTTGGTATAAGTTATTTGAAGTTATATTATTAGTTAAACGTTCCGTAAGTCCAACCCCTCGTCCACGTCATTGGAGATTAACAACTTCACGAAGCAAGGGATTATATGTAGGGGGAGGAGGGAGAAGCACAACGGGGACTTCAGGTGCCCGGAGACCACACTACGGTAGCAGTGAAGGCCTTGCAGGAAATCTGTGACGGTTAACGGAGATCTGGTTATATAATTGCTAGCCTATTGCAGCAGACCCTCCGCCGAGGCTGGGCGGCATCTGCTGTCTATGGGAAACTGCGCATAATTGTGGTGCTGTGCATTCTGTGTGGTGTATGAGTTGCAGGCATTTTTGGAATAGCACAAAAACCCAGTCCCCTTGCCGACAAAAGTAACCATTCAAGATTAAAACCCCTGTCCCAATCGGGAATCGAACCCAAGGCCCTCTGAATCGAATGCCTGACCATTCAGCCAAGGAGCCGGACGGGGCTCTGGCGAGGTCGCGTTAAGCGCAGCTGGCCAATGGAAGGGGCATTGTGTTTTCAAGATTAAAACCAGCTTTGGAATAGAGAATTAAAGACTACGATATCAGTTAGGTGCGAACAACGGCTTACCACCTAAAGTTACATTAACTCATAAAACCAAAACAAAGCCTTGCATCAGGATTGGGAATTTTAATATTCTAAAACTCAGAAACAAAACTGAAGGACAGTTTGGTCTAATGGAAAGAAGGAACATGCTCATTATGGGAATGAGTGAATCTAAACGAAATGAAAACTTGAATAACGGAGCTCCGATTATACCACAATGTATACTGGTCTGGAAATTAATTAGAACACAAAAACTGGATGGATTTCATACTCCATAAGTTATTAACGCCTGTTAGACTGAATTTGGGAGTGGCAGAATAATCAAATTATAAGCAATTTTTAATTGGAAGAAATAGTGTGCGATCCAAGTTTGTGCTCCACAAATAGGATGCTTGAAATAAGGAAAGGCATACATCCTCAGTAACTTAGTGAAACATCTTATCATAATGGGAACTTTAAGTGCACAGGTTGGATCACATAGGTTTCCTTATGAATCCGCATGAGGTCCTAATTTGTTTGGGTGACAGAAATCTAGGTAATCATCTAATAGACTACATCACCCCTCGGATTTCCACATCAGAAATACCCTGGTAGTAGGCAACACTTGGCTTAAGAAGAATGACTCTCGTACGATTACCAGATACAGTTGGGATGATAAAAGTTGAACATTAATTGAAAACATACTAACAAACCGGGAAGTGGGAGGAGTTGTCACTAAATTGACAGTCATTCCAAGAGAAAGCCTTATAGGCTGTTAGTTGCAGATCGTGTAGAAATAAAAAATAGCGAAGAAACAAAAACGTACTTCAAATAAATACCACACAAAAATCTGCTGAGAAAGATTCTGCAAAGTTGTTTTCTGAAGTTCTCGTATCTATCAACAGATTGTAATAATTTCACTACTCAGTTATTTTGTGTGTGTAATACATTATTATCACCAGCACCTATAATTTATTACAATTATTTACCTTACTCTTGCGAAAGCACAAATAGCTCAGTGCATTACTGTAAACGCCGTGAAACAAATTGGTCTAACAAACTATCTCCCGGCGCGTTGAAAGTGTACGTCATAAGACACTGACCAATCCTGGACACGTCCATTCCAACAATTCCTGCTCACTTTGAACTACAGAAAACATGTAACGAAATGAGATGTCGAATGAAAACATGAGTCTGTCTAGCTAAGAATTCCTCCACTACTGAATTATTTGGCACATCCACGCGCCTTTTACTAAGTTACGTTCTGTTACCCATCAGTAAACAACATTTTTCAAGGGATTGCCAATATTTCTTCATTAGCGCCTGATAAACACATACTATGAACATCAGTAATGCAATGCAGCTCGTAATTTTCAATTTCAGCTATGAGGAAGGCAGAAGACAAAAGAAAGCATGAAACAGCGGGGGAAATGGTTCAGGACAGAGCAAGGTGGGGGACGAATATGCGCATTAGCGACCCCACATAAGTGGGATTAATCATGCTGAAGAAAAAAAGAAGAAGAAGATGTTACGAGAATCATAATAATGGGAATAATGGAGTGAAGTCCGGGTATATCCCCGCTACAGACGAGAACTGAGATGAAGTCTACAGGGTAACGAGATGGCCATTAGTTCATTATGAGAGGGGAACCAAGACTCTTGTGCCTGACGGTAGACAGCGTATCCCTATTGAAATACCTGAATTAACTCGTCTAAAGTGTAGTTAAAATCTACATTTCTGAAGAATATACTCTTGCTTCTGTGCATATTGTAAGAAAAATATTTTAGTTAAATCTTCCTTCTTTTTTAAATACTTACTTGTGTTCCACCTGCACACTTGGCAGAACAAGGGCCCCATTCAATGAACTCCCACTCGTAGACTGGGTGGTAAGACGCATTGGCAGTGCGCTCAAAGAAGCTGTATTTAACACCAGGATTATTCGACCCAGTGAATAATGTCTGAAAGAGAGAAAATTACTTATGACTTTCCCTTCATAAACAAGAAAATTTATGTCTACGGAGAAAACACAAATATACATTGTGCACATGCTTTCATAATTAATCATTTATCAATTTACCAGTGATAAGTGAAGGGGTATTCAGTCACCACAATTAGATTTACCAGAAGATTGTAACGAAACGGCCTTTCATTCTGGGAGAAGCTGAGTCATGCAATTTAGATCATTTATAATACAGATTCAGTTAATGATTTTGTTTATTTTACTTTGTCGTTGTCATTCTTCCTCTATTTCAAAGCCAGTCGTAGATCAATCTGTTATCTAGTCATTGCTGGCCAATATTCTCAGCGAGGTTTTTGTATAATACAGATAAATTAATAGAAAGTGGAAACTGGTAATTTTTAACACCAGATAATGCCTTTCGTTCATTAAAGTCATCAAAGGTGATGGCACATCAGGGGTTATCGTTGGAGGACGTTACTTCTTCGTACTAGTAATGCCATTCTTATTTTTCTGATTTATTTGGGCCATGGACAAAACGGACTTTAAAGTATGTTGTTATAAATTTTGGATTTCAAGTAAGTACAATAAGTTTTGCAACAATATACATCTTATATATATAAAGCCACAAGGCTGACTGACTGACTGACTGACTGACTGACTGACTGACTGACTGACTGACATTAATATTTTCCCCTTTCCAGGTGAGCTAGGAACTTGAAATTCAGCATTCTGATAGCTATTAAGCTGCAACCCAAAGAAAAATTCCAAAAAGGTGAAATTTTTCATATTTAGCCCCCCTTCTGCCCAATCAAAATATCGGACTGAAATTTCGTGTTAGACCCTTCCAGATGTGTTACGAACTTGAAATTCGGCAGTCTGTCAGCTATTAGGCTGTAACCCAAGGAAAAATTCCAAAAAGTTCAAATTTTTCCTATTTAGCCCTCCACCGAATCAAAATATCGGAGTCAAATTTCGGGTTAGACCCTTCCGTTCCAGACAAGCTAGAAACTTGGAATTCGGCAATCCGATAGCTATTATTCTATAACCCAAGGAAAAATTCCAAAAAGTTCAATTTTTTTATATTAGCCCCCCCTCCCCACCGATTCAAAATATCGTACTCAAATTTCGTGTTACGCCCTTCTGCCCAATTAAATTATCGAACTCAAATTTCATAGACCCTTCCAGCCGGCAATCTGGTACCTATTAGGCTGTAACTCAAGGAAAAATTCAGGAAAGTTCAAGTTAGACCCTTCCAGCTGGCAGTCTGATACCTATTAGGCTGTATCCCAAGGAAATATTCCGGAAAGTACAAATTTTTCATAATTAGCCCTCCCCCGCTCAATCAAATTATCGGACTGAAATTTCGTGTTAGAACCTTCCAACCGGCAATCTGATACCTATTAGGATGTAACCCAAGGAAAAATTCCAAAAAGGTCACATTTTTCCTATTTAGCCCCCCTTCTGCCCAATCGGACTGAAATTTTGTGTTAGACCCTTTCAGATGAGCTAGGAACTTAACATTCAGCAATCTGATAGATATTGGGCTGTAACTCAAGGGAAAATTCCAAAAAGTTCAAAGTTTTCATTATATAGCCCCCCGTATCAAATTATCGGACTCAAATTTCGTGTTAGTCCCTTCCAGCCGGCAATCTGATACCTATTAGGCTGTAACCCAAGGGAAAATTAAAAAAAAAAAATCAAATTTTTCATATTTAGCCCCCCACCGAAACTGAATATCGGACTCAAATTTCGGGTTAGAACCTTCCGTTCCAGACGAGCTAGAAACTTGGAACTCGGCAATCTGATAGCTATTATTCTATAACCCAAGGAAAAATTCCAAGAGTTCAAATTTTTCATATTTAGCCCCCAACCGATCAAAATATCGGACTCAAATTTTGTGTTACACCCTTCCGCCCAATTAAATTATCGGACTCAAATTTTGTAGACTCTTTCAGCCGGCAATCTGATACCTATTAGGCTGTAACCCAAGGACAGACTCAGGAAAGTTCAAATTAGACCCTTCCAGCCGGCAATCTGATACCTATTAGGCTGTAACCCAAGGGAAAATTCCAAAAAAGTCAAATTTTTCTTATTTACAACCCCCACCGAATCAAAATATCGGACTGAAATTTCGTGTTAGACCCCCTTCCAGATGAGCTAGGAACTTGAAATTCGGCAATCTGATGTCTATTAGGTTGTAACACAAGGGAAAATTCCAAAAAGTTCAAATTTTTCATATTTAGCCCCTCACCGAATCAAAATATCGGACTCAAATTTCGTGTTACACCCTTCCACCCAATTAAATTATCGGACTCAAATTTCGTAGACCCTTCCAGCCGGCAATCTGATACCTATTAGGCTGTCACCCAAGGAAACATTCCCGGAAGTTCAAATTATTCAAATTTAGTCCCCCACGCTCTATCAAATTATCGGACTCAAATTTCGTGTTAGACCCTTCCAGCCGGCAATCCGATACCTATTAGGCTGTAACCCAAGGAAGAATTCTAAAAAGGTCAACTTTTTTCATATTTAGCCCCTCCCCCACCGAATCAAAATATCGGACACAAATTTCGGGTTAGACCCTTCCAGATGAGCTAGAAACTTGAATTTGGCAATATTATCGTAGGAGGACGTTACTTCTTCGTAAGAGTAATGCCATTCTTATTTTCCTGATTTATTTGGGCCATGGATAAAACGGACTTTAAAGTATGTTGTTATAAAACCGTTTGGTTCACTGGCTGACAAATGTTTACCCACTTCGGTATGACCTAGAAACTTGACAGTATGGTAGCTATTAGGCTGTATTGTGGAAAAGTTCAAAATGTTGATTTTTTTGTTATTTTTACTTCCCTTCCTTTAAACTAAATTTTGGACGATATGTTGCAGTGCGCCAGAAAATTAAAATTTTTCGCAGTTACAACTCTAGCCTGCAACCTACGGAGAAATTCGAAAAAGTCGTTTTTATCTCCAGAAAATATCGAAATCTGGAAGCAATTTTCATTATGGTGCTAACTAATGTTTCGGGGATTTTAATGGCTAAACTGTAAGTCGTACCGCCAAATGGACAAGACGTTCGGATCCCATCATGAAGAAATCTACAACTTCGGTCCCGGGAATTTTAGTCGTACCTTGCTCCCTTATGCCTTGGATAGAGCTGCATTTTTCATATTTAACGTCAATTTTTTATATTTTCCGTAATTAATTTTACTGTTTTACACACTTATAAGACGGATAGAGTCATGAAATTTGGCAGGCTCATTGCAACGTTCGTGGGTCACATGTGAGCAAAATGGATGATTCTAGCACCCTGTAAAAGTGGAAAAACCAAGGTAATATGTAAAGACTGTACTCCTAATCCAGGTTCTAAACCAATCCACGATGAATTCGATGCAGATACGAAATCAACATCAAATAACGGAAATATACAGTAGAGCGTTTCAGCCACGATAAACCTACCAAGTTTCAAGACTATAGCTCCCCGTTACGTTAGGAAAATAATTTCTTATCTTGTGAGAATCGTATGTAATTTTCTGCACGTCGAAACGTTTAACACGATCTTTTCTATAAATCGTGAATGTACGGTACGAAAAAATATCAGAGGACCAAATATGTACGCGAATATATGGGCCGTCTGGTGGAATCCGTTTTTCGTAGCGAAGTACTGGTTCGTCACAGTAATTTTCCATGTGACCACTTGTAGTGTAGAGGAATTGGGGGTTTGGGGGCGGAGCCCCCAACGAGCGAAAGAGAGTCTATGTATATAAAATAACTTGTCCTGACTGACTGACTGACTGACTGACTGACTGACTGACTGACTGACTGACTGACTGACTGACTGATTCATCATCGCCGAGCCAAAACTACTGGACATAAAGAAATGAAATTTTGGGGATACATTCATATTACAATGTAGGTGCTCACTAAGAGAGGATTTTTGGATATTCTGTCGCTAAGGGGGTGAAAATGGGGGTGACATTTTAAAATGAGTGTATCTATATCTAAAACTTTAAAAGTTTACAGATGTAAAAATTGGTATTTAGAAACTTCTTTAAAAATAAAGAAATACGTATTTTTTTCTTTTCGGAAAATCCCATTAAGGGGTGGGGGTGAAAATGGGGGAAAAGTGGTTGAACACCTTTTATGAGGAGACTTGTATCTCAAAAACTGAAAATGTTACACACATAAAAATTGCAATTTGGAATCTTCTTTGAAAATAAAGAAACACGTATTTTTTGAATTTAAAAAAGTCTATATCTGCAAATTATCTCACACACGTAACATATTACAGATTTGAAAACTGGTATTTGGAATTTCCTGTAAAATTAAAGAAACATAAATATATTTTTCGGAAAATCCACTTAAGGGGAACTGAAAAAGTGGCTGAATTTTTTAAAATTGGCGTATCTACACCATATCTCAAGAACTTAACCTGTTGCAGACGTGAAAATAGGTATTTGGAATCTCCTTTAAAAATAAGGAAACACGTATTCTTTGGTTTTCGGAAAAGACCCTTAACGGGAGGGGGGGGTAAAAGGATTGAAAAATTAGTTGAATTATTTATATGAGAATGTATATATACATACCAAAAATATAAAGATGTTTAAAACGTGAAAACTGGTATTTGGAATCTGCTTTAAAAATAAGGAAACACCGCATTTGCGGGGGGCAATCAAATTGGTAGAGGTGGGATGAAAACGGAGATGAGTTCCTTTTACGAGGTTACATATATCTCAAAAACTGAAGATGTTACAGAAGTGATAATTGGTATTTGGAAGCTCTTTTAAAGAAACGAGTACCGTTTGTTTTTTGAAAATTCACTTGAGTGGGGCGTGTGAAAGGAAATAAAAAAAATGAATACTTTTTCTGGAGAAACTTATATCTCAAAACAGAAGTTTACGGACGTGGAAATAGGAATTTGGAATCTCCTTTAAAAATAAAGAAACACGCATATCTTGGCTGGGGGAAAACCAACTTAACGGGAGGGGGTGGAGTCATAAAGGAGTTGAATTCTTTACATGAGGATACTTATATCTCAAAAACTGAAGATGTTACAAACGTGAAAATTTGCATTTGGAATTTTCTTTCAAACTAAAGAAACACGTAATCTTTTGTGTTTGAAATATTCACTTAAGGGAGGTGAATTAATTGAAAAAAATAGTTGAATATTTTGTATGAGGATACTTATATCTCAAAAACTAAATATGTTACAGGCGTGTTTAAAAATAAAGAAACACGCATTGGAGGGGGGGGAATCAACTTGGATCGGGGGTGGTGAAAAAGGAGTTTAATTCCTATTTATGAGGATACATATTCTTAAAACTGAAGATGTTAGATTCGTAATAATTATCATTTGGAAGCTCCTTTCTAAACAAAAAACAAGTTTTTAGTTTTTCGGAAAATTCACTTAAGGGGAAAGATGAAAGGAAGTGAAAAATTTAATTCTTTTTATGGAGAAACTTATATCTCAAAAACTTAAAGTTACACACGTGAACATTTTTACTTGGAATCACCTTAAAAAATAAAGTAACACGCATTTTTGGAGGGAGGAGGGGGGAATCAACTTAAAGGGCTGGGGTGAAAAAAAGTTGAATTCTTTTTATGAGGATACTTATATCTCAAAAACTGAACATTTGTATTTGGAATCTTCTTTCAAAGTATAGGATTACGTGTTCTTTACATATGGAAAATCCACTTAAGGGGTGAATGAATTGAAAAATTAGTTGAATTCTTTGTGTGAGGATACCTATATCTCAAAAAGTGAAAATTGTTGTCCGGCTCCATGGCTCCATGGTTAGCGTGCTGGTCGTTGGTCACAGGGGTCCCGGGTTCGATTCCCGTCAGGGTCGGCAGTTTTAACCATGGTAAAAGGAAATGAAAAATTACTTTTATGGGTATAATTATATCTCAGAAACTAAAGATGTTACAGACGTAAAAATTAGTATATGGAATCTCCCTTAAAAAAGAAATACGCCATTTTTTTTGTAAAATCGACGTAAGGGGTGTTGGGTTGAATATAAGTAAATAAAGAGTTGAAATACGTTTATGAGGATACTTTATCTCAAAAACTGAAGGCATACAGGCCTGAAAAATGGTATCAGGGGCTGAAAAGTATTGGAACAGTGGGTGAATTTTTAAAATGAGTACCGGTATATCTATATTATATGTCGTCCGGCTCCATGGATAAATGTTTAGCGTGCTGGCCTTTGGTCACAGGGATCCCGGGTTCGATTCCCTGCAGTGTCGGGAATTTTAACCGTCATTGGTTAATTTCCCTGGCACGGGGGCTGGGTGTATGTGTTGTCTTCATCATCAGGTCATCCTCATCACGACGCGCAGGTCGCCTACGGGTGCCAAATCAAAAGACCTGCACCTGGCAAGCCGAGCACGTCCTGGGATCTCCCGGCACTAAAAGCCATACTCCATTACATTTTACATTATTTGTCAAAAACTTAACATGCTAGAGACAAGAAACTCTTGTATTTGGAAAGTCCTTTAAAAATACAGGAACCTGTACCTTTTTGCTTTCGGAGAGTGCACTTAACAAGGGGTGAAAAGTAGTGAAAAATAGTTGAATTATTTTTTATGAGCATACTCATATATTAAAAACTAAAAATGTTACAGTCGTGAAAATTGATATTTGGAATCTCCTTTAAAAACAAGGAACATGTATTTCTGTGTTCGTAAAATACACTTAGATGGGGGTAGGGGGAGGACTGATCAGGGGGTTTGAATTCTTTCTATGGGGATACTAATGTATATCTCAAAAACTGAGTATGTTACAAATGTGGGAATAGGTATTTCGAATCTCCTTTAAAAATATGTGTTGTTGTCAGTCCATAGACTGGTTTGATGCAGCCCTCCATGCCACCCTATCCTGTGCTAACCTTTTCATTTCTACGTAACTATTGCATCCTACATCTGCTCTAATCTGTTTGTCATGTTCATACCTTGGTCTACCCCTACCGTTCTTGCCACCTACACTTCCTTCAAAAACCAACTGAACAAGTCCTGGGTGTCTTAAGATGTGTCCTATCATTCTATCTCTTCTTCTCGTCAAATGTAGCCAAATCGATCTCTTTTCACCAATTCGATTGAGTATCTCTTCATTTGTGATTCGATCTATCCATCTCACCTTCAGCATTCTTCTGTAACACCACATTTCAAAAGCTTCTATTCTCTTTCTTTCTGAGCTAGTTATCGTCCATGTTTCACTTCCATACAATGCCACGCTCCACACAAAAGTCTTCAAAAACATCTTTCTAATTCCGATATCAATGTTTGAAGTGAGCAAATTTCTTTTCTTAAGAAAGCTCTTCCTTGCTTGTGCTAGTCTGCATTTTATGTCCTCCTTACTTCTGCCATCGTTGGTTATTTTACTACCCAAGTAACAATATTCATCTACTTCCTTTAAGACTTCGTTTCCTAATCTAATATTTCCTACATCACCTGCCTTCGTTCGACTGCACTCCATTACTTTTGTTTTGGACTTATTTATTTTCATCTTGTACTCCTTACCTAAGAATTCATCCATACCATTCAGCAACTTCTCGAGATCTTCTGCAGTCTCAGATAAAATAACAATATCATCGGCAAATCTCAAGGTTTTGATTTCCTCTCCTTGGACTGTGATTCCCTTTCCAAATTTCTCTTTGATTTCCTTTACTGCCTGTTCTATGTAAACATTGAAAAGGAGAGGGGACAAACTGCAACCTTGCCTCACTCCTTTCTGAATTGCTGCTTCTTTTTCAAAGCCCTCGATTCTTATCACTGCAGACTGATTTTTATACAGGTTGTAGATAATTCTTCGTTCTCGGTATCTGATCCCTATCATCTTCAGAATCATAAATAGCCTGGTCCAATCAACATTATCGAATGCCTTTTCTAGATCTACGAATGCCATGCACGTGGGCTTGTCCTTCTTGATTCGATCCTCTAAGATCAGACGTAAAGTCAGGATTGCTTCGCGTGTTCCTACATTTCTTCTGAAGCCAAATTGATGTTCCCCCAACTCAGCTTCAACTTGTTTTTCCATTCTTCTGTAAATAATACGTGTTAAAATTTTGCAGGCATGAGATACTAAACTAATAGTGCGGTAGTTTTCACACCTGTCAGCACCGGCTTTCTTGGGAATAGGTATAACAACATTCTTCCGAAAATCGGATGGGACTTCTCCTGTCTCATACATCTTGCACACTAAATGAAATAACCTTACCATGCTGGTTTCTCCTAAGGCAGTCAGTAATTCAGAGGGAATATCATCAATTCCAGGTGCCTTGTCCCTATTTAGGTCACTCACAGCTCTGTCAAACTCTGACCTCCAAATTGGGTCTCCCATTTCATCAGCATCAACAACCTCTTCATGTTCCAGAACGAAATTATCTACATCTTTACCTTGATACAACTGTTGGATATGCTCCTGCCATCTTTCTGCTTTGTCTTCTTTCCCTAGAAGTGGCTTTCCATCTGAGCTCTTAATATTCATACACCTAGATTTCCTTTCTCCAAAGGTTTCCTTGATTTTCCTGTATGCAGCATCTACCTTTCCCAGGACCATACAGCCTTCGACATCCTTGCACTTCTCCTTCAGCCATTCTTCCTTAGCTACCTTGCACTTTCTATCCACTTGATTCCTTAATAGCCTGTATTCTTTTCTGCCCTCTTCATTTCTAGCATTCTTGTATTTTCGTCGTTCATCAATCAGGTCTAGTATCTCCTGAGTTATCCACTGATTCTTAGTTGATCTTTTCTTCCTTCCTAACATTTCTTCAGCAGCCCTACTGACTTCATTTTTCATGACTCTCCACTCTTCCTCTACTGTGTTTCCTTCGGCCTTTTCATTTAGTCCTTGTGCAACATGTTCCTTGAAACAATCCATCACACTCTTTTCTTTCAACTTGTCTAGATCCCATCTTTTTGCATTCTTTCCTTTCTTCAATTTCTTCAACTTCAGATGGCATTTCATGACCAACAAGTTGTGGTCAGAGTCCACGTCTGCTCCTGGGAAAGTTTTGCAATCCAACACCTGGTTTCTGAATCTCTGCCTAATCATAATGAAGTCTATTTGATACCTTCCAGTGTCTCCAGGTCTCGTCCACGTATACAGCCGTCGTTTGTGGTGTTTGACCCAAGTATTGGCGAGGACTAAATTATGGTCAGTGCAGAATTCAACCAGCCGACTTCCTCTTTCGTTCCTTTGTCCCAATCCAAATTCTCCTACTGTGCTACCTTCTCTTCCTTGGCCTACCACTGCGTTCCAGTCTCCCATCACAATTAGATTCTCGTCACCGAAACGTGTATTCATTTTTTGACTTGAGAGAAGACTGTTTCTCACATGTAGAGTTATATGTCGCATGGTCGTCTTAGCCCAAGTTCTGGGGTAAATGAAACTCAATTTTTGGGCGAGTTTTTATACTTTAGGAATTTTCAGATATTCTCTTAGCACAATGCCGAGGAGCGATTACTCTGATAAAATTACGAAATCCACATGAGCGAAGCAGCGGGTAATTGCTAGTAGTACATATATCTGGACTTGGTGTATGCGGAGACGGATTGCTGTATAGTAGACGTGACTTCAGGCCGGATGGACATTTGAACAGGCAAGGCTGCTTCGGATTACGAAATCTAAACGAGAGAGTCACAGAATCGTGCCGGCAATGATGAGAAAGGCTAGAGTGGGACGTGGGATTCCAACTGGAATTGACGATGAGCAATGAACATGTAAGGCAAGACCTTAAGACTATTACAGGTAAACTATCAAAGCGTGAAAAAGTGAAATTGAATTTTGGAATCTTATTGAATCATACTTAGTCAATATTGTCACTTGCATGGTGTCATGACTGAACGGGAATGTGAACAGTAAAGAAGTAAAGGAGAGACAGCGGAACCAGAGGTGGTGGAGTATTTATCTGTGTAAGACCATATGTTTAAACTGGGTCGATCAGGATCACGAAATACCGTGTGTGCAAATCATGGCAGCCTTAAAAATAGCAAATGATAGGGGTGGCTAGCCGCTGCTAGCCCTTTCCTGCGCGATCGTCAGTCTTCCTGGCAACATGTATAAGGATCTGGTCGGGTGCCCTGGCACAAGTTGTCAGGATTTGAATCGCGGTATCCATCATTGTGTCTGACTTGCGTGTAGGTCATGCGCATTTTTTTTGCTCAGATAACATGCCGCTTACGTTCGCCAGCCGAAGCAGAAACTCACAGTACTGCTTCCATTTGCTCTTACAACTTGGAGGAGACAACATGCGTACAAATAATTCATGATTTTTCATTCTCCCTTTTTTTAAACATGTAAGTATGTAGTATCTCGCGACATTCTTGTCCGTGTGTGTGTTTCGAGTAACATGTATCAGTGTTCTAGTCGTGTTGAAATTACTAAGCGAGTAAACGAGCGAGTTGGCTACGCAGTATGTTTTTTTACATAACGTATATTAGTGTTCTAGTGTATTTGCAATTACTAAGCATCTTAGCAGTGCGGTGAGCGAGTTAGCTACGCAGTATGTTTTTTATTTTCGCATTAGGCAAATCATTTGAAGTGTTGCTATATCGTTTACTGAGCAAGTTAGCTACGCAGTATGGTTTTTGATTTTCGCACAAGACAAGCGAAATCATTTTAAGTTTTGCTATATCGTTTACTGAGCGAGTTAGCTACGCAGTATGGTCTTTTTATTTTCGCACTAGGCAAATCATTTGAAGTGTTGCTATATCGTTCACTGAGCAAGTTAGCTACGCAGTATGGTTTTTTGATTTTCGCACTAGGTAAATCATTGAAGTGTTGCTATATCGTTTACTGAGCAAGTCAGATACGCAGTATGGTTTATTGATTTTCGCACTAGGCAAATCATTGAAGTGTTAATATACCGTTTACTGTTTTTTATTTTCGTACTAGGCAAATCATTGAAGTGTTGCTATATCGTTTACTAAGTGAGTTAGCTACGCAGTATGTGCACAGTGTGTTTTTTATTTTCCCACTAGGCAAATCATTGAAGTTATATATCGTTTACTGAGCGAGTTAAATACATGATATGCATAAGATCGCGTTGTATGTTCGATAAAGCTATGTCTTGACAGAGCAGGAAGAGGAAAATGAGGTTATAACAATCGCTATCTTACGCAAGCTGTTCAGAATTCTAGCCTTCTTTTTTTCTCTTAGAACAAAGACATACCCCAGACATGTTGTATCATGTTCTAAACACATCATTCGATGTTCTGTTCATATATTGTATCGAGTACAGTGTTCGATTCTAGTCTTGCTATGTTTCACTCTGATCATCTTAGAACAAAGGTATCCCCTGACATGTTCTAAACACATGTTGTATCGAGTACAGTTTTCGATTCTAGTCTTGATCACTTATTTAGTGTTTTGAACACATCAGTTAATGTTCAGATCACATGTTGAGGTTAACAACATGGAGTGCAGTGTTCGATTCTAGTCTTGTTACGTTTCAATCTGATTTAATGTCCTAATCACATGTTGAAGATTTTTTTGCTAGGGGCTTTACGTCGCACCGACACAGATAGGTCTTATGGCGACGATGGGATAGGAAAGGCCTAGGAGTTTGAAGGAAGCGGCCGTGGCCTTAATTAAGGTACAGCCCCAGCATTTGCCTAGTGTGAAAATGGGAAACCACGGAAAACCATCTTCAGGGCTGCCGATAGTGGGATTCGAACCTACTATCTCCCGGATGCAAGCTCACAGCCGCGCGCCTCTACGCGCACGGCCAACTCGCCGGTCATGTTGAAGTTAACGGCATCGATTCTCGTCTTGCTATGTTTCAATCTGATCTTAGAACAAAGGTATCCCCTGGCATGTTCTAAACACATGTTGTATCGAGTACCGTGTTCGATTCTAGTCTTGATCATTTGTTTAGTGATCTGAACACATCAATCAATGTTCTAATCACATGTTGTTAACGGCCTTGATTCTAGTCTTGTTATGTTTCATCTAATCTTCTTAGAGCAAATGTATCCCCTGACATGTTCTAAACACATGCTGTATCGAGTACTGTGTTCGATTCTAGTCTTGATCACTTATTTAGTGATCTGAACACATCAATCAATGTTCTGATCGCATGTTAAAGTTGGCGGCATCGATTCTAGTCTTGTTATGTTTTAATCTAATCTTCTTAGAACAAAGGTATCGCCTAACATGTTCTAAACACATTTTGTATCGAGTACCGTGTTCGATTCTAGTCTTGATCACTTGTTTAGTGATCTGAACACATCAATCAATGTTCTGATCACATGTTAAAGTTAACGGCATCGATTCTAGTCTTATTATGTTTTAATCTAATCTTCTTAGGACAAAGGTATCCCCTGGCATGTTCTAAACACACGTTGTATCGAGTACCGTGTTCGATTCTAGTCTTGATTACTTGTTTAGTGATCTGAACACATCAATCAATGTTCTGATCACATGTTGAAGTTAACAGCATCGATTCTAGTCTTGTTATGTTTTATTCTAATTTTCTTAGAACAAAGGTATCCCCTAACATGTTCTAAACACATGTTGTATCGAGTACCATGTCCGATTCTAGTTAGTGTTCTCAACACATCAATCAATGTTCTAATCACATGTTGAAGTTAACAACATCGAGTACCGAGTTCGATTTTAGTCTTGTTATGTTTCTTTTGTAATCCGCAAGTCTAATCTTGTACAATGATGTTATCACTGCACACTCACGCCTTGGCGATGCATGTTCGATAAAGCTATGCCTTGACAGAGGAGGAGGAGGCGGAGGAGGTAGGAGAGGAGGAGGTAGAGGTAGTAGGGGAGGTAGCCATAACATCCACCGTCATCTTCTGTAGTAACCTCTAAGTAGTAATTAGCGTCGGGAGGGGCATCTTGTTGTAAATTAAGAATAGACTCCTTCAAGATGGTAGATGAGAGGTTAGGTTCGCAAATGAATTAAAGTTGATGATAGCTAACGGGATTTTTTAAAAATTATCCGCCACCACAATTCAAAAGTACTAGTTAAAGATAGCACCACGGTACTCAGTAGATTAAATATGGCATCTAGATCGAATTTTAAATTGCCACCAGCACAATGTAGCTAAGGATAGCAGCACGGTGCTTTGTTAATTAAAGATGGCGGATGACAGCTGTTTAGAATTTTTCAAATTACCCGCTACTAAGTGCGTAAGGTAGTAACCGTAAAGATAGCAACACGGTGCTCTGTTGATTAAAGATGGCGGATGGCAGCTGACGGAATTTTTCAAATTATCCGCCACCACATTTCAAAGGTAAGTAGCTAAAGAGTACAGCACTGAGGTTTGCGATGCAAGATGGCGGATGACAGCTGACGTAATTTTTTAAATTATCCGCAGTGCCGCAAAGAGGGCAGCACTAAGGTAAGCGATGCAAGATGGCGGATGAGAGCTGTCACGTAAAAATTGCCCGCCACCACATTTCAAATGTAAGTAGCTAAAGAGGGCAGCACTAAGGTTAGCGATGCAAGATGGCGTATGACAGCTGTCAAAAAGCACGTGGATTTTAAATTACCCGCAGTACCGTAAAGATAGCAGCACTAAGGTTGTGTAATTTTTCAAATTGCCCGCCACCACATTTCAAAGGTATGTAGCTAAAGATTGCATCACGGTGCTCTGTTGATTAAAGATGGCAGCTTGTCAAATAGAATGTTTCAAATGGCGTTGTTGTCGATGATAGCTGTCAAATAGCACGTGGCTGTCAAAAAAGCACGTGGCTTTGTTTACCAATTCAAATCTCGCGCTAGTAAGGTTAAGTTGGCAGCACTGAGGTTTAGGCTCGTCAAGATGGTAGCAGTGAGGTTAGCGATGCGTTGTTTTCGATGACAACTGTCTAAAAAGCACGTGGCTTTGTTTACAAATTCAAATCTCGCGCCAAAATTCAAATTTCCCGCGAGAGGAGGAAGAGGCCCCTGGAAAGGCCCCCGGGAAGAGGAGGGGGCCCCTGGGAAGGCCCCCCGGGATGTGGTGGAGGAGGCGGAGCGAGCCCCTGAGAGCCGGAGGTTGAGGTGGCGCTAGAACTGTCCATTATATCTACTCCGGAAAAGTAATTCCAGGGTCGCTAAACGGGTAAGATATCTTCGAATCATACAACTAATCTTAAAATATTGAACAGGAAGGATAAGAGAGAAGATAAATGTAATTGGTGAAAACATAAATTTATTAAAATAAAAAGATAAACTCTTTGGCAAAGCAAAAAAATTAACTCCATATGCTCCTCTCAAAATCATCTTTCGTATAACTGAGCCCCCATTGGGTTATAATATCAATTATTCATTAGCATACAACGCTTCCAATACAAAACGTATATCACACGCTTCACATGTCCACTGGTTCAACTCTCACCAGGATTCATTGTAACTTATCGAGAAACAATTTACTTAATTTGCCGGCATTATATTCAAACATCTCGTTCCGTAATATCACTGGCTCGTTACCTTCTACTAGCGTTGAATGTTAAAGGTGCTATTCCAAGCTAAGCTTAACTAAATCACAAAATGAAGTATATAACAGAATATCTATTTCCTAAGAGCACATTCTCATTTACTTGACAGATATAGATTTCACTTATTGATGAAACAAACTCTAACTATCCACTGTAACGTCATAACTGGTCACTGGTTCATATCCGCTTCCTAGTATCAATGAACTCTCTCTTTCTCTCGACGATGAAGGTTATCCATGCACCATGCCACAAAGTATCACAACCATAACCCCAATAACTACAAGCACGTTCTGAATGCCATCTATTTAGTTAATATATTTGCACACACGAGCATCATTTTAGATCACACGTTCATATTTTTTCAAAGATCATAACTCAACACACGTTTCTTATTATTATAGAAGATCATATCTCAACACACGTTTCCAATTATACAAATACTCACTTCCCCCAGTGCATCAGTATTGAAATTAACTACCTGTATGTAGCTAACCCTTGCTACTTGAAAAGTAAAATATTGAACTTAACCATTTCATGCGAGAAAATTATTTTCAAATTTAACTGTAGCTGTTACATCCATATGTGAAATAATATAAATCAGGAGGTACTTATCGAAATCCGGCGCCACTCTATGGTCATCCATATAGCATTTGGGCCCTCAGGTCGTCCCCCATTATTTGGTTCACTCCATCATAACGGTAGCATTACCGTGTACCTATATGCCTTTCTTGATGTCCATTGTCTTGACTCATATTCTGTACGACATCGCACACGCTATCACTCACGCTTTTACACTAAAATACACAAAGAAATGTATACATAAATTATACACAATTACACATTACAATCCTGTCACAGTTTAGTAAATACTCTGTCTCTGCAAACTCCGCGATTTCCGACAAGTTGCACTGCAAAGCGTCCCGCAACTTCAGACCATTTTAGTTACTGCTCAGTTTATACACGTGATACTTTATATCTCAAACTTTTAGCAATTTACACTCCAAATTCTCTGATAATAATAAATCCAGCTGATTCAGTTATGCGTTAGCAATTTTGTAGGTATTAGGTTGAGAAAAGCCCAATCCACGTTCCGCGACGACGACCATGCCTCTACGTCCGAGCCGTTCCGAATCACATAGCAGAGTGCGTATCTCCTGGATCGCGTGGCTTCCTTCGTGCGCTTGCCTCATGGCGTAGATTCAGGAAATCCCCTGATCATTTGCATAACATTCTGCCTTTAATAGCTAAATTTTTAGATCACAATAATTTACCAGGATATTTCGTCTTAATTTATCCAACTACGTAGAGGTCTGTATCTTCTTCTACACTGTCTCCCTGCGGATTTCTACCAATGTAGTGGGTCTTTCATCTTGGTGTCCATTTTTTTCTTACTCAGCTTCTAGCGCGCTGTACTTTGATTCGCTGCTCAGAAGTCCTACCAACGTAATTTTTGAGTAGCTCTGTCGCAGACTTTCTAACGTGAAAGATTCCATTGCTTCTCTCTTGTGCAATATAATGACCCTGACACATGTACTATTGGACTACTAACTTCAGCAAGCGGGATTACAACATATATCCGGCTTCTAATGTAACTTTATTACATTATTCCCGTAACTTTATACGATTATTAACATAATATGCCAATGATATGGACCATTTGGATTCAATATATATTCACATCTTATACATTTATTGATCTACTTTCTTGGTTCTACCTTTATCAGAAATGATGGTATGGATTTTTAAAGTAAAGTTCTTAATTTAAAAAAATATATTTAAAAGATATTTGAGATCAAACTGTGTGTGGTATTTCTACCATTGAAGATACATAAAAACAATGCTGTTAATGAGAGGTAAACATTTCAGAGCTCTAGCTTAAGTAGTTTCTGAGAAAATGGGTAACATTTACAAATATACGTAGTTCTTCAGAACTCACACTTGAAAATGTATATGCCACTTTCAAAACATAGATGCTACCAGGTTGCTTACCACATATACACCAGATAGGAAGTGGTATCATAGCAGCCAATGTAGCCAAGTTGTGTAGCAGGATGTTTTCCATAAATCGAGATAAATTACTGCCTTCTAGAGAAAATAGTTCTCGAGATATATTGTCTTAACTGACCGAGTGCCCATGAAATCCCCAGAAACGGTTGGTGCAGTGTAATAGGTTTTTAAAATTTATAAATACTTGCAGTCATCCAAAATCAATGAAGCAATGAAGAAAATCCAAATAACAATTTCCAAAAATAATAATAATTTTTACCATCAACACTTTTTATACTCCCCTTAAGCGATCTATCGGCCTTCCATGGTTCCATCGACCAATACAATCATCAAGGCGTTCACGCTCTCGTCCTCGTGCTTTCATACATCTCCCTTCAATGAAATCAGTCTGTGAGTCTGCCGTTCTCTCGTTCTTTTGCACTCTACCATGGTTTCCAATTAAACATCGCGTCATTTCGTTAAGCTATTATCTCAAAAGAGGGAAGGCCTCCTGAGTGGGAAGTGCAATGATGTTTAACTGGCCTTTCTATGCAAATCTGTGTTCTATATTAACCGCTATTGAAGGAATTTTTCAGTTTTGGCACCATTATCAGTAATTTCGTGGAAAAGGTCAGGCAGCTTTAATCAATTAAAAAAAATGATTTAAACAATCGCTTGTAACGTTTGGATATCGCCCATTACCTCACTGATGTTACAAAATAAGAAGGTATATATTCAAACCTGAAGAATAAGCTCTTGCTTTGTAGGCCCTTTGATGATTAACTCTTCTTTCTGTGGCTCCACATGGGTATACACACCAATGACACCTTTCCCGAATGAGTACTGGCCATCAGGCTGTTCTTTCCTGAAACAGACGAAATTTTGACCGCAAAACGTTATATGACATTCAAGCATTTACTGAAATTATAACTTGAATTCTGTAATGCGATCAGTGGTGAGATGGGAATATCATTGGGTGCAAAGGCTATGGGAAAATGGTCCAGGTTTCTCCAGATTTTCTCCCAAGAAGAGCAGAGTGCGGAGTGTGAGGCACAAACCCCAGTCACCGACGTAAGTGTCGGTGGAAATGTAGCTTACTGGAATATATTCCTATTGAATTATCTGTATACAACTTAACATTTCACGAAGCTCAAATTATTCAAACGAAAGTAATTAGATTAGGAGCGGAATTCTACATAATAATATTATTGGCTTTACGTCACACTGACCAATTGTACGGTTTTCGGACACGCCGAGGTGCCGGAATTTAATCCCTCAGTAGTTCTTTGACGTGTCAATAAATCTACTGAAACGAGGCTGGCGTATTTGAGCACCTGCAAATATCACAGTAGATTTGCTGGCACGGAAAAACTCCTGTGAAGCAGAATTTCGGCACCTCGGCGTCTCAAAAAGTCGTCAAAGTAGTAACTGGAACATATAAAACATTATTATTATTATTTTTATTATTATTATTATTATTATTATTATTATTATTATTATTATTATTATCAGATACGGTTTAATTTTCCTTTCTTTATACGTTGAAAGAAAACTGACACTCTACAATGTACGGTCAATGAAGAAAAAACCGAATGCATGGTACTGGATGCTTTAACTCTTATAATATTTTATCAGACTTAATTTTAATTAGTATAGAAATATCATTCATCTCCCATGTAGATAAAATGCCTGTGGATATCTACAACTAATATTATATCTATAGTAGAAAAGTGTACCTGCGAGGAATTTATACAGCACCATGCGCTCTTTTCCTTTTTTTTCTTTCTTTTTTTCTTTTTCGTCTGTGCAGAGGTACAGGGTTGAACGGGCAAGTTACGAATTGCAACTTTTTGAATGGAAAGAGACAATTTCCACTAAGAAAATAAAAAAATCCTGTTATTCATTTGAGTAAAACGTAATGGAGAATTCAACAACTTTTATGGTTGATTTTGTACAGTGATGTATTATTTCAATTTTTATCTCAGCAACTGGAGTCAAAAATTCTACCGTACGGTGCCTGAGAGAAAGTACAGAAGGTAATTAGATAGCTGTCTTATAGTCAGAAATATCCGAAATTCTGACTGAGACAGCAAACTTTATTATATGTTACCACCGAAGTTTTATTAAAATAAAAATAAAAATAATAATAATAATAATAATCGTATGGCCTCAGCTACCGTGTGCAGACATTTTCAATTTGACGCCATCTGGCTGTCTGCTCGTCAATTTCGACGTTCCGTTTTACTCTAGGCCCCCACTAGATGGCAGACCGAGTAAACCGAAACTCTCTTGGGCGTCAATGGCTGAGATTTAATGAATTTTGTCGGGTAAACACCAAATGTGTCACCAGAGATCTTTAACATGCCGACATCGTAGGACATGGAGTGTCGAATGGACTTTCTTCCGCCCTTCAAAAATCCGACTACCTCTGCCGGGTTTGAACCCGCTATCTTGGGATTCGGAGGCCGACACTCTACCGCTGATAATAATAGTCATAATAATTTGAAGTCACCATCACAGGTGCTGAACACGTCAACATACTTCCCTGCTCTTTAAATTTATGCCTATGACATGAACGGGGATTAATGCCGCGTATTTGAGATCATATGTCCGACACTCTACCTCTGATACACTTGCTGAGACGGAATCCAACCTACGTTTCTCTAACTAGGTACTTACTTTCTGTCCTGCTAGGCATTCCAAGGTACCCATTATAAGTGTAATAAGCTAAACTACAGTTCAAAGGAAGACTTACTTGTCGCCATTAAGAAGGTGTTTTCCACTTGAATCGGTCACGGCGATGAGGTTACCTGACGCTTTAACCTCTAGGACATTTATCTTGGTACTTCCTTCTGGAATAGTGGCAATCTTCTGGTAACCTATGTAAAGAAAATTGCCTTATTATACATATCCATAAGTTTACAGTTCACTACAGAGAGATCGGAAGTGATGTCGTCACTTAATTGTTACCTTATGTAGAGAATGAGATAGTCGGTATCGAACTATATGGGTAAAGACACATACACAAGGAATGGTTAAAAGGCTTAGGTGACGATTGGTAATCCCGTGCACAACTGTTAAGGCAAGTGGACAAATACTTCAATAACCGCGATTTATTTTAGCGTTTTGTCATTATCCGTGCACACTCAACTGCACAAAAATTGATCTTCGCAGAAGAAGACTTTCTTTCAAGAACCTCTTGTTTGAAGCCGATATTTTAAAAGATGCTGGAAGTGGTGAAACTGTATTAATACTACGCAGTCGCGTAATTCCTTGCAATTATCCACTTCCAATTAACGCTACATCAGTTCCTCACAAGTGTCTCCTTTGGCACATCCATGAATAAGTCGCAAACGCTCACTATCACTGAGGTTGATTTCGGAAATTCAGGTTGTTTTTTACTGTTTTGCTATTTGTTTTATGTCACATCAACACAGATATCTTGTAGCGATGATACGGTAGGACGGAAGCGACTGCAGCCTTAACTGAAGTACTGCCCTAGCATAGGAGTCGTAGAACTGTTACTAAATTCTATGGCGCGCTCACTGAGACCAAAAAACACTGATTAAGAAACTAGGCAATTATGACACCGAAGATCTTCGATATTGGAGACGTAAGGATATTCTCTCTCAAATCACCCCTTTGAGGGGTGCAGGCTATATCCTGGTCAGTGCGATTTTGTAGTAACAGTCCACAAATTATCAACATCACTGCAATCTCTAGATATAAATATATTAAGCACTAGCACTCAAGGACCTAATTGTGTCGACAGGCCAAAAATTCCTCATATGTTACCGGGACCTCCCGGCACTGTTGAGAATCGTGGCTTGCATTTGCCTGCTGTGAAATGGGAAACCATAGAAAACCATGTTTTTTTACAGGGTCCATCGCACTTTGCTTACTTTCGAGTCCGGACATCTAATTCTCTTTTTATACTTACGCCAGGCGGTGAGACGTAATACAGTGTTTACCGTGGCTCTCCAGGAATACAACGAATATCTTGAAGTTACTCTGTAGTAGCCGTAACGTGTTTCACATCTTATGCACAAATGTCATTCTTATGCCCGAGTGCACCAACCTCGGTAAAGGGAATACCGCGGTAAACTTTATAATTTACAAGGATAAAGTCGTATTTCTGTTGCACCAAGCTCGGTTTCGAGTTTACCGACGTTTTATAGCGGTGTAATCTTTACCGTCCGTGAAGGAGCGGTTATCTAAGAAAACCGTGGTAAGGTTTTATTTATTTTTGTTCTGTGGTAAAGATTCCTAAATGGAGCTTAACAAGTACAGGTTATGTCTCCAGTATGTTAATCAGTGTGAAAGAGATGAAGGGAGAGTAAGAGAAGAGGCGGGATTTATTTGAAGAACTAAGCGATGGTTTGTTCCGGAGAATATTTCGATTATGAAAGAAAAGAGTGAGTTATATTTTAGATATAATTGGCGAAAAATTGGAATGCCCTACTAGGAGGATCTATCCGATATCGCCTAGAAATCGCCTTCTAATAGCACTGCGGTTCTATGCAACTGGAACATTTCAAGGAGTGATCGGTGACGCCTGTGATGTTAGCAGAACAACAGTATGCCGCATAATGCATAAGGTTTCCGATGTAGTTGCCTCATTATCGCCATAGTTCATTAAACTACAACTTACGCAACTGGGACAGAGAGAGGTTAAGGAAGGCTGTCAATCTTCTATTTAGCTCGTTGCCTTCCCAGAATAGCAGGGTTCCCTGGTGTATTGGGTGCGCTGGACAGTCTCCCGGAGGTAAAAATTCAGAGGTGTTTAGAAACAGGAAAGTTTATTCCTCTCTAAAGGAGCAAACTGTGAGCAATTCGAACCTCATGAGAGCACGATATTTCACGAATCTTGGCTGAGAGTGAGTCTCGAGGCGGGATAAATTGCTGATGTTTTCGTTTGGGTGATGGAGGTTTTCCATGTAAATCTCTCCTTTTCAAAATCCCACTTCCCCCAGCAGAACATTGTTACAGCAGAGCCAAGAAATGCAAAAGAGAGAAAAGTGACTGTTAAAACGATCACTGCCTTCTGGACGAACAAAAGACAAGTGGCTATCAAAATTATCTCTGCATTCTGAATACTACTTCCAATTTCTTCCTAGGAGAATAATAGTGATCAAATCAAGCGTCAAGAAACCGCGGTAACGAAACCAAGCGATAGTAATGGTGCACTGCTTTTACGACCATACCACGGTAAATGATTTACCACGGTTTCGTAACGGCTGAAAATTACCGAGCATGGTGCACTCAGGCATTAGGTTACAACTATTTACTTGCTAAGGAGCCTGTCTTTTAACAGACAGATCACCATATTCAAACTTTCATTGCGGCCACCTATATGGCCGAGCTATTGAAGACAGGTATGATCTTCTTCTCCTTGTATCATGTCCTCATTGGATGCCGGCTGTCATCAAGTTCTTGTTCTCAGCAAATCGGAAAAGACTGGAGGTACAGGACCTATACCACTCTCGTAGATTCACAGGTATGGTAGCAGGGATATAGGGAACAATTTTGCCTTATCCTGTCGTCTTTTGTTGGTGATTTAAACATCACCGATTTTTCTTCGAGGATGATGGTAATATTTATATTTTTAATGGTGGTGGTGATTACTTATTTTTCCTATTTGCTTTACGTCGCACTGACACAGATAGATCTTATGGCGACGATGGCATAGGAAAGGCCTAGGAATGGGAAGCAAGCGGCCGTGGCCTTCACTGAGGTAAGCCCCAGCATTTTCCAGGTGTGAAAATAGGAAACCACGGAAATCCATCATCAGGACTGCCGACAGTGGGGTTCGAACCTACTTTCTCCCGGATGCAAGCACACAGCTTGCCGCACGGCCAACTCGTCCGGTGTGATTACTGTTTTAAGAGGAAGTGCAGCTGGGTAACGATCCACTATTATCAATAATCAGAAGGAAACTGGAAGGGTCCGATACTTCGAAGAACGAAGGTATCAGAAAAATAAAGGGACGGGTCACCAAGGAGGTGAAGACTCCCTAGGACTCGCAAACGTAATACCATCGGGGTCGGAAAAGATCAAGTGTTGACAAACTAAGGGAGGCTGAATAGGAAGGATTAAGGCGAGTTGCGTTACACGACTAAGTGAAATGTGTGCCAGACTCAGCTAGAGGACCCATGGTTGCAACTCACGCTCCCAGGATGGAAAACCCTGGGTCCCCTTTTGGGCGGCTTTTACGACAGGCAGGTGTTATCGTGAACATATTCTACCGCCGACTCCCACAGGGAGAAGGAAGAACGGGGTGATGACGATGATGATGATGGAGATTGCTTTTAAACAAGTTCAAATGATGTTATCGACCTCTTCAGGGAAAAGAAGTTCGGTTAAGGTCAGAATAACTTTTCTCTGAAAACTGGAAAGAAAACGTGCATACTAAAACACAGAATCATACTTGCTCTACTCGTAACATTTTTCAATATACGATATGTGATCCCGTAACTTACCATCGCCCTTTGATTCAGTATATACACCCTCCACTAGCTTGCAGCCTGTTCCATCTCCTTTGCAGATACCGCACTCATCTTCTACTGCATCGGAGTCCAATATCCAGTCACATCCTACTTTCTGAAATGAGAAAGCCGTTCAATCAGTCAATCAATATTGATCTGCATTCAGGGCAGGTTTTCCTAGCCTTTTCTTAAATGATTTCAAAGGAATTGGAAATTTATTAAACATCACCCTTGGTAAGTAATTCCAGTCCCTAACTCCTTTCCTATAAATGAATATTTGCCTCAATTTGTTCTCTTGAATTCCAACTTTATCTTCATATTGTGATCCGTCCTACTCTTACAGACGCCACTCAAACTTACTCGTCTAATTATGCCATTCCACGCCATCTCTCCGCTGACAGCTCGGAAATACCACTTAGTCGAGCAGCTCGTCTTCTTTCTCCCAATTCTTCCTAGCCCAAACATTGCAACATTTTTGTAACGCTACTCTTTTGTCGGAAATCACCCAGAGCAAACCGAGCTGTTTTTCTTTGAATTTTTTTCGAGTTCTTGAATCAGGTAAACCTGGTGAGAATCGAGGATCCCATACACTGGAACCATACTCTAGTTGGGGTCTTACCAGAGACTTATATGCCCGCTCTTTACATCCTTACTATAACCCCTAAACACCCTCATAACCATGTGTAGAGATTTGTGTCCTTTATATATAATCCCATTTATGTGATTACCCCAATGAAGATCTTTCCTTATATTAACACCTAGATACTTACAATGATCCCCAAGAGGAACTTTCACCCCTATCAACGCAGTAATTAAAACTGAGAGGACTTTTCCTATTTGTGAAACTCACAACCTGACTTTTAACCCCGTTTATCAACATACCATTGCCTGCTGTCCATCTCACAACATTATCGAGGTCATTTTGCAGTTGCTCACAATCTTGTAACTGAATAACATCATCCGCAAAAAGCCTTACCTCTGATTCCACTTCTTTACTCATATCATTTTTATATATAAGAAAATATAAAGGTTCAATAACACTGCGTTGAGGAATTCCCCTCTTACTTATTACAGGGTCAGTTAAAGCTTCACCTACTCTAATTCTCTGAGATCTATTTTCTAGAAATATAGCAACCCATTCAGTCACTTATTTTGTCTATTATTTTGGAAAAATCGTGTACCAGAGTAAATGAAAAAATGTTGAGGCTATGCCACGTTATGGATGATAAAATCGTGCACCAGAGTTGAGAATGAACTCGAAAAAAATAGATGAACGCCCGATGAGTGAAGCTGGGAGATACCACTATGAGAATAATTTATCTACTGAATGAGAGGTATAATTTAAGTATATGTTAGATTGATTGCCCAAATTTTTGAATACTGGTTTGAGTGTTTTGACTGATCACTTTGATCGAGTGAACATTTAATTTCACATTTTATTAAATAATTGTTGAGATAATGTTGCATGACGAGTGTGATATGCTAGATAGGAGGATGTTGTGATGTTTATCGTCTGTATTCGTATTATACGTCGTGGAAGTCGTAGGCTCACTAATGACCCATCGTTTTCAGAATTGGCCCAAGGGCAGTTTCTACAAATATTTAAGGAATTATGTGAGAATAATAAATCTATCAACGATAACTTAGGTGAACATATTAGATCCATCAACGATAACTTAAGTGAGAGTATTAAATCTATCAGTGAAAATTTGGATAGTGCAGATGTAGAATTAAAATGCGTGAAGGAAGTCGTACAAAATGTTGACATTAAAGTACAGGACATGCAGGATAGTTGTAAGGAATATTAGGAAGGACAATCGTGACTTAAAAAATTAAATTAACCAGCAGTTCATAGAAACTCGCGAGCTACATCGTGTTCTTAGCGAGAATCAGGACATAATTAGGGGAGACCTCGATAGGCTCGTCAACGAAAGTAGGGAACTACATAAGCAGTTGATGTCAGATCAAGCTGAGCTTAGGGCCGATCTGAAGACAGAGGTAGAGAAGTTCAACATCCTGCGTAAAAACGACAAGTCAAAGGTCTTCACAGCGATGCATGAACATAATGATATGCTGTCCAAAGAGATAACCGTAGTTAATGCCTAAGTAGACTAGATAGCCGAAGACATCAAGGTGACGATAGACCAGCGCATTAAGGCATTTGACGAGGAATTACTCCTGAGAGCCCAGGAAGATATAGGGAAAATGCATAAATCTCAGAATCTACTGGCTGGAATGATCGAGGACGTCGAACTAGATATAAATGATCAGGCGAAGGAGATATTCGATATGAGTGAAGATTGGTCCTTCAAGTTTAAAGATACTCAAGAGAAAGTCGTTACTTTGAAGAATGAGATGACATCCGCTCATGAGGAGACCAACGAGAAGTTCGACTCACTTAACGGGGAAGTTAGTGCCCAGAAATTAGAACTGGATGGGTTACTGAGTAATCTCGTGGGAGTTCAAGCCAAGATAGAGGAGTTTGTTAGTAAAGCACGAAACACCTCCGACATGTCGTTCAGTTGTCCTAGTAATGCTAGTAGTCCCGTACATATTACTGGGAACGGACACACTGACAATTCTACCCATTCTCAGGGGCAAAACGTCACGAATGTCATAAATATGATCCGGCTTAAGGAAGATCAGCCTAAGAAATTCGATGACAGTGTTACCCAGACGCCAAAGGGTTTTCTTAGAAAGCTCAGAGAGTATATCCGAGACAATAGGATACCTGAAGGGAGGCAACTAAGGACTGTAGAACAACGGTACTTAGACGGAGTTGCGTTACGCTGGTTTCGGAGTTGCGTTACGCTGGTTTAAAGGGTTCCGATATAACTTAGAGAAATTTCAGACAGAATTTTGGGGAAAAGTTTGAAATTGTGAAATTCAACAAAACCTAAGCCTAGAGCTGTATTCTCGCAGGTATAATACTGCCGGACCTCCTAAATTTTCTCTCTACTTTACTGAACAATTGGTTAAGTTCAAGGACCTAGAATCAGCTTCGACTCAACAAGAACTGGTTCAGGCTATCCAGAAACAGTTCCCGCCCGATGTTCAGAGGGTATTAATTGCTGCGAAGGTCGAAACCCCTGTGCAGGCGGAATTGATATTGCGACAGTTGGACAATACTCATCCGCATCAATCAGCACCACGGATAGTCAGGCATTCGGAACATCAGGTGAACGTCGTGAGTCACAGCCAGGAGAATGCACTAGATAGGGAAGTTTCACAAGCACCTAGATACGAGAACGAAGGGCGACGATTTGAAACTAGACCAAACCGGGATAGAAAGATCTGGGAACAGCCTAGATACCATCACGAAGAGTGGTATAGACGCCGTGAACAGTGGAGAAGGAACCAGGGTCAATATCAGGGAAACTCTGATCAAGGACGCAGGTACCATCGCAGGAATGGAGGCAACAGAAGATGGAATAGTCATGAAAATTCCAGACGTTCTGACCGTTGGTACGGGCCTGAAGAGAGAAGAAGGGAAGGAGGTCAGTATCTGAGAGAGCTGAGATCAGGCACCGGACACAAGTGGAAGGACAGTATCCAACGAGGGGAAGCAAACACTGACTGTGTTGAAACGCAAGACATGTCCCATACTGGTGCTATACCAAGGACATACAAACAAGATAAAGATTTGGAACCTGAAGCATCGCATTTTGATGTGAATGCAAGTTCGTCAAGAAGTTGGAAGGACAAACCACCTAACTTCCAATAAGTCAACTACAATTCACTGGAGCTCGACCCCGTAACCGAGAACTCACCAAGTAACCAAGAACTACCAGGAAACTGAAGGCATCAGCCAACATACGTACACCAGGAGATGAGCAACTGTAGAAGAGATAAGAAAAGAATTAATGTTCAAAGGTCATGTTTCATCAGTAGTCGAAATTAGAAATTTCACCATCTGGATTGTTTAAATGGAATTCCTTGTCACTGCGCGAAAGGAACTCGTGTCTTGGGGGAAATATGAACCCATGACCTTTGTGCCCTAAGAATTTTAAGTATGAAAAGTTACTACATTTATGAATATTTCTTGACATTACGGGAGTGATACGTGACAAGAGGTAGCTACTTTCCGTCCCACGCTCTGAGATGTGACGTCATCCGCATGTGTCGGTAGTGGAAGGATACAGAAGAAAGTTTATGTTGAATAAATATAATTAAATGAAAGAATTAGTGGTGAATGCAATATAGTGATGGTCTTGTATTTATCTATACGACAATTGGTCTTTAGCCAGACAGATTTGAGACTGCAAAGCCATTTTGGTGGATTATTTCAGAAGGGCGTGCGTGTCTAGCGTCCCCACGTTAAGTCGACAGAAAATAGTGCCTATCAAATGAGGTCATTTAACCAGTTAAATTAATAAGCATAAATTTTAAATGTTCAGGACCACTACTCCTAGTGAGTTAACAAATATATGGTTGCATCCAAAACTCTTTTAAATACGGTTCATTTAAGTCGAAAATTGTACGCAAATTTTCTTGGCGGCAAAGGGAAAATGCCGGGAGAGAGGTGGTAATGGCTATAAATATAGAAGGGACACGATGTTGAAACCCCTGCATTGTGTTATTGAATCTTGAGCGAGTGAGTTGGACTGTTCTGTAAATCAAGCGACAAAAGTAGACTAAGTCCGACGAACAGATTTTGGCCGATGTGGCTGGTGGCTTAAATCCAAGTGGATTCATTTTGATAAAAAAAAAGGCGGTCAAGATACCGCAGAAGTATTAGAAAGTTGTAAAATATTTTTTGTGTTGTAAAAGTAATTCATGTGCGGGCAGTAACTACCATCAGTCGAATGCGATCAACGGAGACACGTGTGAAGGATATTTCTTTTCTTATGTTTTATTTCCAGGAAAAATAAATAAATAAATATTATGATGTACAGCCAGAAATGTAAAATGGCTAGATAAGCGACGGAAAGTCGCGGGTGAGCCAAAGGATGGAATCCGACGTAGATCTAAGCCTTGCCATCTTTACCACTTACTACATCTTGTTTTGTGATGACAAACTTATGTACATTTGAAATGGGTTTTTATGACGCAGTTGGTCACCCATATGTTTTTTGGCGAATGTCAGAAATATGATGAAAGGTCATAAGTTTTATTATCTGCTTGGATCATTTTTTAAAATATTGCGAGTGCCGTGTGGCATGTGAAAGTTATTAGTGAGGGTTTCGCATTGATATCACGTCCAGAGGAGATCGTCATTTCAGTGAATTTATTGCCTATACTTTTGTGATGTCAAATTAAGATAATTTCATCTGACGTAAAATTTCTCTGTTTGAATTTTGACGTAAATGATGTAAGAAATCCCTGGTTACCCATTTTCAATCGAGTGGAAGCGCGCTGTCTGGTTGATAAATGTAGAGCGGTGAATTTTGTCACGAAGCAAAACGTTATTCTACGTCCATTTAAACTGTGTCTGACTGATAATACAATATAGTAGAAATTTGACAGTCATTTTGTGAAAATCCAGGTTTGAAAATACCAGATCATTATGCGAAATGTTCAATAGTAATGTATTTGTGCGTATTATGCGTCGTAGATTCTAAGTATTTTTATTCCAGTTTTTTTTTTGTTCAGTGAGAGCCGTCGAGTTGAGGAAAGAGTTAGATTTGCCGGATGAGTTGAGATAGGATTTGTGAATCAGGTTATTGGAAGCCTGTAAATGGGCCGGGATATGTATAAGCCCGAGGGAGATTTTGTGTAATGTTTGGGATGGAATGTAGAACTAGAGAATCCACGCCGGTATTAATTAGCGACGTGTACAATTATTGTAGGGCATTTTGAAGTATATCTATGTGCATTTTGTTGGTCAGAAATATCGTATTTGTTTAATTATGTCGGCGAAGTTAAAGGTGTCATTCTTAGAAGCCAGTCAGGCAAGACGAAACAGAAGTTTCATATCACAGCGGAACGAGGGTCGTTTGTGTCTCGAGGCCGTCAGCTGATAGGAGTTCGCAGCTCGAGAATAACGGGATTTGGGTAGTGTGTTAGAATTGAGATCGCATTTCTTGGCAGTGGTTACATTTAACTGTTGGATCTAGTTGAAATTTTCATCCGGGAACAACGTCTAGGTTATTAGATACTGTAAATTTGTTTAATTGAGTTTGTAATATACATTTGAGACCATGAACTTAGAATATAATGAGTAAGGTTAGCCATTTTCAGAGTTGTGCAAAATATAGAGCGATGGTAATGATGGTTGTTTTGTTTGTGAGGGGTGCACAAAGCTTCACGGAAATGTTATGACAAGATATGACATCGTAATCGGTTTATATTGTACGGCGAGTTACTTTTGATTTTGTACTTAGTTATCAGGGTTATCCAAGTAGTAATAATGGTTATTAATAGATTAAATTAAAGTGTGATGTCACGAAACAAGATAATACTGGAGATAAATGATGTAAATTTTTCCAGCTACAGGAATAAACAACCGACGATATATATCCAACATGATTAAAAATGAATTACGCCAAGACTTGTGTAGGGACTTGTGAAAGAAACCATTCGTCCGCGGAGATAGAATTTATTGTTCATTAAGGTTTCATTAAATCATTTACATTTATTTCATTATTAAACCGTATTTTGAAATAACTTTAAATCAAGCGAATAACTTTAGATGCATTCTGGAAATCTTAGTTTATTTTTCTGGGAAATGTGTAAATGTTAACGTAACGATTAGGGACATATTCGAAGGTAATGCATTTTACTGCCACAAAGTATTGTGATCAGTGTTGTTGTTGCATTATTTGACCTTTGATTGATTGAGCAGTAAATGTGCTGGGGTTAGTAAAGTGAATACTTTGGTCATCAACCGATGTGGCTTAATTGTGTTTAGCCTTCAGCTTAGAAACTTGGATGGTCATGGGGTCATCAACCTCAGTGACTTAGAGTAGGGCCATATGCCACCGTAGCATCATTTTCCTTGCGTTCATCATCCACAATGACTTTAAAGTAACTTAGAAGTTTAGATGTCGGTCCATGACATAGACGCAGGTCACATCGATTCAATTAAAGGTGCATGCCGTATAACCACTGTGTGACACACACCGATTGGACTGCCTTAATTATACCCAGAGTCCAGAGTTCGTGTTACGAGGACTGGACCATAAAGAATCACTATGATGGTACATGTAGTCTCACATGGAAGCCGAATTTAAGGATTTCCAGACTTTCTTTTCTTTAATTAATAATTGAGACAATGGTTTCTAATAAGGATGCCCATCAGGCAGTTATGTCAAAGGCTCACACCAGTGTTCTGACCCTCTGTGTAAAATGATTGTGGTGTCCAGTGGACACTATTGGATCCCAATGATACCGGTGATAAATGATTAATTCTTCAGAGATTACTTGAATAAATTGGAATATTTTTTAAACAGACCTTTCATTTGAGTAGATAGATTAGAATTACTGAACCCTACCTTTAACTCAGCAAGTGACGAAGAACCCGATACCACCCAAGAGACAGATCTCATGATATTTTGCTGATAGGTAAGGAAGGTAGGTATCCTTCATAGTGGACCAAAGGGTTCAGTATGATATGTACAGTTCTCTTGTATTTCAGTCCTGGTTATACTGTGTCTTCACTCGTGATGAAACTTACTCGCCATTTAGGGAATATATAATATCATCGGACGTCTGATGATAAGTTTGAAATACTCTTTTCAAAAGCTCAATTAGCAGGGAAAGTCGCTTACCCAAACAACAGGGGGGGTAGAATCAAACTTACGGAGTTCCTTAATATTGTACATAAAGAAAAGTATAATAATAATAATAATAATAATAATAATCGTATGGCCTCAGCTACCGTTTGCAGACATTTCGATTTGACGCCATCTGGCTGTCTGCTCGTCAATTTCGACGTTCCGGTTTACTCTGTAACTATTTATAAGAAAAGTATCATGTAAAGGAACTGATGCCCCATGTCTGAGAGCATGTGGACGAATGACTGTATGGCAGATCGGTAGAGTGAAAAGAATAAGTGAATCAATGGCTGATTAGATAAATGTTGATGAAGAAAATGAATGGGCTTTGAGAAGATTTGCACAGTATTTTGTAAACCATGTAAATATAGGAAATAATATCTCATTTTGAGGAACATTTTAAATATACACGGAGTTAACATTGTTCACTAGATACTCCATATTTCTGTACAGAATTGCAGTAAACCTCGCACTTTGTACATTCTAACAGGAAAAGTGTAACGTGCCTGTTTTAATTGAGCTCACAATTGACAAGTACTTCCTCAGATGTGTTGCGGTGTGGTTACTGCAGTTACGTTCTACTTCTGGCCCTGTTAATCGGGATTCCGTTTCCTATGCAATAGGAGTGGGTATAGTCTGAACTATTACACTTCTTGCGCTCAGATGGTTAGGATTATACAACCCACCGATGGCTGATTCAGCAAACAGAACGCGTCTGAGTCAGTTTGGACTTAATGTTATTCGAGTAAGGGGAGGTAACGATGCAGAGACAATAGAATACAAAGTGTTCACAACAGGTGTTAAAAATTGAAATACAGACTGTGGGGTAGGACTATTCATCACGGATAATATTCAACGCAACGTAGTTTCTGTTAGGCACGTAAATGAGTGACGACGTAGGTAGACTTATCAGATGGAGGAATTACATCGAGACTTGGCTCAGTCTATTCACCATGTGAGGGTCCAAGTGAGGATCAAGTAATCAAGTCGTATGAAGAATTGAGTGAAAATGTAGTCAGAGTCAACAGTAAGGTTGAGATAGTGTAATGGGCGATTTTGATGCGAGAGTCGGAACTAGAACTGAAGAATTTGATAAGGTGCTGGACAAATGTGGGAGAGATACGGAAGTTAATAGGAATGGGGAGCGTTTACTGAACGTCTGCGATAGTACGGGATTAGCAATTGCGAATACTTTCTTCAAGTATAAGGCTATTTACGGTTACACATAGGAGGGTAGGGGAACCAGATCCGTGATACCTAACTGACTTTAAATTCATAAATTCTGTTAGAATGTACTGAGTATTCGGCAACTTTTTACTGTACAGACCACTATCAGATCTGCAGTAAATTAAGTACATCTAGGCGTAGGGTAGAGAAAGTGAAATCTGCCTGCAGACGAATAAGTGAAAATCCTCCTAGACGAGGAATCTAGATAGAAGTACATGTATGTAATTAGTCAAAAGATCCGAACACTAGACGGTAAGAAGGTTCAGAATATAGAAAATTGGTGGCATACAGGGATGCTGTCGTAGAAAAAGAAAAGGTATGCTTAGGAAGAACTCTGTGCAAAGATGGGGAAAAGCGAACATCTTGGCGGAATGATGAAGTGTGGACAACTTGTAAACATAAAAAGAAGGCGTATCAGAAATGGATCCAAACAAGGATTAATGCAGACAGGGAAATATACGTAGATGAAGGAAACAGAACGAAAGTAATAAACCAAGAAGTCATGGTAAGATTTCGGTAATAACCTGGGAAGGCTAATTCAAGCGGCAGGGAATCCTTTCTGGACAGTAATAAGGGAGGGGGAAAAGCAAATCTGTAATGCTTTGGGTAAATCGGTTGTAGTTATAGTACTTCCCAGGGAAGCACTGGGCGCGTGGTAGGAATATTTTGGAAATTTACCTAATTTAAAAGGAAACCTTTCTGGTGACGCCGTGGACAACCGAGCTCATAGGGAAGAGGGAAATAATGTTAGTGAAATTACGCTTAAGGAAACTGAAATGATGGTAATTAAATTCATTTGTCGTAAGAAAGCAGGAAGAGATGGATTTAGACCTGACATGGTGAAATATTGTGGGAAGGCAGGAATGAAATGGCTTCGTAGATTAGCATGGAATGTTATAAAGTTATCTGCTGATTGGACGATAGCAGTAATTGCACATACCTTGTAACCGTACAACAGGGTTACAGATTCCATTCAGTTTTTATTATTGTTATTGTTATTATTATTATTATTATTATTATTATTATTATTATTATTATTATTATTATTATTATTATTATTATGTCACGGATTTCGGATACATATTGTAGTGTACCTAGACACTTATCAAGTTACCTTTGAATCAAACTAATTAGCATGAATATTTCGACTCATCGAAACTGAACTGGAAGTATTTTATGCTGCGAGCTCATAATTGCACGGTCCGCCACTGTAGCGCTCGCATTCAGTAGGCATGCTGTCGAGATTGTACTGCCATCTAGCAGCATCGACGGAACTAAATACAACCTTTTCTCCATGCACGAACGACAATGGGTGACGGTTGTTGTTTTTTTTTTTGTGCGAGTCAGACTGGACAAAGCTACTTCTGCGATTGCTGATGGATTTTAACTTGAAATAAGGAAGAAAGAAGACAAAATGTGGATTGGTTTTGATTCTGGGTGATCATGTCGCCGAGGGCGATGACCTTATCGCCATAAAATTTCCTTTTTTCCAGTAATTTGAAAATAATCTGTGAGTAAGCATCCATTTCTTATTTACCCAGGAGATCTAACCGTGTGAGGAGCAAATCGGATAATTCCAGGTTACCGAGTGTATTATTTGAATTCGTCTGGCTTAGTTGAACTGCTTAAATCTATAATATTCTACTATCCAAATCATCTTCGTGCACGAGAGATTAAATTCATCTTTACCTGTAATAGACTGTAATCTTCGTCATTTAGAATTGTGAATTAACTACCATTTGTTGGGCCTTTTATGTAACTATTGGTAAAGTTATAGCGCGTGTTAAATCCTTGTAATCTGAAAATCCCTATCAGGGAAGTGATTAAGAGTCGAAAATTGCTTCTTATCACCTATTCTGCTGTGTATTTATCCTTTCTGGGTGGGTAGCTATTTTGTTGGAGTTGGACATGTGACCCCGTCGCTATGGCAGCAGTATTTACATGTGTGTGGGCGTTGCCGGTATTATTTTGGCATTTGCCGTCTCTGCCCTTTTGTTATGTGAGGACAGCTGACGTGCGCTGCGAGGGTGATTGTTCAATTTTTTGCTGTCGGGAAAAGATGTGATCCTGTTATGCATCTCCATTTCTCCGTATGCTTGGCGGTTGTGATCTACTGATACTTAATTCTGGATTATATTTGATTTGGCGACTAATTGTAATTGTTGGTCACTTTATATTTGATTGAACTTCTCTTTTCCTAGGATCGTTGGTATTGAACTTATGATCTGTGGGATTCACACGCAACTGCTCCCGTGCTGCAGTTGAAGTGGTTCTTAAGAAACATTTCTTACTCTCGAAAACGCTATTGTGTGAAAACCCGGTCTTAGGTTAAGTGTACATTAATTAAGCTGTTCTTTCTTTCATTTCGTAAGGTTGTTTTTCTAATTTATCCTCACTGAGGATTTCTCCAAGGATTTGGTTTGTGAGCACAGATTATTTTTTCTTTTCATTTTCTTTCACTGATTTTAATTTTTATGAACTTGAAATTTCTAAAATTAATTTAATACCTTTAATTTTGTGTAACTGAATTTGAACTTGATCTTTTAATTACAATTAATTTATTTAATTCCCTTAATTTTGCCTAATTGAATTTGCACTTGATCTTTTATTTACAATTAATTAATTTTTCTGTTATTAAAGTTATGTGTAACTTGAACATGAATTATTATTTTAGTCAGTAAGTATTATTTCTCGTTCAATCTACTCGACCTCTGTAAGCCTAGTAGTTTCCTTGCCTTGCTTCGATCTTCTCTTGGGAAAATCTTGGTAAGTGCTTTACTTTGTTATATTTCCCTGATTGTGCAACTGCTGTCTCGTAATACCTCTCTTGTAAGTTAGTGACAATTATTATTATTATTATTATTATTATTATTATTATTATTATTATTATTAACCCGATTCATTAAATTTTATATTCTGTTTCTCATCATTTAGACTGTAATAATTAGGTATCACGCATATTATTGTATTTAATCATAGGTTAAGTGAATTTTGTTTGTAATTATTCTGTATATTAATGGGATTTGTTGGTTTCAAATATTCATGCTGTGGCTTGTAACTCTGGCCAGATGAGCTGGCATAGTATTTTGCAATCGAGGCTATGTTTAACTGAGAATGTATTGAACAAGTAGGTTTTCCTCTCATACATGCAATATAGTCATCTGTAATCCGCTTGGGCACACTTAGACGACACATGACTGATGACATCAGTGCGTGGGCACGTGATTGCGACCAAGTGTCTGTATTCGCCAGCTACTGTATGTTGAGGTGGAAGGGATGACCCGAGAGTAGGGAGACGAGTGGTCATCACGAGGTTATAAAAGTCGATGCAACGGTGGTGAGAGGTATCATATCATATGTATCAAATGGATCAAATGGAAGAAGTGAAGGAAGAGTGATGGTCAGTGGCCTTAGAGTGGTGGTCATAGCTAATAGGTGTGTTTGAAGAGGTTTTGGAATCATCGAGGAGGTCTACAAGTGGTGGTTGTATCCGAGTAAAGACTGGTACTATGCTGATAGTGAAACATCATTTACTTTTGAGGATGGACTTCACAAGGTGTGTCAATAATATTTTCCAATTTCTTACGATCTATTGAGTGGCAGTAACTACATTGGAGCTTACTACACGCGTACATGGTATGTAGGTCAACTCCAGGTTACATAAGAAGATAACAGCAGACGGCTCCCGACTTCAGCTCATAGGTTTCTCCAGGAATTTCAAGTTCAACAGCGGTGTATGCAGACATCAGGTAATTAAAGCATCAGACATGTTATGCAGTAATAACATGAAGAAGAATGTAATCAGCGGCGATATCACATTTCACTTCAAGTTCATGCCAATAGCTTTTTTGTTTAGATTAAATTTTCTTTTTAAATGTTACAGCAAATCTCCTTTTATATATATTTTTATTAAATTAAACTACGTCAATGATTGTTCATTGTGACGTAAATTATAGTCATAAACTCAGTTTTATTTTAATTATAATAAGTGATTCTATTTCCAAGTACAATCCTCAATTGTGGAAATGCAACCGTAATCTACAATTCTCCTGATCCATATCCCTGTATATTGCCAGATGTGTGAGTTTATCACCTCTCGCCTTGAGATAATGGATATAAGAGGTATGCTCTACCGAGTTTTGTTGTATTTTCTTAAAAAGCAACTGGCGCTGAAACAAATGTTATGTATATTGTGTGAAAGAGATGAAGGTATAAGAAAAGTGGTAGGAGTAGCTACAACGTGTCACCTGCAACGTGGGACTCGAAAGGTTCAGAAAAAGTGATTCTGAATGGCAATATACATGGATCAGTTCTTTTAATGAGTACGCACATGTTAAATTCACCGAGTAATGTTAGGAAGATCATTTTGTTGAATTTTGCATTTAAGGGGTATTGTCAGAGGAAGTGCAAAGGGAAATAGCTTTGAGATCGCGAAAAATTAGTAGGAAACCGAAGATAGACAAGGATAGCAATATGCAGTTATGTGATGAGGCTGATGTTATTGTGTCCAAGGAAATCCAAAGTGGTAACATGAATAGGAAGTTGGTGACTAAGGTGGGACCTGCTGAAAGCCAGAAAATAGTAGAAACTGAGGAAAACGCTGTCACGCAAGATCAAAGTAAAGGGGATATTGACCTTGGTTTATTAATTTCCTGGTGTCCAAATTGACTGAGCAGAATAATGCCATTAGTGAGAAAATTGAATCTTAGAATAATATTATGAGTGAGAAAATTGAATCTCAGAATAATATCATTAGTGAGAAAATTGAATCTCAAAATAAGGTCATTAGTGAGATAATTGAATTTCAAAATGATGTCATGAGTGAGAAAATTGAAGCTCAGAGTAATGTCATAAATAGTATTAATGAGAAGATTGATGATGTTAGTAATAAGATAGATCATAAGATGTTAGATATAAGTAAGCAAATTAATAATTTAGAAAGTAAGGTAAATAGTTAGTGTAGTGACATCAGAGCTGAGATGGAATTGGGTCGGAGCAATCTCCATACGGAAATAGAGCAAATTAGTGAGACATGCATCAAACAGATTGATGCATTAGGCGCCAAGATCGAGTCTAATAAGGGGGAAATCAATGAGTTAGTGGAAGAAAGTTTTGAAAAGATAACCAATACAGTGGAGCAAGAAACTAGGAAATGTATTGGTAGGGAAGAACATGTGGAAAGGAAACTTGGAGAAGTAGGTGATCTAGGGAGTGAGCAAAAATCATTATCACAGAAGGTGAGAGAGTCGAAAAAAAGTTGGAGGAATTAAGAAAAATTCAAGAAAAGACTGAGGAAACAGTGGAAGAAAAATTTCTGAGTTGCCAGAGAGTACTCCAGAAAGAAGTGCGTGTTAGTAAGAATGTACGTGAGATAATTGTAAATAATGGTTTAATCACTAGAGGTCATGATATACCTAAGTTTTCTGGGAAAGAATTTAACCCGATGGAATTTATGAGAGTAGTAGAGAAGAAATTTGCTGTTCAATTATGGGACAATATTATTAGCTGGGAAACTGTATTGGAGATCTTATCTAATGCTTTCGTAGGAGAGACTAAGTCTTGGTTTCATGTATATAAAAGCTCGATGTCTTGTCTAACTGAATTTAAGGAAAAATTCATAGCTAAATTTTGGAGTGAAGGTGTTCAGAGTAGAGAGAGAGAGAGAGAGTAATGTTTGGCAGGTATAATTCTAACGAGGGTGTTAGAATGACAGAATACCTTTTGGCTCATGTTTTGGTGTGGAGAAATTTGGAATGTATTGGACCTGAGGCTGATATAGTTAGACTTATGGCTAAGCACTATCCCGATAAAATAAGAGAAGCTGTTTGTATGCAAAGAGTGGAGACTATTAAGGAAAAGGAAATTTTGTTGGAAAGTTTTGATGCTTTAAGTAATACCCTGAACAATAGTAGGACACAAAGTAGGAATGTTGAAGGAAGGGGTAACCAATCTAATAATCAGGACAGGCCTATGAATAATCGTAACTACAGAAGAGAATATCAGGAGGGACCTAATAATAATTTCCACAGGGAGAGAAGTTATCAAAATAGTTCGGAACATTTCAGGACTGGGAGGCGTGATTATGGAAATCAACCAGAAACTGGGAGGCGGGAGAATACAGGCCATAATAATAATAATAATAATAATAATAATAATAATAATAATAATAATAATAAAGCTAGAGGTAATAGACAACAGGGGAGGCCGACTGAGGTATGTAACCAACAAGTCGTAACCGAACCAAGTAATTTAAACGCGCAACGGGCTGTATAAACAGGTCACTGAGACAGTCCGTAAATGGTGAGTTCACGTATAAGGTAGATAAGTCAGTTAATGTCGACCAGCCTATAGTTGTAAGTGAACATGATTTTGACCTAAGTAGCAATAATTCAAATGCTTTATGTGACGCCTTAATCGTAGAAAATAAATTTTATAAGTGTAGTTTAAATTTAGATATAAGGCAAGATTTGTTAAGTGATCTAATATTATGTAATTAGGATAATTTAAGTAGTGTTACTGTTACACCGACGATTGAACTGCTGATATGAGGCAGGAAAGTTAAGATTTTGTTGGATTTTGGCAGTGAGAAGTCATGCGTAAATTGTAAGCTGTATGCGGAAGTTTTGAGAGAGAAGTATGATGTAGCGGAAATGCCAGTGAGGAATACGTTCATCGTAACAGCTGTTGGAAACAAGTCTCAAAGGGTGAATAAACAAATAGCTGTCCCCATTATATAAGTGGAGAATGTATTTTCCAACCATGCTTAGTTGTGCCTAATTTAGTTTATGCCGTTATTTTAGGTACAGACTGGTTAACGTGTCACAAGGCTAAATTAAATTTTGATCTGTGTAATGTCAATCTTATTTGGGGAAAGAGTAGCAGGGAAGTCAGGTTACCATATGATTTTTGTCAGAAATTAGTGCGAATAAAGTGTGTTCTAGTACGGAAGGGTCTTATGAAATTCCTAATATTAGGAGAAATATTGATGTCTGCCAAAAGAGAGATTCTAGAGATGAATTGTATGAGACAGTGGAGAAATGTAATTTAGCGGAAAGTCAGAAGGGCGAATTGTGGGAATTGTTGATATCACATTGTGATGTTTTTCGTAACCGGCCTGGTAGAACACATCTTTACGAACACAAATTTAATGTTCTTGATAACTCAACTCTTGTAGGACTATATTGGATGAATTTGAGCTTGGTGACAAGGTTTTACTCAGGGTGCCCCTGCCGTCATCAGCTGAAGCTGGTCAATTTTCTAAGTTTTTCTTGTCATATCAGGGATAATTCACCGTAGTGAAACGGATTGGGAAATGTGCTTATTCATTAAAAGACAAGGAAGGGAAGATCGTAGGCACATACAATATAAGAAATCTTCAGAAACATATCATGTGAGTTTGTTGATTAATTCTCATTACTATGTTAATTCACCATGTTTTATGAAGCTGGCATTGCGAACAGGTCTTCAGTGAAATTAGCGTGTGTTGTGATATTAAGTGAAGCACGGCAGTGCAATAAACTCCAGTGATTGAAGAAAGTGTATAGAATGAAATGTCTACGAGAATTACTTTCGGACACTACATGAACGTTTGAAACGACCGAAGTGAAAAAGAAATGCAATCTCTGTTTGTAAATAATACTGTATAATCAAAGTGAAAATGGTATTTGATCTATGTTTTATATGTGTACAATGAACATCCAGATGGATGATACTATGTATCCAATTTGTAAAGCGCATTTTTATACATGTATCTATAGTGTACTCGATTTCAGGTGATTATGTATATATTTCATGAATCAATCGATTCATTTAATCGATTATTTCATGAGGGGGGCGTTCTGTAACCGTACAACAGGGTTACAGATTCCAATCAGTATTTATTATTAATATTATTATTAATATTATTATTATTAATATTATAATTATTAACCCGATTCATTGAATTTTATATTCTGTTTCTCATCATTTAGACTGTAATAATTAGGTATAACGCATATCATTGTATTTAATAATATGTTAAGTGAATTTTGTTTGTAATTATTCTGTATATTAATGATTTGTTGGTTTCAAATAGTCATGCTGTGGCTTGTAACTCTGGCCAGATGAGCTGGCATAGTATTTTGCAATCGAGGCTATGTTTAAATTGAGCAAGTAGGTTTTCCTCTGACACATGCAATATAGTCATCTGTAATCCGCTTGGGCACGCTTAGACGACACATGACTGATGACATCAGTGCGTGGGCACGTGATTGCGACCAAGTGTCTGTATTCGCCAGCTACTGTATGTTGAGGTGGAAGGGATGACCCGAGAGTAGGGAGACGAGTGGTCATCACGAGGTTATAAAAGTCGATGCAACGGTGGTGAGAGGTATCATATCATATGTATCAAATGGATCAAATGGAAGAAGCGAAGAAAGAGTGATGGTCAGTGGCCTTAGAGTGGTGGTCAGAGCTAATAGGTGTGTTTGAAGAGGTTTTGGAATCATCGAGGAGGTCTACAAGTGGTGGTTGTATCCGAGTACAGACTGGTACTATGCTGATAGTGAAACATCATTTACTTGTGAGGATGGACTTCACAAGGTGCCCAATATATATTTTTTATTAAATTATAATACGTCAATGATTGTTCATTGTGACGTAAATTATAGTCAAAAACTCAGTTTCGACCGGGCGAGTTGGCCGTGCGCGTAGAGGCGCGCGGCTGTGAGCTTGCATCCGGGAGATAGTAGGTTCGAATCCCACTATCGGCAGCCCTGAAAATGGTTTTCCGTGGTTTCCCATTTTCACACCAGGCAAATGCTGGGGCTGTACCTTAATTAAGGCCACGGCCGCTTCCTTCCAACTCCTAGGCCTTTCCTATTCCATCGTCGCCATAAGACCTATCTGTGTCGGTGCGACGTAAAGCCGCTAGCAAAAAAAACCCTCAGTTTTATTTTAATTATAATGAGTGATTCTATTTCCAAGTACAATCCTCAATTGTGGAAATGCAACCGTAATCTAAAATTGTCCTGATCCATATCTCTGTATATTGCCAGATGTGTGAGTTTATCACCTCTCGCCTTGAGATAATTGATATAAGAGGTATGCTCTACCGAACTTTGTTGTTTTTCTTAAAAAGCAACTGGGGCTCAAACAAATGTTATGTATATTGTGTGAAAGAGATGAAGGTATAAGAAAAGTGGTAGGAGTAGCTACAACCTGTAAGCAAAGAAACAGGAAGGATTGCAACAACTATCGAGGTATATCATTGATCAGTATAGCAGGCGAGGTTTTTCATTATTATTTTGGAAGGGAGGGTGTTATCGGTTGTTGAGAGTAAGTTGGATGGAAATCAGTGTTCCTTCAGACCACGTAGGGCCTGTCAGGAGAAGATTTTCAGTATGTACGATGTGGTTGAAGAAAGAAAGTTATGCTTACGGTTCATAAATCTAGAGAAGCCATATCATAAGAGTACCGAGGGAAGCGCTGTCAGCCGTACTGAGGTATTATGGGATTAACATAAGATTATTAAAGGCAATTGAAGGCATATATGTTGACAATTGGGCTGCAGTGAGAATTGATGGTAGAATGAGTTCTAGGTACTTACAGGTGTTATACAAGGCTGTAAACCTTCTTCTTTGTTCTTCGTAATTTACGTTTCTTCTGAGTCTGTAGAAGATCTGACGAAAATACTTAATTTTATGGACACAGTCTTACAGAAAGATGAACATAATAGGCCCAATATATAATTGACCGAACGCAGTCGATCAAAGTTAAGTGATGCAGGAAATATTAGATTAGAAAATAAAGTCTTACAGGGTGTAAATGTATATTGTTACTTGGGTAGAAGGATAACTAACGATGGAAGATATCAAGTGGACTCAAAATGCAGATTATTACAATTAAGGAAGGAATGAAGGAAAATGAAATGACGTATGGCTTTTATTGCCGGGAGATCCCAGGACGGATTCGGCTCTCCAGGTGCAGGTTTTGAATTGACGCCGGTAGGCGACCTGCGCGTCGTGATGAGGATGAAATGATTATGAAGACAACACATACATCCAGCCCCCGTGCCAGGAAAATTAACCAATTATGGTTAAAATTCCCGACCCTGCTGGGAATCGAACCCAGGACACCTGAGGCCAAAGGCCAGCACGTTAACCATTTAGGCATGGAGCCCGACTGGAAGGAAGGAAGGAAGGAAGGCCTTTCTCAACAAAATACATTTCCTCACTTCTAACATTGATATACGAGGCGTGCTTTTAAGTAAGGGCCGTTTGAATATAACTACACAACGAAAGATCATTTTCATACACGATATTTATTTGCAAGTTCTACATACTTTACGCTTTTTTTCAACATAGCCGCCAAGTTTTCTTAAACACTTATCATACCTTACAGCTAAGTTTAGAATATCCTTTTCATAGACACTTATCGCCTGCTTCAATAACCAAGAAGTCTTGATCTTGATCATACGCTAGGACGGAGTCTGTTTGCCCTTCACCTTTACAGGCAAATGTGTGTGTCTCCACTCCATGCTCTGCTGCGTTGATTTGGGAATGATATGCGAAACCCATGTTTCGTCTCCCGTTAAGATCTGACTCAACATGTCGCCACCTTCTTCGGCACAACGAGTCAGAAACGTCATCGAGCACTCAATCCTTAGGAGACACACACATTCGCCTGTAAAGGTGAAGGCCACACAGACTCTGTCTCAGCGCAAGATCAAAATCAAGAACACTTGGTTATCGGAGCAGGCGGGAAGTATCTATAAAGAGGATATTCAAAACTTTATTGTGAGGTATGATAAGTGTTTAAAGAAACTTGGTGGCTATGTTGAAGAATAAAGTATGTAGAATCTGCTAATAAATGAGGTGTTTGAAAATCGTCTTTCGATGTGTAGTTATTTCCAAACGGTCCTTACTTAAAAACACGCCTCGTAGTAATTAGGAAGATGTTTTTGAAGACTTTCGCCTGGAGCGTGGAATGTATGGATGTGAATCATGGGCACTAGTTAACACAGAAAGAATGAGAATAGAAACTTTTGAAGTGTGTTACAGAAAATTCTGAAGGTGAGACGGGTAGATCGAATCACGGATGAAGGCATACAGAATTTAATCGGTGAGAGGAGAACGACTTTGTGAAATTTCACCAGAAGAATATATAGAATGATAGGACACGTCTTAAGACACCCAGGACTTTTTCAGTTGGTTTTTGGGGGAAGTATAGGTGATAAGGTCGTTTAGGGTAGACCAAGGCATGCTTAATATAGACGTATTAGAGTAGAAGTAGGCTGTGTAGTTACGTGGACATGAACAGATTAGCACAGGATAGAGTGGCTTGGAGGGCTGCATGGATAATCTACTAAAAGACACAGCATGGCATGGCGGGATTCAGGTAGGTGGAATATGTTGGCCTGTGACGACGACTTGGTCTTAAATTCAGACTGTACTGAAAGAATATCTTGGACATTGAAAATAGGTGTAATGAGCATAATATGAAAATTAGCCTTTTCCAACACTAAAGTGATGTCAGTGCGGAAAAACATAAGCGAACTCAATGACAGATCGGGAATACAAAATTGGAACAGGTAGATCATTTCGAGTATTTAGGATGTGTATTCTCCCAAGACGGTAGTGCACTATAGTAAGTGAGATTGTATCAAGGTGCAGTAAAGCTCTAATACAGTGAGCTATAATACAGTTCCGATCAATAATATTTTGTAAGAGAGAAGTCAGCTTCCGGACGAAACTCTCTCTTCAGAACAATTTTGATTTACGAGGGTGGAAGCTGGAAGGACTCAGGACATATTATTCATAAGTTAGAAGTAACGGTCATGAAAATAGTGAAAATGATTACTGTTACAAACAGGTGGGGACAATGATAGGAGGGTACTCGGATTGAGGAGGTAAAGGTTTAAGTTAGGAGTGAACTCGATTAATGAAGCTATACACATAGGCGGGCTTCAGCGGTAGAGTCATGTGAGGTGAATAACGGAGGACAGGTTACGTAGGGGAATAATGGATTCGGTCATGGAAGGTAAGAGAAATAGAGGGATACTAAGACGACAATTGTTTCTAATGGTTTCAAAATAAGTGGTATGGAACTATACGAGTTACATCACTAGTTACAAACAGAGTATTTTGGAGGTGTTCAGAAAATTCACGGAGGCTTGCGGACTGAATGCTAAAAGGCCCAATAATCTGTAATGAAGACGTACTTATGTACTTGTGCATGTCATTGTCTTAATTAAATTTAGATTAGAGACTTATATTCACACTCACAGACTAATGTAGAATGTTACAACTTAAAAGTAACTCTACGTCCATCTTCTCCGATTTCGTCCCAACACGCATCTTCAAACCACTGTCCATTTATTATGAGTCAGTTAATTACATGCAAATAAGGTTAGTTTGCCTTCACTAACTCAGTCAGTATTTCGTCCTTCATATAAGGAGATAAAGGGTAATTGAGACATAAAGATAACCACAGCACTCAAAGAAAAAACATTTCGTCCGTGAAACAAGAATATACGATAAGTTGTGAGATACGATAAGTTGCGAGTTAAAATAATGTTTTGGTACGGAACTCGGAGAAGCTCTGAACTTGACGTATAAAACCACAGTCAGAAGTGTTGGAACTCCACTACTTTGTTCATAAGCCAACGATATTTTATTTTCTCAGATGATGCAACTAATGCACGGAATCACTGTCAGTTCCGGAAATATGTGAATTGCAATGCCATGATACTGTTACCGAAATGTCAATGTGAAATTTACCACTGGCTCGCATATTCTTAAGATGAAATAATATTGTATTGGTAGGGATTGTTCTACTAAAAGACATAAGATATTTGTAGAAGATCCTTTGAAAGTTTAAAAAGGCGAGATAATATTAAAAATGAAGATTTCAGCTTAATTTCCAAGAAAGAAAGAAAGAAAGAAAGAAAGGAATGAATAAAATTCACATGTAAAAAGGACACTTATGTTACCTGGGTAAAGACCACCTTCAAATTTAGAGACTTTTAACCTCTCTCTTTCTTTCTCTTTCACTCTCTCTCTCCTAAAGTGACCAATGGACGTATAACTTATGCTTACGTTTAAGAGAGAGAGAGAGAGAGAGAGAGAGAGAGAGAGAATATTTTGTATCAAATAGTGGGTCATGGTATTCTCGGCTCCGAAGGTATAAACTGAGGAAGGAAGAACCCTTTCGTTTTTCCTTTAGAAGATACTAATAATTAGACCGTAAGTAACCTATATTTGATCTGTATAAATCACTATGGTGGTCATAAAGTGGTCTATCACACAACTTTTTTTCTCTTATCATGACTTCGGTGAGAGATCGATTAACTAGCCATTCTGTTTTCAGTATCATTAGGGTTACTCGGCCTCACATAAGTTAAGTTGATTTACCTAAAGGACAAATCTGGAATATAACGACACCATCCCCTCCGCAGACTCTTCCGTTAATTCGTTTCGCACCAATCCCATGATGCTTAGAAACCACAGTACTCCGTTAGGTTATTTCATGTTTATTCTGCACCAACGGATGTAGCGAGTGGTAAGGGTCGCTGCACACAAGAATGAGGAGTCCTTCATGCGTTTGTCCGAACCATAAAGCATTCAGACTAACTTTCGAAATGACGAATGCAATTTTCGATGAAACGTAGGGAGCATCAATTCTTACTGCATTAACTCACGGCATGCCCGGAAAACTTATATTATCAACGATATACTAGAAAAGAAATATTGAACTCTTATACTAATTAGAGATACGAACCCTACACACGCCTCCGACGCATGTGTGTCTAGTTCCTTTTTTGCACCTTGTTCCGTCCTTCACTCTCGGCTCCAGTGCCTCGGACTTCCCCTTCTCATTTACACACAGAAGCTTGCATGGATCATCTGGAAGTATGTTTAAATTCATGTTTCAGATCAAATTGACATTTGCAATAACAGAATTATTTTGTGAGAAAATGAAATATGAGACACAAACTATTCATATAGTCAAAATTGCAGGTGCATTGTTTCCTCCACTCATATAATTCCCAACGTGTACCACTACATCTTCAAGAATAGTTACTCCATACCAAAGAAGAGTCCGGTTGACAGCTAAGACGTTATTGAAGAAAAATGTTGCCAGTGATTGAATATGAAAATGATCGAGGAAATGAGAAAGAAGGGGGATGTCTGTTTTATGCTTAGATTCTGCCCACAGTTTCGCTTTATGAAAATTAATTTTGTGGCCATTTATATAACCTATGGCTATACAAAACTGTATGAAAATGCGTTTAATATATTTTTAGTAATTATGGTGCAAGTTGGATGACCAAAACAGCCTAAAGACTGAAAGAGCTCAAAAGTTTTAAGTTGGATGCTCTTGATGTTGGCAGAAGTTGAACATTTTCAGAAATAAGTAGAAATGAAGAGAAAAGATCAACCTACAGAAAGGTGGTGGTGGTGGTGATGATTTTTGTTTTAAGAGGAATGACAAGTGGGCTACCAGTCTGTCTTGACACTAATCAGAAGTGAAAAGAAAGAGAAGAATGAAGATATTGGTAAAAGAAAGGCGAGGGCGAGAGAATGGAAGTCACCGTAGACCTCGCAAGCCGAATATCGTCGTGGTCAGGAAAGAACAAGAGTTGACCAAGAGAGGTCATATAGGAAATATGAAAAGTGAGGAGACTGGCACAAGAGAACTGAAGCAACACTAGACTCAGCTGAAGGAGCCGTGGTTGCCATCCCACACTCCCTATTCGAGAGCCCTTCGTCTACCAGTTAGTAGCCTCCTACGATAAGCTGCAGGTACCGTAGAAGTATTCTACCGCACCCAAGCCTGAGAGAGTTGTAAGGGAATGAGAATAACATGTATTACATACACGTATTTTTCTTATCTACAAGACACACATGTTCTAAGAATAAATATATTAAACAGCGAAAAATTGAGGAAATAACTCTTTCATGTCAATTATTCGAAGCATACAAACATTTTTTTCTTTCAGAATTAACAAAAATAGTACTGGCTAGAATTTGCATCCTCCTAATGCCGTCGCCGCTGCACACACATACCTGGTGGCCTAATGTTATAAAGCCGCCCCAATACAGACTGTATGGGCCGGGTTCTTTTCCACAGGAATATACCTGATACATCGAATGACATATTTTTATTTATTTATTTATTTATTTATTTATTTATTTATTTATTTATCTATTTATATATTTATTTATTTATTGAAAATATGGATGTTGGACTTATGGTGACAGTAATATATAACAAAATATGTATGTTGGTATTAAAGTTGGCCCAAAATAATATGCCATGTAGAAGAGACAAACTTCCGAGTAACTCGACATCTGCGGAATACTTCCCCTGTGGTTGGGGCGGTAGAATAACACCCACGGTATCCCCTGCCTATCATAAGAGGATAATAATAGGGGCCCCAAGGGCTCTCAACTTGGGAGCGGGATTTGCCGACCAAGAGACTCTCAGTTGTATCCAGGCATTGCTTCCACTTGCTTGTGCCAAGATCCCCATTTTCAACTATCATATCGATTAGTTCCCTTTGTCTTTCTTTGGCTGATACCTTCATTTTTCGAAGTTTGGGATCTTTTTCATTTTTCTCTCTGATTAGTGATATATAAATGATAGTTACCTAGCTGTACTTCCTCTTATAACAACAATCACAACCATCACCACCAACACCACCTCAGAAGCGAATCACGACTGTAGGCTACTAATAAAGTAGAAAGTTCAGAATTCAATCGATCGTTGCTCCGTTGTTGAAATGATTAGCTCATAGGTCACCAGGGAGCTCACTTTTTCTTCTTATTCTCTTTCTTTCCCTTCCCTTTATAACCCGTTATCTCGGGTGGGCACTAATTAGGGTTAAGCCCAGTTTTATATGTCTTTCCGATGCCAATCCAATCTGAAGGGATGAATTCTCTATCGCGTCTTTCTATGGTGGTTGGTTGTGTGATGAATTGTATTTAAACGATGATGCATATTAAGAAGAATATATACACCCAGCTCCCGTGGTAGAGGAATTTACCAGGAATCCCCAGCCGGGCCGTGAATCGAACCCGCGGACCTCTCAACCGATGGCCACTACGTTGTCCATTCAGTCAAGGAGCCGCACACCAGGTAACTCACTATGTGTTATTACATTTCAGGATTTAGTTTACGTCGTCAATTTTTCATACGATTCGGATATATTCTCGGCTATGTGGAAGGAAATAGAAAGTGCGAGGGCAGATCAGAAAATAAGTTGCACTTCCCAATTATGGCCATTTATTACACCTCCTATACAACAGCAACACGATTATAACGACATACACTATAACGTCACATTTACACATAGTTTCCAAGAGACTCCAAACATTTCTGTGAACGCACAACCAACTTGTCGATGCCGGATGCATAGACATTTCCTCCAGCGTTCCGCAACCACTCGGAGACAGCAGCCTTCACTTCCTCATCGATCTGGAAACTTCGACAACCGAGCTCCGTTTTGAGCTTACCGAACAGATGACAGGCACATGGCGCTAGGTCGGCACTTTAGGGTGGATGTTGCCAGACCTCCCACTTGAAACGCTGCAGCAGTTGTCTCGTTTGCCGGGACTTGTGAGATGTTGCGTTATCGTGCAACAAAATCACACCGGCACTCAATTTCCCCCGGCGCTTCTCTTTAATCGCTTTACGCAACTGGTGCAACGTTTGACAATACGACGCCGCGTTGATCGTCGTTCATTTCGGCATGAATTCCACGTGCAGCAAACCCTCCATGTCAAAGAACACTGTCGCCATAACCTTACCGGCTGAAGGTTGAACCTTGGCCTTCTTTCGTTGTGGTGATGAGGGGTGCACCCATTCCATTGATGCTCGATTCGTTTCGGGGTGAAGTGGTGGACCCACGTTTCGTCGCCTGTGACGATTCGCCGCAGAAACCCGTTGCCGTCTGTGGCATAACGTTGCAAAAATGCCAAGGAGGACTGGAAACGTTGTCCCTTGTGCTCATCGGTGAGAAGACGTGGGACCCATGTTTGACACAGCTTAAGATATCCAAGGTCCACGTGAACAATGGCGAACACACTGCCATACGACATGTTTAGCTACGTCGTGAATTATCTCACTTTAATGCACCGGATCTGTCTAATGATCGCATTCACACTGTTGATCTTTGCACGGGTCCTGGACGTTGCGGGTCTGCCTTCGCGATGCTTAACCGTGATATCCGTGCGTCCGGCTTCGAATTGCTGAAACAACTTTATGATACCTTGATGGGAAATGGCCCGCTCCCCATACACAGCACTAATTTCACGATGAATGTCCGTGCAATTCTTCCTTTTGGCCCGTAGGAATCGGAACGTCGCACGCACCTCATATTTGGGGTGAACGTCCAGTTGACCCGCCATTGCATTTGGCCGCTATTCACACAATACTAAAACAGACACCACAGCGACCTGCCTAACCGACGTGTGGGCAGTGTCTGTCCCTTTCTCCGCTGTGCCCACGTTTGCGACACACAACGCGCTGTTGCGGCGCGTTAGTGCAACTAACCTTTTGATCCACCTGAGTAACAAGATATCTAATCTACGAAAAGAAGAGGGAAAGTTTCATGGACTTTTTTACAAAAACTTTGGGAATTTTAGCGACATATCTCAGTGAGTTTGTCCAGCCCTTGTCCTGTTTCTCTACGGAATTGGGTATTGTGCAATATAGACTAAAATACTCATCAAGTGAAGGCTGAGAATGTACCGGAAGTACGACAGTAACGAGAAATACCTACCTGCGTGGGTCGCTAAGTATAGGCACATCTTACCATATATTCCTGTCCTCTTCTGCCCCTGACTGCACGCCGGTGAGCGTGCGTGGTTGGTTCGGTGACAAATTAAATGAAGTTGAATCTTTAACCTCTATTAGGAAAAGACACGCTGTTGTGTGAGTGAACGAAGGATCACACACTATACTGTTCCCATACATATGGGAAATATACAGGGCTAAACGGCAGGACCGCAGGTTCCCTCCAAAAGTAAGAAAAAAAATTGAACAAACTGAAGTTAAATGATCACGCACAGATCAGATGTGAACTCGTGACCTTCCTTCGCACACATGCGACACCTCTACTGCGACCAAAAGCAAAGGACAAGTACAACAAGACATCAATCCACAACACACACTAAGTACATCTGCCTTCATCAGGACTTGAAATGTCCGGCTCCAAGGCTAAATGGTTAGCGTGCTGGCTTTTGATCACAGGGGTCCCGGGTTCGATTCCCGGCAGGGTCGGGAATTTTAACCATCATTGGTTAATTTCACTGGCACTGGGGCTGGGTGTATGTGTCGTCTTCATCATCATTTCATCCTCATCACGACGCGCAGGTCACCTACGGGTGTCAAATCGAAAGACCTGCACCTGGCGAGCCGAACCTGTCCTCGGACACTCCCGGCACTAAAAGCCATACGCCATTTCATTTCAGGACTTGAAATAAATGTACAAATAATCGTGGTCATCTTGCAGCTTTGGGGAGCAACCCTTCTCTTGGAGACTGGGAATTAGTTACGATTACGACCTTGCCGGGAGGGGAGGATGTCAAGGCCGTCTCACCCGCCAGGACAAACAAATATTACGTAATCGGAGCCCCCCTTTACAGTCAAGTTCTCAAGCATATGTCATCTGTCTGTCGCTGTAGCTATCCTCATCAGCTGAACGAAAATTTCTTTCATAAATACAGACAACTAACAGTCTCGTCCTCAGCCATTTCATATCAAAACATTATTTCACTTATTTCCTTACATTCTCGTGCTAACAATTGGGTTCCAATGCCGGTCCACGTATAAGGCCATTGAAATATAACGGAGTCATGCCTTATGAGTCTTATCTCTTGACTCTTCAGTCCAGAGTTCATGCAATACCTATGCCCAGGATAAAACTCGACGTAAATACATAGATGATCCCCAATACCACAACGCTGAGTACATCTGCCCCTATCAGAACTGCATCTGAAATCCATGTAATAAAAATAAAATACAAACATATACCTATGCCACCAATATTCCATTAAATGTCTCCCCTTCGATGTTATAGGGCCGTTCCGGTCTCTTCCTTGTAATTACTGCAAGCCACTACACTGATTCCCCGAGAAATGACATGATCTAGCAAACACTGACAAGTACCATGTCTAAACGTACTCCGGCATAACAAAAACAGAAAAAATCTAATGTAAAAATTACACCATTCCTAAAAATGCAAAGTCTAGAGTAAAAATTCATACTCGCCTTAAGCATTAATAACTACTATATACAAGCAAAAGCGAAGCTAATCCTGCCCCAATCCATGCAATAATACAGTCTGCCCAAACTTATCTTGTTACGTTGACCTCACCGATCCTCCATTGTGGACACCCTGGTGTGTTCAGCCAGCCATCACACCTCCATCATCACTAGCAAACAGTCCTTTGTCCTGCTTCTGGAGTCGTTGCATCGTTCTACTTCTGGACTCGTTCCATCGTTCTACTTCTGCTTGACGGTGTTGAGTCCGTAGATCTGCTTCTGCTGGCCGCACCTGTTGTCTTCACTGCCTATTAACCGCACCTGGATACGCAGTTAACATCTGCTTGCTTCCGTCGATAACTCCTATGCGGATATCGCACTAACTGTTAGGAGATAAATAATTAAACGTCTGTCCTCGTCTGTAACATTCTCTGCTCCCTTAAACACAGCGTTCGGGTTCCTAAACTTCCTAACAATGGAAAGTTATGTAGCAAAGTTGAATGCTCAACCGCACACGATCTCCTAGTGACCACCTATATACTGTTCTAGTCTTAGTTCAAATGAGCTATCCTCTTCGGTTATGCTTACAAATACATGTATTAACTACCAAACACAGTCCCAGCTATCGTCAAATTTCATAGCCCAGATTCGGCATGCTGATTCCTATCCTACACAAGATAGAATGACAAATGAGGGTTATTACTAGTACTGCTTTCTCCCTTAATGGACACAGTTCTTAGTAATCATGAAGTTCGCAATCTAGCTTCAACGCGATAGATTCTTCACAGCACGCGACTTCGACCAAATAGAGAATGAGTTTCATATATCAGACACTATTCTGTAGTACTAATCACTTCGCGCTGCAGCCTTTCCGTCGATGACGTGCGTCTCGCACCTTCAAAAGAGTAGAATGAATCTCGTATATCAAACACTTTTCTATAGTTACTGATCATTTTGCGCTCCAGCCTCTCTGTGGCTGACGTGCGTCTCGCACCTTCAAAAGAGTGGAATGCCTACTCTTCACTAGGTGCTCACTATTTATTAGGCCATCCAGCCAAGCCACGCCAAGAAAACCCCCGAGATACACACTTGAAGTCCAATTAACTACTTTGTGTGGAGCTGAGTTAGTTCCCACTGCCTTGCAGCGAATATTGTATTATTGAATGCAATGATAACTAGAGTTAAAAATCATATCACGACATTCAGAAATTTATGCTCGAATTTTCTATCGTTTTATATTTACTGAATTTTGTCTTTAGGCAAATTATTGTTCATGTTTGCTATCCGGTCAACTCTGCATTCTCCCGCCTTTCATTTTAGTGAATTTGTACAGGTGATTCCCTTGACAGCATCCGTATAGCTTCATCTCCCTTTGGATCCCCTGACTCTCTCTTACCGAGCGCCACGCCATGTCTGACGCTCCCAAACTCCCTCGCACGCCTTGACTACATTTGGCGCTTTTTTCCTATTGGCTCCCATATTTTATATTTGATGCATTAAATGTTGTGTTTCTCTGACCACGAACAGTACGGTTCATAGCCCTCATATGAAGTAAGAAAATAAAATGCGAATTGCATTTTTTTAAAGACCAACAAGGTTACTTAACGCTCTCTTTCTCATTTCTCGCTCTTCTCTTCACTGCTTTCAGATGTCCCCCTTTCAATAGCTCCTCTTTTTCTTTCCTCTGGTAGTAGTACACATCTAACAGAGCAAGGAATATACGCTGGTTCCCATGGCATTCGAAATAATCCTTCTCCTTTTTGCCTCCTTTGTCTTCTTTCATGACCTTGCCAGGAGTTAACATGTTTACAGATTCTTCATTGCCGTTTCCTTCTTCATTCTCAGCTCCCCTTTCGTTATCTATGAGAGGCTCTTTACTTGCACCATTCCTTCTTCTACTTCCACGTCATCATCACCTTCCACATCCATCGCTTTTTCTGAAGGGTTTCCTTCAGCTTAAAACTGACCTGGTGAGTGGTATGCTTTCAAGTTCGACGCGTTAAATGTCTTCTCTATCGTACAATCCAGGCTTTGTGCCTTGCATGAGTTGTTTGATCCCATTGTCGCAATGTTTCTTTCACCTCCACAGCGGTCTTATATTAGCAGCAATAAGCGTTCTTTGCACGTCGATGGGTAATTGTTTCATTATTGTCGTAATTACCTCATCCTCAGTGGACGGATGGTCCAGTTCCCTCAACTTGATTAATTGACCGGTAAAATACTCTGCTAATCTAGTAGGCAACTTCGTCGCATACCAGCGTGAATAGAGTTTCATTCTTAGATTCTACTGAGTTGATTGAACCCAGTATTTCTTTAAGAGTGCCCTCTTGAACTCTTCATATGTTTCAAATGTGTATCTGAATGCAGGCATGTAATATATATCTATAAGTTCCAATTTAACTCGTATTCGCTCCACCTCATTTTCTAACCCCATCATCTTAGTCTCCATTGTCTCCTGTGTCCGTTCTCTTTGATTCTCCAATCCGGTTATCTCGGCCTTCATTTCCTTCCGTGTCTGCTCGATACGAATTTCCATACCAGCATGCTTAACCTTGGTTTTCTCGCTTATTTCTTCCATCTTATCTGCCATGTCCTCAGAGATACTTCGTATCTTCAGTTCAATCTTCCATTCTAACGACTCCATGTCCTCGCTATTTCTTTCTATTTCTTGCATTACTCCTAGCAGCTCATTGTGAGGAGTCTCTAGCTTCTTGTCTGTATTCAGCTCGCTTGATTCCACTTTCTTCTCAAAAATGACCATTTCTTCCTTGAGCTCTACAATTTGGTTTTGAGTTCCCTTCTGAACTTCAGTTAACTCTTACTTGAGTTCGTCTGGGCTCGCGATACAATACATTCTCAGATTCTCTACATTTTGGTCTAATTCTAGGTGTGTTTTCTGTGTGGCCTGATTATCTACCACTAATTGATCTAATTGCGTGCTAGTATGCTCCCTCAATTCAGATAATTGTTCGGTCATACGCTTTTCACCACTGGATAAATGTTCGGTCATGCGCTGTTCACTACTGGTTAATTGTTCGGTCATACTACTGGATAATTGTTCAGTGATACGCTCTGTGCTATCTGCGTCTTTTCCCGTCACGCCTTACAACTCCTCTATCATACCCCCTAATTGTTGCTCTATATGCTCCATAAACTCCTCCATCGCCATCGGCATATTAATTAATTTATTGCATTACGTGTCCTCCTGGAGGAACATGTGGCCTGTGTTTATGAAATTCACGGCTCCGCTATGTAACAAGTGTTTATCAACCCTTGCACCTCCTATCACTTACTTTACTCCTAAGAAACAAAAAAACTCGGGCCTTAAATCGACCTTTCAATGCTGCATACATAGAAAAATATCTTCGTCTTTTTTTTCAACTCACACCAATAAGATACAACAACACGAACACGTTAATTTAGAAGATTGGAAATAATAATCCCTTGAATATCAATTAATGCAATTGAAAGGTCTCATTCTACTAATGGGCTAGAGTTTTACTGTAAAATGTCCAGTACCTGTCAAGTATTACACTCATTACTCTCTATCCGGGCCACCTGATCCGAGCAGCGTTCAGCCAGCCACGTATCGCGAATACTGGTTGTAATCCTAACCATTCACTGTTTATCGAGACTGAGGTTATCTCGATTTATCCGATAACTAATCTACACCCACGCAATTATCCATCATAGCTTCGTTCATGATTATAACTTCTGACGAAAGTATACTCACTACCTCATTAACAGGAAGACATTCCACTGTTCCTGACATCTATAGGATGCACTCAATAACTAAAAAAGCCTGATATCGCTAAAACGGAACAGATCCATTGCCAACTACTGCCTCCTCTATTCAAAGATACTCTTTCACACCGTAACACACAAAAATAGTCAAAGGATTGACTCACGTTCGTGGCGCATTTTTATACCTTTCAGAAAATATAATTTATGCTCAATAAAGTCACAACAGCCCCACAGCTAGGGTCTTCAATTATATGTGCCCTACTGACTCCAATACTCATCAAGAGAATGCTGAGAATGTATCGGAAGTACTGCAGTAACGAGAAATACCTACCTACGTGGGTCGCTATGTATAGGCACATCTTAAGAACTATTCCTGTCCTCTTCTGCCCCTGGCTGCACATCAGTGAGCGTGTGTGGTTGGTTCGGTGACAAATTAAATAAAGTTGAATCTTTAACCTGTAATGGACAGGACTCGCTGTTGTGTGAGAGAAAGAAGGATCTCGTGTTACAAAACATTTAATCACGAAAACATAAGGTTGGGCAATAAACAATCAAACCCTGAATCAAAAAGACGAATTAAAGAAATACAAATCATACAGGCATGAAGTGGCAATATCTATCTTAAGTGCGGAAGCCGCATGAGGTTCCAAATGCACTTGAGGTGGTAACTAAGTATGAGCAGGCTCGCTTCTAATCTTGTTAACTAAAATGTCCAACGGACGAATACATGAAATTAGGGAGGGAATACTTCGCACATAAAACTTACACTATACTGTTCCCATACATATGGGAAATAAATATACACTGGTACACTGCAGGACCTAGGTTTCCACCAAAAGAAAGAAAAAATAGAACAAACTGAAGTTAAATGATCACGCACAGATCAGATGTGAACTCATGACCTTCCTTCGCACACATGCGACACCTCTACTGCGACTAAAAGCGACTAAAAGGACAAGTACAACAATACATCAATCCACAACACACACTAAGTACATCTGCCGTCATCAGGACCTGAAATAAATGTACAAATAAACGTGGTCATCTTGCAGCTTTGGGGAGCAACCCTTCTCTTGGAGACTGAGAATTGGTTACGATTACGACCTTGCCGGAATGGGAGACTGTCAAGTCCGTCTCACCCACCACGACAAACAAACATTACATAATCAGAGCCCCCTTTACAGCCGAGATCTCAAGCATTTGGCATCTGTCACTCGCTCTAGCTCTCCTCATCAACTGAGCGAAACTTTCCTTCATAAATACAGACAACTAACAGTCTCGTCCTCGGCCATTTCAAATCACAAACAATATTTCACTTATTCCCTTACATTCTCGTGCTAACAATTGGCTCCAATGCCAGTCCACCTATAAGGCCATTGAAATATAACGGAGTCATGCCTTATGAGTCTTATCTCTTGACTCTTAAGCCCAGAGTTAATGCCATACCTAGTGTATGCCCAGGAGAAGATCGATGTAAATACATAGATGATCCTCAATACCACAACGCTGAAGACATCTGCCCCAATCAGAACTGCATCTGAAATCAACGCATTAAAAATAAAATGCAAGCCTATACCTATGCCCCCCACTCTTCCATTCGATGTGAAAGGGCCGTTACGGTCCCTTCCTTTGTAAGATCATATTACTTCAAGCTACTACACTGATTCCCCGAGAAATAACATGATCTAGGCAACACTGACAAATACCATGTCTAACCTTACTTCGGCATAACCATAAATAGAAAAAATCTAATGTAAAAATTATACCCTTCCTAAATATGCCAAGTCTTGAGTGAAAATTCATACTCGCTTTAAAGGTTAATAACTATTATATACAAACAAATGCGAAGCTTAACCCTGTCCCCAATCCATGCAATAATAAATTCTGTCCAAACTTATCTTGTTACGTTGACCTCACCGATCCTACATTGTGGACACCCTGGTGCGTTCAGCCAGGCATCACACCACCGTCGTCACTAGCAAACAGTCCTTTGTCCTGCTTCTGAACTCGTTCCATCGTTCTGCTTCTGCTTGACCTGTTGAGTCCGTAGATCGGCTGCTTCTGGCCGCACCTGTTGTCTTCTCGGCCTATTAATTGCACCTAGATACGCAGTTAACTTCTGATTGTTTCCGTCGATAACTCCTACGCGCATATCGCACTAACTGTTAGGAGATGCATAATTAAACGTCTGTCCTCGTCTGTAACTTTCTCTCCTCACACTTACACACAGCGTTAGGGTTCCTAAACTTCCTAACCATGGAGAGTTATGTAGCAAAGTTGAATGCTCAACCGCACACGATCTCCTAGTGACCACCTATATACTGTTCTAGCCTTAGTTCAAATGAGCTAATCTCTTCGGCTATGCTTACAAATACTTGTATTATCTACCAGTCACAATCCCAGCTATCGTCAAATTTCATAGCCCGGATTCGGCATGCTGATTCCTATCCTACACAAGATAGAATGACGAATGAGGGTTATTACTAGTATTGCTTTCTCCCTTAATGAACACAGTTGTTAATAATCATAAAGTTCTCGATCTAGTTTCAACGCGAATGATTTTTCACAGCACGCGACTTTTACCAAATAGAGAATGAGTTTCATATATCAAACACTCTTTTGTAATTACTGATCACTTCGCACTCCAGCTTCTCCACGGCTGACGTGCGTCCCGCACCTTCAAAAGAGTAGAATGCCTCCACTTCACTCGGAGCTCACTATTTATTAGGCCATCCAGCCAAGCCACGCCAAGGAAATCCCCGAGATACACACTTGAAATCCACTTGACTAATTTGCGTGGGGCAGAGTTAGTTCCAACTGCCTTGCCGCAAATATTGTGTTATTGAAGGCATTAATAACTAGAGTTGAAAATCGTATCACGATATTCAGAAATGTATGCTTGATTTTTCTATCATTTCATATTTACTGAATTTTGTCTGTAGGCGAAAATATGGTATATGTTTCCAATCCAGTCAACCCTGCGTTCTCTCGCCTCTCATTTCAGTGAACTGGTACAGGCGATTCCCCTGTCAGCATCCGAGTAGCTTCATCTCTCTTTGGATTTCTTGACTCTCTCTTACCCAGCACCACTCCATGTCTGAAGCTCTCAAACTCCCTCGCGCACTTTAACTACATTTGGCGCCTTTTTCCTATCGACTGCCGGATTTTATATTTTACGCAATAGGTGTTGTGTTTCTCTGACCATGAACGATACGGTACAGTAAGAAACGAGATGAATCTATGAAGCGAATTGTTAAGACCAGATGCTCTTCCTGACGTCAATATCATCACAGGAGTCAATGAGATAAAAGGAATGAGGCGAAATGGTAGGAAGGAGAGGATGAAACCCGGTGCCGAAACATAGCCTATTTCTTACAGTATCACGAAGGCTGAACGTCACCATCCGACGGACAAATCACCATCAACAGGGCATATTTGTTCACTTCATATGCAGAGTGCGGAGAGGTATCACCTACCTGCTGTAAGATATGACTAAAACAGGGATTTAGGGCTTTCACCTTGAAAGCATTGATTGGCGAACAGGGGGTCTTTAACTAAGTATGGCACTGCTTCGACTTACACCAGGGTTCTCACTTGCATCGTTCCTTTCTGGTCGGGCGAGTGGTTACGTGGTTTCGGTCACGTTGTTGCCAGCTTGAATTCGGGAGATAGTGGATTCGAACCCCACTGTCGGCAGGCTGAAGATGTTTTTCCGTGGTCTCCCATTTTCACACTAGGAATATGCTGGAGATATATCTTAATTATGGCCACGATCACGTCCTTCCTACTCCTAGCCCTTTCCCATCCCATTGTCGCTAAGATCTATCTGTGTCGGTGTGACGTAAAACAAACAGGAAAGGAAGAAATGTTTTCTGACTTCCTTGTTCATATCTTCCCTTTCGACGTGATGGTATAAATTTTGTGAAGCCTAGGGCCTTTTCAGTTCCCAATGTCGGACCTCTTACTTTTTCCCTTCTAATTAGGATTAAGAAAGAATGGTTGACTAATTGAAAGTTACCCCAGAATAACGATGTAACTAATACACCTTTGAAAATTTAGATATCCATAGAAATAGGGTTATCATCACGCCTCTGTATTGTGGTGCCATCTTACGTCTTACATATGAACTTCAAGCTGGTTTACAGCCAGCAGAACTTTTTCCTCCATGGTGTAAGGATGGAATATCAGTCATGATGATGGAGAGTGTTTGTGTTGATTCATTCAGGTGTAATAAATAGATCATTTAAAGGCCTCAGACGGAATCGCGTCTATATTTTGAAATATTTTCTTTAATTTTTTCTTGTTGTTATTTTTTATTACACTAACCTTCTTCTTCTTCTTTATTCTTCGCGAATGGGTCACTTAGGACCACGCGGAATCAGCATTTTTCGGCCTTTTTCTTGTTCAGTAATTCATCTTCAATGATTGTGAACGTCTTCGGTCCTCCATCCATGCCGATCGTGTGGGTTTCTTTTCTTGTTCCTCAAATCCCCGTGTTTGAATGATGTTTTGTATTTCCTGTTGATCTTGTAGATTTAGTGACCCTAATTCAGTGAGGTCTTTCTGTAATAATTTGTACCACTTTGGTCTAGTGGCCTTGTTTTGTAGAACTTTGTAAATTTGATGTGAAAATCGGTTAGAGTTCATTCGTTCCAAATGCCCTGCAAATAGGATTCATGGCATTTGAATTGTATCTGTAATTTTGGAAATGTGCTAAATATTATTTGCTATAATTTTTATTCCAGGGGCATGTTCTGTTATGTACAAATGTAATATATAATTGCAGATTATTTTATATTGTATCACTTCCAATTCATACATTAATTTCTGCTCGACGATGCCGAAATCTAAGTATTATATGCCAGAAAAATGTATCTTAATGAGGCTCATTATAGTTCAAGTTTCATTACGATACAGGTTCTCCACCAATCAGAGTTCATATTTTCATTATGACACAGGTTCTCTTCCAATCAAAGTTCATATTTTCATTATGATACAACTGTTTGACCATTTAGGTAAGGATAGCAAAATCAAATGTATCGAACACATATATTAACATCAATGCACATTCTACTTCCAATATTCCACAACCACACGGCAAATTCCCGCATATTCACTTCACCAACTGTACAATAAACAATTTGTAATTGAAATAAAGCTAGATTATGATAACCTTCTATCAAGGCTTTGAAAACATATGACACTGTCAAGGTCTCTGATTCACTCTCGCATGCGCTCTACTCTCTGTTCAGTAAACTCAACTGGCAAGCGACATCTCGACAGAAATTTATGAACAATCAGAAATAGAGTTATAATTATCGTCGAGCATTGACAGTCGTATGCAACTCGTCTATAACTGTAATTAAGACACTCGTACGGAAATTATAAAACTCGCTTCGCTCGTTTTATAAACATACCCGTGTCTTAATTATTGTCATTATAGGCTTGCTGCATGATGTACTATTTCATACTTTAAGTTATAATAATAAAATATTATTAATGGATGAACTCATTTGTACATTTGTATATGCATTTGGTTCAGCCAGTGAATACCAATTTTACTCTCTCCTGAAAATTATTGATTTGTTGGTTATGTCCTTATTCCGGGGAAGTGTTCAATTGTACTTTCTCTTAACACAAACACTACCACTAACCGGTAAGGGATAATCCCGTCTGGTGGCCATGATTATTAGAGGGTCAAGTCCATATGGTCTGACACCGTAGGTAACTGGTTCGAGCCCTATGGGCTGAAAAAGATCACAATCAGAATTTTGGTCAGCGGGGTAGGAGAGGTAGTGGTAAAGAATTTCTAAGCACTAGATTGCGTGCCAAAACCCTGACTTAAATTCTAAACCTCTCTGCAGTGATCATATGGAGCGAGAGCATAATGAAGCTGTTGATGATGATTCGTCCGTTGGATGGAGACGTAAAGAGCAGACCCCCGTGGTTCTAATAGACTGGAGTAGGTTATGTGCCGGCATCCTGTTTCAACCTCTCCGTTCATTCACGTCGTTTATTTCATCTGAAAAACTCATCTGATGAGGTTGACGCCAGGAAGAGCATCCGGTCGTAAAACTCTCTACGGAGATTCATCTCACTTCACACCCGACCCCGTAGAGAAAAGAGACAACTGTTGGACATATATACCTTTATAGTTACGAATAGAACAGTATAATAGGAAAGTATACCATTTAATCATATCTACCGGATATTCTTAGTAATCGCCGTCTCTTGATGGTAAAAACAATAAGTGCATACAACTGGCACGCGCCAATGTAAAAAAAAAATCAGAGTTATACATTTCGTGAACTGTAGCAAATAAGACTATGTCTTTTGAAGAGAAGTCTTCTTTTGCAGATGGTCAAGTAGGTATAATAGAGTTGCACTTCAAAAGAAAATGTACTTCAACCAAATGCAGCTGTAAGTGGTCATGCCACATAATTCGAAGTGCCATGAAAGCATGTCGTGTTCAAGTAAAGCTTAGATTTTTGCGAATATTTTAAGATATCATGTAAACTAAATGACAAAAGTGATTAAGTTTTAAATAATTTCTGCATATCCCAAATTATTGTTTGCTCTTTGAAGAATGATCCATGCATTTATATACACTGACTGACAGTGACAATGCAACACCAAGGAGGAGTGGTTCGAAAGGGATGAAAGTTGGGGAAAAAACAGAGACGGCACGGATGAATAATTGATGTTTATTTCAAACCGATATGCAGGTTACACAATGCGCAGGGCATCGACTCAGTAGGATGTAGGACCACCGCGAGCGGCGATGCACGCAGAAACACGTCGAGGTACGGAGTCAATAAGAGTGCGGATGGTGTCCTGAGGGATGGTTCTCCATTCTCTGTCAACCATTTGCCACAGTTGGTCGTCCGTACGAGGCTGGGGCAGAGTTTGCAAACGGCGTCCAATGAGATCCCACACGTGTTCGATTGGTGAGAGATCCGGAGAGTACGCTGGCCACGGAAGCATCTGTACACCTCGTAGAGCCTGTTGGGAGATGCGAGCAGTGTGTGGGCGGGCATTATCCTGCTGAAACAGAGCATTGGGCAGCCACTGAAGGTACGGGAGTGCCACCGGCCGCAGCACATGCTGTACGTAGCGGTGGGCATTTAACGTGCCTTGAATACGCACTAGAGGTGACGTGGAATCATACGCAATAGCGCCCCAAACCATGATGCCGCGTTGTCTAGCGGTAGGGTGCTCCACAGTTACTGCCGGATTTGACCTTTCTCCACGCCGACGCCACACTCGTCTGCGGTGACTATCACTGACAGAACAGAAGCGTGACTCATCGGAGAACACGACGTTCCGCCATTCCCTCATCCAAGTCGCTCTAGCCCGGCACCATGCCAGGCGTGCACGTCTATGCTGTGGAGTCAATGGTAGTCTTCTGAGCGGACACCGGGAGTGCAGGCCTCCTTCAACCAATCGACGGGAAATTGTTCTGGTCGATATTGGAACAGCCAGGGTGTCTTGCACATGCTGAAGAATGGCGGTTGACGTGGCGTGCGGGGCTGCCACCGCTTGGCGGCGGATGCGCCGATCCTCGCGTGCTGACGTCACTCGGGCTGCGCCTGGACCCCTCGCACGTGCCACATGTCCCTGCGCCAACCATCTTCGCCACAGGCGCTGCACCGTGGACACATCCCTATGGGTATCGGCTGCGATTTGACGAAGCGACCAACCTGCCCTTCTCAGCCCGATCACCATACCCCTCGTAAAGTCGTCTGTCTGCTGGAAATGCCTCCGTTGACGGCGGCCTGGCATTCTTAGCTATACACGTGTCCTGTGGCACACGACAACACGTTCTACAATGACTGTCGGCTGAGAAATCACGGTACGAAGTGGGCCATTCGCCAACGCCGTGTCCCATTTATCGTTCGCTACGTGCGCAGCACAGCGGCGCATTTCACATCATGAGCATACCTCAGTGACGTCAGTCTACCCTGCAATTGGCATAAAGTTCTGACCACTCCTTCTTGATGTTGCATTTGCTCTGTCAGTCAGTGTATTCCAAGTGTTCATTAAATTCGAGACTTAAAATTCAACGTTCGAACATACCGATACTCCTTGATATCTTAGATTTAAAGCCCTCATGGTCTGTTAAATTACCATGAAGGTTTTCCGGGTTGAATGTTGTCTTTATGTACCTTATTCTTCCACTTTGATAGAACAAGTATATTCCATTTGGTTCGACAGTTATATTTTTCACTTATTTTCTTCAAGTCCTGCAAAAGTGAAGCTTTAAAATAAAAACTTATATTCGAAATATTCAAAAAAATCGGAAGGTTAGATGTCTGTCACATATTTTAATGATCTCTGTAATGTAACTGTCCTTATTTTTCCCAATTCCGAAAAGCCATTTTTAAAATAAATAAATAAATACATGTTGAAGAAAGGGCATGTTACCTGGGAGAAGAATGGGAGTATGTTAATGCCATGATAAGAGAAGCAGAGAGAGACCAGAATGATGCTTGAGCTCGACGTTTAATAATTTCTGGCTAAGAGACTATGAGGGAATGAGATCGCATTACTATTTACAAAAATAGGTATTGTAAACTCATAACTCATTCACTGGCTCTGGCAAACTGAACAGCATAACAGAACATACTATGTGCGTCTCACAACAAGTCATGGCAGATTGTAGGTACGGCAGGTGTAACAGATGCAAACATTAGTCATGACAGACAATGGGAGTTCCGGCATATTCCTCATTAAACTGTTCGTTACGCAGTATTTATCTATTATAGAAAATGTGTAACTAAAGCACAATTGCACTACCACTTTGAAACTCCACAACAGCACCTCATTTCTCCAGAGTCATCGTGGACGCAACCGATGTTTATTGTCAGGCCTTGAGACTTGAGGTAGGCACATGCGCCGTAGCCATGCTTACCCCTCGCACCTCTTACCACGCATCCACGTGACATCCCGTCAGGCGACTATGGTAGTTGTAATGTGTGCATGTGCATAGGTCCATTCCCTCGGCTATTCAATGACGAACACAACACTTCTTTCAAAGTCGGTAACTTCATGTTAAAACGTTTCAGATAAGAGAAACAAGTGTAGAGGTATACCTAGGTATAATGGAGTATTTACCTTTCAAGATTAAGATGGATTACAATACAACTCGTTTACTCACCGTCTGCGTTAGGTGAGGGCTTCCATGTTTGTCCATCATTTTTACCGTTGAATTCTGAGCACTGGACCTCCCTGAACGACGGTACACCGAATTCACAAGGCTGCATATGAAAGAAAAACGTTAGTTAGCTCACATTGCTCACTAAATACAAGTTCATCTCAGCAAAACTTGCATTCAGGACCTTATTAAGATGTAACTAAAAAAAGTAATCACTATAATATCGGGTGAACCACCCACTCCTATATGTTCAGTCTTACCCCATCCGCAATTTATAACCTAACGTGAAAATGTCTGGTAATACGCTCTTGAGAACGTACACATATTCATGGTTGACAAATTGACAATTGAGAGGTAATATTGAATGATCACAGAATCACGCTACGCGAAAAAGAGGAGCGCTCCATGTACATCAGAAACTGCCACAATAAAGGACACCTATACTAGATTTCTCCGTAGCCGTGGGGGTTAATTTTAACGCTGAATTTTGTGTTCGGTGGTTTAAACCCGGCGTTGGTGGAAAATATTTGTATTAATTTATTTCAGTCCCATGTGAATTTTAGTAACATGGACCAATAATAATTACATTGGGGATAAAAACAAAAACTGGTCGGTGTCTGGAATTTTAAAGCTCATTCTAGGTATATTTGCGCTGGTGATTCCAAATTACAAAACTCCTATCCATTTTTTCTAGAAGTTCTAAAATTTTTAGATATTGTTAATTTTGTGATAATTTATCAATTTATTTCCCACCGACGTTCGTTTATTTTTGTACACATTATACGTCTGAATGTTTAAATTACATGTCTGTAATGTTTTATTTGTTTGTAGATATATAAATGGCTTAATTACGAAGAAAATTTATTAACAACCCTGATATTTTTGTTACATTCGTGCGGAGTAGTGTTCTTTCAGTGGAGACAAGTTATAACGGGTTTTGTGAAAAGAACATATTTTCCTCTTCAAACTGAAACTGGGGCAACAAGATAAATCATTGCCACCGCATTTCATGTATTAAATGTGTACACAGCACCTGCGACAGTGTACAAGTAAGCAAGTAAAGAGTATGAAATTTGGTATTCTGATGGTATGGCGCGAACACAGCAACCACACTAATAAATGTTAATTTTGGTTAATAAATATATAGGGCATCAACGGGAAAAACAGTAATCAGTTGTAGGCTTAATTTAATAACGTAATATGTCCTAAAATACTTAGTATATTAATGAAGTGCTGGTGTTTCTTTGTTGACGTTGCAGGCTTAATTTAATAACCTAATAGGTCCCCAAAAAACTTGTTATAAAATGAAGTACTGTTGTTTCTTCTACGTTGTAGGCTTAATTTACGTAAGCGAGTCAATAAGTATCTGCAATATCGCTCTAATTGTCTTTAGGATCCCACTATGGCGTTGTGTGCTAACCAGCCGTCAGATGGCACTATTGTTTACGTTTATGATAGGTTTTAGCGTTATCAGATCAGTACATCTTGCGCTGTTGCGACGTAAAAACGGCTGCGCCACTCTCTGTTTGCACCAAGGGAGAAAAGCGTTCAGTAATCTTTTTTTATTGTGGTCTAAGGGTGCACCGGGAGCTGAAATTCATTGAAGACTTTCAGCACAGTACGGGGAAAATATGTTTCCACAGCAAAGTGTTTACCAGTGGATGCTAATATTGAACAAGTGCGTGATTTGATCCTGAATAACAGACGGATTATCATTTGTTTGGTCCACTTAAATAAGCCTATGCTCTAAGAGGCCATCGATTCAGCTCCGATCAACAGGCGAAGGAAGCGGTGCATATGTGGCTTGCTGCGCAACCAAAAACATTTTTTTCAGAGGGTATCGGAAACCTTGTAAAACGGTGCACCATGGGCATTGAAAAGCAGGGTGATTACATTGAAAAATGATATAAATAAAAAGTGTGCACACTTTTTGTAATAACAAAAATTGATTGATGATACTTATTGACTTGCCCTCGTAATAACCTAGTATGCTATAACGTGAGAAGGAGAGCTGATTGCAAAAACGAATACCATTCTCAGAATCTATGACCGAAGAACACTCCAAGAAGGGACTAATATCTTGGACACTAAAAATCGTGTTCCTCTGTGTTATCATCAAATATAATGTCCGACTCGTTGGCTGAATGGAGAGCGTACTGGCCTTCAGTTCAGAGGGTCCCGGGTTCGATTCGGACCGGGGATTTTAACCTTCATTGGTTAATTCCATTTTCCCGGGGAATGGGTGTTTGTGCTCTCCCCAGCATCCCTGTAACTCACACACCACACATAACACTATCCTCCACGACAATAACACGCAGTTACCTACACATGGCAGATGCCGCCCACCCTCATCGGAGGGACTGCCTTACAAGGGCTGCACTCGGCTAGGAATAGCCACACGAAATTAAAAATCACATATGATATTCGACGCAATCGACTATATTTGCATGTTAGACAGCTATTTAAAGCGCTGTTTATAGTGGAACCAGTATAATAGTCGGAGGGACAATAGCATTGTGGATGAATATTCCAATCCCTTACTGAAAATGAGCGGATTAACAATCAAGTGGTGTTGTTACATTTTATGTATCTCAAATCGTGTTCTACCACTTTGATATTGCCACGAATCTTCAGCAAGTGAAAGGCCTACATTTTACAAAGAATTAAGTCGCTACACAGACAGATGCAAATGCACCTACATTTTTTCTTCTTGCACAATTAATAGGTAAGTAAACTCGTGAACTCATCCGCGGTGTTGCAACTCTTTTCAGACCCCCCCCCCCCCTCCCACCCATCTGGAGGTGAGTTGCATGTACCATTTTAACCACATACCAGCCCTCCAGTCATTCTTTAATTTCTGGCAGTACCGAGAACGATCCCTGCGAGGGGCGGCAGCTAATAGTGCTAACCGTTACGCTACGGAAGCGGACAAATTAGTAGACTACTTAGGTATGAATTATCTACTTATTACATGCCGAATTGAAATCACTTCAGAAATGTTACGAGAACAACAGTGAACCACATGAAATAAAATGCATCGAAGGATGTTCTTCACTATCAAAAGGTGGCGTAACTGTTAGCGCTATTTGTCGCCGTCCTCTGAGGTCCGGGCTCGATTCCCGGCACTGCCAGTGATATAACCGCATGAAAATCAAGAATGTCACTCCCGTTAACTCTCGTCGTTCTATCTCATGTGCTGTTAAACAACGTGTGTTGCCGTTCCGAAGTTGTGTAGCACTTTCCAGGTACACCTCCAATGGAGGTGAAGTGCTAATATTATTGAAAACAGATTATCATACACCGCAAAGAGTGTGGACCGTACAACACTTTAGCACATTTACCAAAACTTGAAACCCATTGTGAGTGGAGGTGCTAGATTTACATCCACTGTATCACCTACGTGTCGTAAGAGGCTATAAAAAGGGACCCAATGATGCTCTTAACCTGGGAAGGTGGTTTGGCTGTGACCTGGCATTGATTCCACCTACTTGTGCCAGTATACTCACATTGAACTGTTCTATCCAACCTCCCTTGGTCAAATCTTGTTCTTTTCGACCCTGACTATATTAAGTTTCGAATCTTTCATTTTAGCGCTCTTCGTAGCCCTTGTTTTCCTTTTGCCAACATATTCATTCTTCCAAACGTTGAAACTTTTCAATTTTCCCTTTGGATTTCGTTAATGGTGGATAGTTGTCCAGTTGTACTTCCTCTTGAAACAATAATTACCACACCACCACACTACAACCACCACTACCACTTTAATGATGCTCGCGTCTAGAATATCTCATTTGGAGATTTTTTCATGGCTCTTTCATATTACTCAGAAGATACTTGAGGCGAAGCAGTCGCTTCGAAAATTGCTGGAATTCTTCGTACTGAACTCATGACCTTCGAGACATAAGGAGCCATAGTCCTAAATTCCTTACATGAGGCACCATGTAATTCCAGCACGCCAGATAATGAAGAGCCCTAGCTGCATTTTTGTTTCCGACCAGAGGCGGCAAGCGGAGAACATTCTCAATCTCATTCTCACGCAACAGAAATTAAGTCACACACACACGTGTAGAGTATGCAGGGATACAAATTAATTTGGCACGGTACTATTTTAGATGATATTTCGTTTAAGGGAAAATTGGTGACGAAACCACAGTGGTAAATGTCAGGAGAGCGTAAAAAAGTGAAACAATTTGGTTGTCAGTGGTAAAGGCTTTGGGCCATTAAGTGCTCCAAAAACAAAATCTGCCGAAAAGACGCCCTGGTTTGTTTAAACTCTATTATATCGACCACAATATAGTACCTAGATTATGAGTCCATTTAAGGACACAAATTTGTTAGGAGAACTATGTAATTCTTATCATCACCACCGCTATTAAAGTAAACAATTATATGCTATGTTAGTATAAGCCCTGATTATATTTTCTGTGAGGTAAATCTGTGTCAATTAGCTTTTGTCGGTAGATGCAAACAGAATGGGAGTGGGATAAACATTTATAAAATAACGCCGCGCCGTTTGTGTTTGCCCGTTGTGTCCGGTGAATTTGAGGAGACTCCACGCATTTCAGAGTAACATTGCAAAAGATAGGTTATGCCGAAGGTGGCTGTGACATCATCACCAAGTTAAAAGATAAATTAACGGTATTCCAAAAGCGGAATTAGCATTCAAATACAGGGTCAGGCATTCTAATGCCGAAATCCTGCACTTGAGGTAGCAAATATAGTTGTTGAATTATAAAATATTGCGTGTGCGGGTCCTTGGTTCGACAAACGTGTTCGGTCCGTGCAAGGAAGAAACGTGTGAAGGGCGTTTATTTTCTGTATGTCGTTAATTTCAGATAAATTACATAAAATAAACAATCTTAAACATTAACCCAGGATAGGAATCCTGATGAAAGGAAAAGTGTGTTTTGTAAAGCCACTACTGGTGGAGATGGTTGAATAAAAGATTGAGAGAGGCTGGTGAACCTGTAACGATGCAAGGCCACGTACGACTTCCAGGTGTGTAAGCTAACCTTTGTAAAGTGCATTTGTTTATTTCATTATGTCACCATTACATTTGTGTATCTGTGACACACTTTGGTCACACTTCTTAATACGTAGTAATGTCAGAAGTGTGCTACGAAAGGTCATTTTATGTTTCTTGGATAATCGGTAGAGCCGCGAAACTAGCGCGTGAAATGTTGTACAATAGTGGATTTGATGGTAGTAAAACGAATGTAATCTGTAGAGTGGGGTATCATGCCGTACGTTCATTCCAATATTTGTTGTTTGCCCAAGTTCAGATATTAATTTATTACGAAATTTTGTTCAGTGTGAAGTTGGAGTTTACGTACGTGTAATCCGTGGTTTACCATTTAAAGCGATCCTGTAGTAATAATAGAACGCCAATTGTTGCGGTGTGAGCTGTGGAATTTTTCGAGGAATATACGAGGTGAAACTGGAGTGTGATTTGTGGAAGGGAAGTGTTATTCCAAATATCTCAGTACAACTTGAGCAACCGATCAGAGTGGATGTGTGGTAAGGTGAGTGCGGTATAACATGATTGGCATTGAGCAATATCGTGCGGCGATCGGTAGCTGGGGCGTGGAGATGAATCCAGGCCCTGACATGAGCTGGGAGGACTGGGAGAGAATCACGGGGGTGATAGGAGACGCTGTAAAAACATATACTGGAGATGCACTGGTAAAGGAAATGAGAAACGAAGAAGCCAAGGGATTTGAAGATATGAAGGCGTGGTTCAAGGAACAGTGGGGAGTAACGGAAAAAAGAATAAAGGAGGATGAGAGAGCAATGAGAGTGCTAAAAGAACAGGTAAATCTGGAAAAGGAAGTGGCGTCTCTGAAGAATGAGCTCGGTTTCCTCAGCCAAGAAAGGATGAAGAAATGTATATATACCTATGGATTACAGGAAGAGCAGAGTGAAGATAAAGTGAAGCTTATATATAAAGTGGTGGACCTCGTCAATAACAAGCTGAAACTTAACTTCAGTGAAGTGGATATGGACGATGTCGAAAGAGTAGGAAAAGTGAAATGTAGGAGACCAGTGAAAGTGAAGTTGATGTCAACCATAATGGCGGATTTAGTGTTAAAAACGCAAGGAACTTACAAGGTGAAAGGATTTGAATAAACAAAGACTAGGGAAGAGAAGGGATTGAGAATACGAAAATCTTACGAAAACATTTAGGCAGAGCCAGACACCAAGGCCTCAAAGTATATATTAAGGATCAAAGGTTGGTGGTAACAAATGGTATCTGGTGGCGTGTTTGGTCTGTAACAAAACTAAAAATTATGAAGGAAGAGCTGAAACAGGAAGAGAACGATCGAAGCGGCCAAGAGATAGACAGCAGTACGCCCAAGAGGAGGGAGGAAACGTGGTATCGATTTCTGAAGCCCCGAGACAAGGAAACAGTGCAGTGCAAGAATGTGTGAGGTAAATATCAAATGCGCAGGTTCAGGAAGTGTTAACAGATAATGTTCCGAATGTTAAAGAGGATACATTGATTGCCGAGCTAGGGGGACATGAAATAGAGATACCTTATGACCAAGGGGAGAAGCAGGAACCTGAAGGACCTGTGGAGGAAAAAATAAAGGTTCAGAAGATAAAGAGAGGAAGGATGAAAATAAAGCGTCAAAGAATGATGGAAGGGAGGTAGAAGCTGAGAGCGAGAGGGTGATGACAAGTAAGAATGAAGATGGTGTTTGTAAATTAGGGAAAAAAGCTGTGACTAGGCAGGAAGATAGGCTTTGTTAATATTGAAGGTGTATTGAGTAAAATAGGCAATATAAAAGTGAAAAATTTAAAAGAAAGTTTTGGTATTGTAGCGCTTTTGGAAACATGGCTAGAAGTAGGCAGGGAGATAACTTGGGGGATTCACGGTGCGGAACAATTCAAGGAAGAGATTAAGTAAAATCGGCCGCGCACCCGGAGGAATAGCGGTGCTAGTCAAAGAAGATTTGAACGAATGTATAGAGCATATAGAGAGAGACATTGAAGGGGTTATGTGGATAAGATTTAACATGGTGAGGGAGCCAGGGAGAGAGAAACATGCGTGATTGGCTTTTGCCTACTGTCACCCCAAGGAATTTCCATATGCAAATGATAAGTCCTTTGAGGAATTATTATTAGAAACTAGTATCATTAGAGGGAGGTATGAGGAGGACGGAATATTGTTACTTGGAGACTGGAATGCCAGAATAGACGAGCGAAGTCCGAGGTAAAGAAGAAAAGTTGATAGTGGGATCAGGAAGAAGTAGTAATGATAAGGTAATTAATAACTACGGTTGAAAACTTTCAGAATTATGCTAAGTCGGGAATTTCTGCATTCCGAACGGCTATTAGGAGGGGGATAGAGAAGGTAAAAGTACCTATATTACTGAACAAGTGGGGAGCGTTATTGATTTATTAATGAGTTCAGAGGACTTGCTAGATTACATCAAAAGCATAACGGTGGAGGACTGGACCGAATCACACCACGCTCCGATATGGGTTAGTTAGGAAAGGAGAGAGGAAAGCAAAGAGGGAAAGAGATAAAGTACGATAGAGTGGAGTAGTGGTTATTTTAAATATATTTGAACTAGGGAACTGGATGGGCAAGGAGGGACTAGGTGGGCTGTACCGGCGATGGGTAATATGAAGATCCCAGGCCTGATTTTCGCTGATGATATTCTGCTAATGACGCTGACTAGGGGTGGAGTGAAGAAAGTTTGGATTAATTACTGAAAATTAACTATAGGAAATCGGAGGTGATGATCGTAAGTAAGAGAAGGAGGGCAATAAGGGAATGGAGAGTACAGGGGGAAAGAATAGAGGAAGTAGATAGATTAGAATATCCAGGATTGATACTAAATAGAAAAGGAGGATGGGATGACCACATCAAGAGATGCAAACTGAGAGGGGTTGCAGCCCCCGCAGCAATAACATTTCTAGTCGTCAAGTACCCAGGTGTAAGCTAAAAATACTGAGGCTATTACTAAAAACTCTGGTCCTAAGCAGATCTTTATATGGGGTTGAATTGTGGGGATTAGAAAAGGAAAGTGCTAGCCTGAATCAAATAATATGTAAATTCAGTAAGGCTGTTATGAGACTACCGCAATGTACAGCCAATGTGCGGAGAGTTTATCGAATTAGACTGTGTTAAAAGGGTATTAAATTATTGGTCTATATTAAGACGGGGTGGCGGTGGTATTCTGCTGCAGGAAGTATATAGATATGAATTGGAAGGAATGTATGATGAGTGTTGGCTATTAAAACTCAAAAGTTATGTTGAGGATTTGGGTATGGGATATATTTGGCGGGAGGGATGGAAGGGGGATAACAGCAGAATGCAAAGGGCCCTGACAATGAGAATTAAGGATATCCAGATGCAGAATTGTTTGGAAGAATGTAGAGAAAGACCTTCGCTCAGCCTATTCTATAAGGTCTATCAGATCTCTAACTTAAGTATAAGATTCGGAGATGGAAGATTAAATGGTGGGTTAATATGGTGGCTGATGGGGATGCAAAGAAATAAAGGATGGATCAGGAGCAAAGAGAGCTCTCAATGCATACTATGTGAGGCTAAGTATGATGATCTACATTTACTTTGTGATTGTATAGGGACAGAGAAACTAAGGGCAAAATTTCTAAATGTTAAGCAGCAAAAATGCGTAGACAAAAAGATGAGCAAAAAATTACTGTATGGATAGCGAAACAGTGGAAAAGACAGCGTCCTGAATAAGTTCTTATTCGGAGTGGAAAACAATGTCTGAGAGAAGTGCGAGTTAGTATATGATGTAATAACCTGGAATGAAAATAGTGGAGTAGCCAGCATGAATAGGTCAGTAGGAGAATGGCACTTAGCATTTTAAATGTCAGCGTGTAGTACTAATTCCACGAGACATGCTGACAGGGTAGGATGCAGAAGTAGGTTTTACATGGTTGTTCCATCTAGCTCTTTTATTATCTTTCGTTCCAACTTTACTCTAACACTTATACGGATTGTTACGTAGCCTCAGCAGATTACGAGGATTATAACTTTATTATTATTCGTAGTAAGCTAGCAGCATGGTACTCAGTTCTATATATTTGGACATGTGCTGTTTTCTCACTATTTACGCATAGTTGGAGATGGTAAGGAGTGACGAGCAAGGTAGAGCAGGACATACCCATAAGAGGACGGGGTTGGACGGGCCTACCCCAAATATGTAATAAGGGAGACATGAGAGAGGAGGGATTCGAGAGTAGAGCGGCTCCAGCTTCACGTTGCCGGCCGCAATGGAATGGTGAGTTAACCGCACTGTCATCTGGTAAGGTTGCTGGGGTCTTCTTTAGGGCTCCACGGATAGGGCCGGTCGTGTCATCATCGGGAGTTAGGGTTTTTTCTCACCAGGGGTGATGACACGGCCGAACAGTAGCAGTAGATTGTTAACTCATCCTTCTTTGATAGTCATTATGATTTCTTGTTTTTATTTTATTTGCTTTTATTTTTCATTTTATTTTGTTTCTTAATTTTAAGTGGAGACGATCGACGTGGCCTATAGGGACTGAGGATGACTGCTGCGGTGACCCTTCCTTGGGAGTGTCACGTTTCCGGGCTATCGAATGGACCTCATAGCATGCCCAAGGAATCTCGTATTTCTCATCTTTTCTCTTGTTGTTAGTTGTTCATACATGGAAAGGGGCTTTGTGAGCATGTATCGGGGCTAACCACCTGTTATATTCAATAAATAAATACTAATACTAATATTCCAAATATATATTCAAACATGTGTGGAATTGGTGATGAGAAAATAACGGTAAAATTTAGTAAGTCTAGTTGTGAGTTTCGGTTTTGAAATATTTTGTTGTCAGACTCAGATATGCGAGGGGAGATGGTTAGTTTTTTTTAACAGATTGTTTTATGTAACAGCACATTGGATCGCATAAGGAGATATGAAGTATTATTGTTGTGTAGAGAGTTTGATATAGCAAGTGGTTCAAGTCTTGCATAGTTAGGAGGAAATGTGGTTTAGGTTATTTTATATCTTGTAGTGTTGAAGTGATGTTTGTGCCGGGATTTCCATGATAGGGAACCCGAGGATTTATTTGAGTATTTAATGGTATGGAAATAGCGTCATTCCATAGTTAGGATCCCACGTGAAACCGTACGACGTGGTGGCTAGGAACATTTCAAGTGACGTTTTAAATGAAATCTTTTCGCATATTCTGTATTGGTTAAGTAATGTATTTTGTATGCGAGTTGTCAACGAGACGGGATTTCATTTTGATAGAGTTAGAAAAGATAACGTGTTTACTTTCACAGAGATAACGAGAGGGGTCTTCCTTCCAGGTAGAGCGACCACCTGTTCAGCGAGCAGCCAGGTCATTTGTCCGGAAAGAATTGTAACTAAGATTGTTTCATTTATAATAAATGTTTGGAAATAGATTTCGTTACTTAATAAGAGAATCGTTTGGTAGAGAACTTTAGATTCATTATAGGTGCGACGGAAATGATACGATGTTGTTTTATGTTGTAAATAAGCATTTGTAGGGGTCTCAAATTTTGAGAATCTACAGTAATGTTGATTTGTGTTTGTTGAGGATTGTCCAAGGTCTTGAAATTATTTTATCTGAATGTCTCGATGGCTTGTCAATCCGTAGAGTTCGTGATGAATGAGGTGTTGTTGTTACTGGTTTCCAAGGCACAAGTGTAGGTTCGTATGGTATAATATTATGCCTGTGGAGCACATTGTGATGCAGTAGTCCATCCTCCCTACCGTTCGGGTGAGGTGTTTTTCGACGCTCGAGTTTCATTAGTATGGGATCACATCGAAAGGAGGTGCGGAAATTAGTCAAAAGATAAGCGTAGACGTTGTTTTATTTTACGTTTCGTGTAATTTATCTAAATTATAGGATTTAAGGTTAGGATTATCTACGCTAGTGTCTCAATAATAATTAGTGTCACAACGTAAACCTGTTGAGTAACATCATGAAATAAACAAATTGTACCGGTAGTTATGATAATGATTGCGTATCACAGTTGCGAAACAAGAAAGCTGTGAGAATGAAGAGATAAATATTTTCCTTTAAAGTAATGCTTCTGGTAAACATGTACAAGTGATAACGTAAATTAAATTGAGAAATTAGGGAATTTAAAGAAACCACTTCGTCCAGGATAGATAAATTTGTTGTTAATTAGGATTATTGGATTACTTCATTTATTAATAATTTATTAAATTTAGTGAGACCGTATTTTGAGAATTAGCTTAAAACCAAGCGACTAACTTGAAATTGTAGTCTGGAACTTTTAGTGTTATTTGCTGGGGAAGTTCAACAAGTGTTGCGAGCGTTTGCTGTGGTTTTATTTATTATTTTCATTTTTTGAGCACCAGATGTGCTGGGGATTAAATAACGTGGACACCTTGGTCATGAACTGCTTTAAATTAATCGTGTTTAGCCTTCAGCCTAGAAATTTGCATGGTCATGGGGCCATCAACCTCATTGACATAGATTGGGGCTATCTCTCATTATAGCGTCATTCTTCTTGCTGTCATCATCCACAATGGCTTTAACGTAAATCACAGGAGTTAGATGTCGGTCCATGACAGAGTTGCAGGTCACATCGTTTGATTTAAGGGCCTATGCCGTACATCCACTGTTTGACACATACCGATTGGACACCCTTAATTATACCAAGAGTCCAGAGCTCCTGTTAGGGGGGCTGCATTATTACAAATCATTATGGTGGTACATGCAGTCTAACATGAAAGCCGATCTTAGGGATCTCCAGGCTTTCTTTATTTTATTCTTAAATTATGACGGTGGTTTCTAGTAAGGATGCCCTTCAGGCAACTGATTTAAGGTATCAAAAGCCGGCGTCTCTCATCATCGTTTTTACAATTCGTTTGTTTCCAATGGACAGGTATGAGTTCGTTTGTCAGCTGTTGTGAAAAGTCCACTTAACTTTTAAGTTAAACAGTCGTCGAGTTTACTCATTGTAGACATTAGTTTTAAATTACTGAAACCCACCTCTTACAAAAGGAAGTGACGAAGAACACGTAAACGACCCAAGAGAAAGATGTCATGCCGATTGCTGATAGGTAAGGAGGGTAGGTATCCTTCGAAGGAATCAGTTTGCATTCTGGAGGTAGTGGGTTCGAACACCGTTGTCGGTAGGCCTGATGATGGTTTTTCGTGATTTCCCATTTTCACACCAGGCAAGTGCCGAGCATGTAGCTTAAATAATGCCACAGTCGCTTCCTTCCCACTCGTAGGCCTTTCCTATCACATGGTCGCCGTAAGACCTATCTGTGTCGGTGCGGCGTAAAGCTAATTATAATCATGCTTCTTCCTGGCATTTTGTCCTATTTATTCGGGTCGACACTTGGTGTGGATTTTGCGATGATTTACGGCCGGATTCCAATCCCTGACGTCGCCAATCCTATGTGAAGGAATGCATTCACAACTGTGTGTTCCTGCGGTGGTTGTTAGTGTGGTATATTATACGTAGATGAAGTTAATTTCATGAAGACTAACACAAACATCCAGTCCCGAAGTCAGAGGAATTAACCACACTCAGTTATAATCGTCGTCTGGCTGGGAAACGAACCAAGGGCCCTGTGACCGACGGCAAACACGCAGACCATTCTGCGTAGGAGCCGGTATGTTCCTTGTGAAGTGAGCACTACAAAATCTTGATGTGGGCATTGGCTGCCAAAATGAACCATCAGGAATGAAAATGCAAACATTCATACTAATACTAGTACCCTTTTAAAGTAAACCTTGAAATGTCCTCATATTTAAACCTTAACAAGTAGAGGGTAATAACGGAATCCTGTTCGACTCAACATTATAAAGAACACAAACATATATGGAACTGATTTTCTTTTAGACGTAACCATAAGCAAATGAACACAACAAAAATTGTTCTGATGGACTGCATATCCATATGTTGCTAGGAGGCTTGAACTTTCTTAAGGACCATAATGGATAGAAAGAGTATTGTGAGATACGAGGTATTGCTTCTTACGACGAAATATCCTATACATTAACCAATCACTATGAAATTAACTTTTCAGAATTAGTTTAAACATTTTTCTTGTTTTACAGTATATTTTGTCCTCAGGGGACAATCCCCAGTTGAGAAAAGTCGAAATTAATTAAATCCCCTGTCTACTTCTTCGTGGTTATTTGTTGTGGTCAGAACCTTGATCGAGAATTACTCTTTGAATTATGCAAACTGGCTGAATATGTTCACTTACTTCCACGTGGCACATCCGGTACCGCTTGCGTTCACCCAAACAGTAACGACCGCGATGTTGTGGCTTGGGATTGTCGCACTCGCGTTCTTGAACCTCAATTCCTCCTCCACACGTACGAGAGCATTCACCCCAGGATCCCCATGGACTCCACTGGCCATTTATTGCTTCGGGACGCTTTCCAGCATCAACACACTTTGCAGCGAAACACCACTAGAACATTCAATATTAGTAGTCCATTAATAATTATTTGTTACTATAGCTTTTGCTTTATTTGTGACTTAAAAATAGGTAAGAAGATTTAACAGTTCTTGTTGAAAATCGATTTTATATTAATTTATGCAACCTTACAATGACTGGTTATTTACCTGTTCTCTGGTTTTGAGAATCCTGTGAGGATTATCGTAGAAATACTAATTGTAGATGTAAAATAATTAATCTGCTTGAATATGAGTTTAAACTACACTGAAAGATAACTGAATTGCAACTGTCTTCCAAAATAGCTGAAAACCGTCCAACATCAACTGTACGAAGCGGTCGAGTTGATGATCTAGATCAGGGCCGCTCAGGGTGCATGCACCGTGAACGGTGCAAAAGACGACTTCGCTTGGTGACCAGAGTGCAGACCCCCACTCCTCGATTTGGAGCAATAGTGCTGTCTCTCTCTTTCCCCACGCCTGTCTCGCTCACTCCCCCTGTCTCCCTCTTCCTCACTTGCTCCGTAGCGCTCCAAATCTGAGCCGAATTGAGCCAAGTTGAGCCGAGCTTAGCCGAGTAGCCCAGAGATGAAGCGTTGGTCCGAGCCGAGCCGAGCGGGACCGATGCACAGTGCACGGAGCTCTTACGCCTCTATTTGCACGCGTGAGATTTTGGACGTTTGAGAGACCCTGATCTAGATGTTAAAACCCTCTGACTTAACAATGGAAATTTCACATAATAGATAAGGAAACTGAAAGATGAAAGTATTAATATGACTTATAGAAAGCGCTGAAGTATGGTGCTTCAATACCATGCTTGAGATCTTCCACGAGCCAAGATCAGTTCCGAAATGAGTAGATCATCGTCAGAAACGGAACAGAGCAGCGTAAGATCGATGTTATAAAACATCGAACCTGTAGATTAACAAATTGTGTTTAACACTTTTCAGTGATTACACAGTACATTCCGGACCAAGTACCTAGAAACCGAATGACTTCCATTTCCTCCATTTTCTGCTATATAGAAAAGAAGTCTAACTGATGTTAAGAGTACAAAATGTCTTTAATCTCAACATCATCCGCTACAGAAATTACATTTTGTGCTTTGCTCCAGAGGAGCGGCCTCATTATCACCTCACTGGATCACATCCAGAGTTGTAATTCGGGACCTAGTCCCACACAGGTGACACCTTGACAGTCAACCATGGAAGGTCTTTTAAGGAATACTCCACCGGCTGAACCAAGAGTTCAGAGAAGGCAGCATTCGGATACGGTGGGCTGCCACCTGAAAGATACCGTGAAGTCGGAGGCACGGAAATACCCCAGTACTACATACACGAATGAGACAAAATCAAGAATCAAACCAAAGCAGATAACATACTTCTCTACACACAACATAAACTCACTCATGCAAACCGGTAAACTAAAAGTGATCACCGACATAATGGACCAACACAAAATTCTTATCATGGGATTACAGGAAATTAGAAACACTGACCAGGATGCCTTGGAATCTCAAGGGTACAGACTTTATGAAGGTATACCCGGGAAGAGAGTGATGAAGAATGTCCCACAATTTGGAACAGGATTTTTGGTCAGCCTTAAAATAATAAACTCAGTTCAAGAATTCAGATCACAGTCTCCACGACTCTCAACGCTCACCTTAAAGGCATCTAATAAAATCTATACTATAATAAATGCCCATGCTCCCACTAATGATAAAAACAACTCCTCAAAAGACCAGGAGGAAACAGGAGAATTTTGGGACCTATTGGACCAGACCATAGATAACATCCCCAAACACCATATAAAATTATTAATAGGCGACTTCAACGCTCAACTAGGCAGAGAAAGAAAATACCGTGACATCATCGGAAAATGGCCAGCACACAAGAAAACAAATAAAAATGGAGAGAGACTAGTTGACCTGTGTAGAAACCATAATTTAATCTCAAAATCTACATGTTTTAAGAGGAAACCTCAAAAACTCAAAACATGGAAACACCCTGACTACACTAAAGGAGAATGGCAACTGGACCACGTCTGCATGGACAAATACCACCACAAAGAGATCTATAACGTCAAAGTCCTCCGAGGAATAGACACAGGTTCAGATCACTACGTAGTTAAAATTAAAATTAAACTCACTCCCCAGAGGAGACAACAAAAGCAAGCCCTTAAAACTAAAAGAAAAATAGATCCTACCCAGCTAATCAACAACAAAAATTACCAGAAAGCAACTGAAAAAATAAAAATCACAGACAAACTTGAAGACTTAGTACACAACCTTAAACAAATTGCAGAAGACCTAGCTCCAATTAAACCACGTAAAAAACACCAATGGTGGAACAGTGAATGTGATGAAACAGTGGAGAAAAGACATCAGGCATGGCTATTACATCAGTCCCAAAAGACAGAAATATCCTATCAAAAGCTAGTAAAACAGAGAAAAGAAACTACCCAAGTCTTAAGAAGAATAAAAAGACAACATCATAAGGACACCCTGCAGTTAATTGAAGAACAGTTCAGTAAAACTAAATCAAGGGACTACTACAAAACCTTCAGAAAGCAGCTCCAAAAATATGAACCCCCGACCCTACTGATGAAGGATGAAGATGGTAAGCTGGCCCATAACAATAAAGACAATGCAGAAATTTTGGCTAAACATTTCAACAAGCTTTTAAATTGTGAGGAACCTACAGAACTCCTTCATTTGGACACCAACACCCCGATAAAAACATCACCAGAAAACATCAATCCCCCCACAATAAAGGAAGTCTACCAAGCTCTGAATAAATTAAAAAACTACAAAGCGCCAGGAGAAGATCAGACCTTTGCGGAAATCTGGAAATATGCAGGAACCTCAGCAAAAGTTGCCCTCCATCAACAACTTGTCTCTATCTGGATTAAAGAAGAACTACCAGAACACTGGACAACAGCCCTCATTCATCCTCTGCACAAAAAAGGGGACAAAACCGACCCTAATAACTACAGGGGAATCTCTCTCCTAGACATAACATACAAAATATTCTCAATAATCATCCTTAATAGGATAAGTTTACAACTTGAGAAAGAACTAGGAGAATATCAAGGAGGTTTCAGACCCTGGAGGAGCTGTCCTGATCAGATCATGAGTCTTAAGTTGATAATGGACTATAACAGGAGAAGAAACAGAGATATGGTGATAACATTTGTAGATTTCAAGAAAGCTTATGATTGCATCCATAGAGAATCTCTGTTTAAAATTTTAAGGCACCTTGGACTACACCCCAAATTAATAAACATGATAAAATTGACTCTCACCAATACCAAGTCAAAAGTGAAGTTTAGGGGGGAAACATCAGAGACATTTGAAATTAAAACTGGACTACGGCAGGGAGATGGGCTCTCACCACTATTATTTAACTGTGCTCTAGAAATGGTAATGAGGGAATGGTTTAGAAAATGTCCCCCCAAAATAAAGATTGGCCGAAAAATCAAAACAAATTGCCTGAGTTTTGCTGACGATTTAGCATTATTAGCAGTGGACATAAAAGAAGCAAAAACCCAGATATCAGAACTTCAAAACATTGCAAATAAAATTGGCCTCAAAATATCATTTGAAAAAACAGAAATTATGCCCCAAAAACCAACACAGCTAAAAGAAGTCACCATAAATGGCAATAAAATCAAAATAGTAACTCAGTTTAAATATCTTGGAGAAGTAATAACACATAACTTAAATGAAAAAATCTCAATCCAAGTAAGAACAAATAGATTAGCTAAAGCACAAAAATTAACATGGGATATCTACAAAAAGAAATGTCTATCAATAAATACAAAAATAAAACACTACAACACAGTTATAAAACCGGAAGCTACATATGCAGCAGAAACACTCTTTTACCTGAATAAACAATCAAAGACTGACAGACTTCAGAAAATTGAAAGGAGGATTGGAAGAACCTGTATCAACAAAAAATATCAGAAAGATGGACAGTGGCGGTTAATACCTAACAAAGTCGTGTACAAAGAGCTAGAACCCATTGCAGATACTATGCGTAAGAGGAGACTGGGATTCTTTGGACATATCATGAGGATGCAGGACTCGAGACTTCTGAAACAACTAGTACAACACAATCTCGTCTCAAAAAATACCACAACAGGATGTAAATGGATCAGAGAAGTAAGAGAGGATCTGAAGGAAATAGGCCTTACAACAGAAGACACCAAAAATAAGATAAAATTGAATACAAAACTCAAGAATACAAACCTCCGCTTTACCCTTACACAAAACAAACCAACAACACGCACACTTTCAACTGAGGAAAGGGCACGAAGATCGGAGCGTCTGAAGAAGTACTGGGAGGACCGCAAAGCCCGAACAATCCCTTCAAAGAGACCTGAACGACGGACTGACTAAAGTGATCCTATGTGGTCATAAAAGAAGAAGAAGAAGAAGAAGAAGAAGAAGAAGAAGAAGAAGAAGTTAATTGGAAAGAACGCCAGAAATTACAGCACTGTATGTCGCAAAATAAAACACAGTTTATACTCGCTTTAAATATTCGAGGATGTTTATTACAGTGTCCAATTCTCTTATATAAACAAAGTTATCAACATTTGGCAGTAAAGGTTTATCGTCTCTCTTGATAGGATTCAAGAAGTGTTAAAACGTTCTCCTGCAGAATTATTTCAGAAATGAAGCACAGGAAGTTTTGTTTCTTGAATTGTTCTTTGAAGGGTAATCAATAATTATGAAGAGTATGGAAATTATAAGCCTAGGAACTGTACTTGAACCGTCTCTAAACTTCACGGTAAGACTCATTTGACATCGGTATTTCTAACAAAAAATTCCCTCCTCACAATGTTAGATGTGTTTTACGAAACCCATTTAATATCTGAAATAGTGTCTTCAGTTCCCTCGTTTCCTCTCACTGCACATGTCTTATTTTTAATCTCTGTGCCTATTTCCATAATGGTTATGAAGTCGAAAATTCTGTTCACATGTTAGTCTTAAATTATATCTATAATTAACAGTTTAATCGAGAGTCTCTATTAGATATTTATTACGTTATTTTTCTATCGGACCTCAGACACTCGTCTGAACAAACATTTAGTTTAACATAAAAAGGCGTCCCTACACGAAAACAATTATATGTTCAACTAACAAATGTACCCGTTCTTCGCTACGGTATTCTACATTGTATACATATATCGAAGTAAATTGATGATGATGATGATGATGACGATGATGATGATGATGATGATGATGATGATGATGATGATGCTTGTTGTTTAAAGAGGCCTAACATCGTGGGTCATCGGCCCTCGAAGTAAATTACTGTATATGCAGTGATAAGATTTTTTTTTAAATTGCATGTCTCTTAGCGTTAATCAGAAACATCAGCGGGAGGTCCCCATACGTTATTTCCAATGTAAAGTGCGAGCTGTGATGATAACAGCAGTCTCACTTGCCTACTGCCATTCGCAAGAGAGTACGGACGGTTTCATTATAATGGTAGGCCCAATTACCTACTGTGTGGTCACAATACATTTGGGGAGTTTTCATTTCAATGGCAGGCCCCCTTTCTTACTTCCAGACAGATTACAATTGAGGAGCTGTTATTAAAATGGCAGGCACCTTTCCTACTGCCAGTTTTGCTGTTGTCATTATAATGACAGGCCCCTTTTCTTAATGTCAGTCACACCGAGCTGGCGAGTTTCCATTATAATAGTAGGCCGCTATGCCTAATGCCAGTCATATTTTAGATGGGTACATTTGTTCATAACGGCGGGCACACTTGCCTATTTCCAAACACAATCGGTTAGAGGAGTTTGAACAAAATTGGATGCTTCTTGATTTCTGCCAGTCAAATCGAGAAGGGAATTATGCATTAACTGGTACTTCCACCTTACTAATGCCAGTTACACAGGAGTTGGAGAAGTATCCCATTCCTACTGCCAGTCAAAGTCGTTGTGGAGATTAATGATTAGGCCTACAATAGCAGACGCCCTCCTGCTGAGAGTCACTGTCGATTTGTAAAATATTAATTATAACGGCAGACACGCTCTTTCTACATTGCTACAAATCGACTTCAATAAATATATATATCGACATACAACGTATATTCATTTTTTAAATATTTCAAACTTTCATTTACAGTTTAACTGCTGCTAAACGATACGTCATATCGACAAACGGATTGTAACATAACACGCCTCATTTAGCGGTCTAAATGGCTAGTCTTATGATACTTTATCCTAACCTAACCCCATCGCACTACACCCCTGAAGGACCTTGGCCTACCAAGCGACCGCTGCTCAGTCCGAAGGCCTGCAGATTACGAGGTGTCGTGTGGTCAGCACGACGAATCCTCTCGAACTTGACTTTCTAGATCAGGAGTACTTTCTCCTAAATCAAATAGTTATGGGGAAGATTGAGTTAGGGTGAAATTTGACTAAGGTTTCGGATACTTATCTGACAGCTACTATCATAGAATTTGGCTTACATATGGATGCTGGGTTAGCCAATGTTCGTGTAGAATTAGATGATTCTATCTTTCGTATAAGTGATTCAAAGTATGAATTATACGTGTACAAAGAGCAAACTGAGCGTACAATCGAGAAATAGAGACAAATCTAACGTGTAAACGGCAACACGTCATAGGACCGAAGTTGTACATCACGTATGGATACTGGTTGGCCCAATGTTCGTGTAGAATTGAACGGTGATTGGGCCATCCGTTTTATGATACAACTTACGGTTTAGGCACGAAATACCTCGAAACGAAATTCTGCACCGACATACCGTTACCTCAATATTTCGATATTTTTGGGGGATATAAAGTGAAATATTCAAAGATTTTGCAAGCTTTACATCGGTTACAGGCTAAGGCATATAATTTTGCCAAATTTCAATATTCTAGCTCGTTTGGCAGATTGTGCCGCAATCTTGCTTTGCGGGTAGGGGGGGAGGATGAGGACTTTCAGGGAACTAAAGCTAACATATATGCAAATGGTCATTATTACACCTGAAAGGGATTACGAAAATTTCGGCAAAATGCTCAATGTACAGACACACGGTCGTTACGATTTTTTTATATAGGTAAGGAATCTGCTCTACGTACAACACCTCTTTGGGAAATATCCGCAGGACAACCTGATAATGGACCATTATTAATCCTCCTAACGAAAAAAGGCACTTGAGGAAAAATTTTAGAAATGGTTTTCCATTCAGGTAGGTCGATTTTCAGTCAGGTTAGTCTTGTATATATTGGGAGAGGGTAAAATTACTGTTTCGGTTCCCTATAAACCCCCAGTCCATTCCGGGAATTTGACATGGCATGGATCTGAAACCTCCCCTTGGACGGGGGATGCTAAATATGGATTTTGGTTGAAATATCTCCAGTAGTTTTCAAGTTACAGGAAATATGCTTTACACGCATCCGCTCTAGAGTTAAGTCCAGTGGGACTTGTACAGAAAAACTGAAAAACGGTCCGTTAATGATATCTCCCTTATTAATCCACATATCGAAATGATGCACATGCGGAAATAGGTTAAGAAATTGATTTTCATTAAGACAAGTAGATGTATATTAAGTTTGGTTGTGTATATTTTGCGGGAGTGCAAAATCACGGTTTCGTTTTCGTATACACCCTCAGCCAGTTCAGGAATTTAGAAATAATATTGGCCCTAAAACCTACACAAGGACAGGTGGATTCTAAACATAAAGTTTGGTAGAAATATATCCCGTAGATTTCAAGTTATAAGAACTAAGACAGACACCAAATCTACAAAATATGCAGATGATCAGTATTACACCGGAAACGGATAACTGAATGAAAATTTCGTCAAAATAGTGAACGTACAGGCACACGGTCATTACGATGTTATTTATATAGATTTATCAGCATATCGAGGGCCCATTTTTTAAACAACACTTGCAGTAATGGCAGGTGTTGATTGAATGCAGTGTTGACTGATGCTTTTCTTCGATAATCTTAGAACACTTCACTGAAGTATGCTTCATCTACTACTACTACCACTAAACGTTTTCATTCCTCCCTTGAAGGGGGAGGCGGGCCTCCTACGCGGTGACGTCGTCTCTCAGGCCAGGAGATTTGTATCGGAGAACGAGATGTGCGGAGGAGGTGAGTGGGTTAGCGGCCGTGGCCTATTCTAGGAGCTGTCCTGGCATTCACCTTGGTACAGGAGAATGAAAAACCACGGACAGCCGACGCTGGGGACCAGCGCCTCTCCGTCTACCGAATACAGAAGCGTAGAGCCACGGTAGAGCCGTAGCCACCCATCTTCTGCTCGGGTGGCCGGTGGAGTACGGAGCTGTCGGACCACGGACCAGCCAGGCCACTTGTGGCCCGAGACCCACTCTGCATTCGCCGACGATGCTTCACCAGTGATTTGAAAGAAAATAATTTACTATTGCCTACAGTGAAGGGATATACATATAGATTGAGAAATCTCTACGTAGAATTAATGAGGAGGCAGTAAAAATTTTTATTATCCGATTTATAATATCCGTGCAGTTGTTTGGAGGACCACATCAGAATTTCGATATTTTCTAAACTTACCATATCTGCTCCGCATTTAGTGCCGTCTGCTGGTGCATTCCCGGTACTAAGGCAACGGTCTCCCACCTTGCAATATAGCGACCTGCACATTCTGTCCTGGAACATTAACATATATTTTATTAATACTGATTGGCAGAATTATATTAAAGGAGTACTTCTTTCACAGTCATGATGAAGCCCATTAATAAATACAGTATAACCTCTTCCAGCCTCATTACAACAGTCATGTACCCCTGATCATTTACTGCGTCGGAGTAGTCATGGACTCTTCTCACACCATTTCCCCAAATCACTATTCGATGAACAACCAGTATTGTGTCCATTCTTGTAGATTCGTCAGTTCCCTGTGCTGTCCCTCATCACACCATCCTTGACAATTACAGACAATAAAAATGGACATTTTAATAGCTTCAAAACAATGTAATTCGTAGACTATAGCTTTCAGTATTGATTTAAAGTGAGAAATTAATTTGTTTACACGTACATTATAGATTAAATTAAATTACACCGTCATTGACCTTGCCATTTACAACCATATGATGTTTAACGTCGATAAAATTGGATATCTTCATTAAAGTAGAAAAGTGCAATGTGCCAAATTGAAACATTATTTGAGATAACGTAAAAAAAAATTCTGACATAATTTTTTCACACCGACTGAGTTCATTCTTATGTGTTACTGTTATACAACAGCACCTGTACACGAGTTATACATTAATAACACAGATCTGTCGAGTTCCCCTTTTTTTGTACCATTTATGCGACACGATTTTTAAAAAGAAAGTCACGGGGAGTCACCAGTTGTGCTTCTCTTTCTAAAGATTTCATCTCCTGCGAACCAGATGACCTTGCCGCGGTGGGAAAGCTTGTGTTCCAATGAAGCAGACAGCCAAGCCGCAGGTGCAACTATATTGGATGGGTATCTGTCGAGAGACCAGACTAACGAATGTTTCATCAAAAGGAGACTTTCGGACTTAGCAAGGGCGGCAATCTAGATTATTTACTCATATGGCCAACATGGCTTAGCTGTGTTGATACTGCTACACGGCTGAAAGCAACAGGAAACTACAGCCGTAACTAAATCCCGAGAAAATGCAGCTCTCTCTGTATGAATGATGTACTGACGATGGCTTCCTCCCGGCTAAAATATTCCGGAGGTAAAATAGTCTCCCATTAGGATCTCCGGGTAGGGACAACACGACAGGGGAAATCATCAGGAAGATGGATAATGACATTCTGCGACTAGGAGCGTGGAATGTCAGAAGTTTGAATCGCTGTGGTAGGTTACAGAATCTGAAAGGGGAAATGGAAAGATTAAAGTTAGATGTTGTTGGTATAAGTGAAGTAGGTTGACAGGAAGAGCAGGATTTTTGGTCAGGCGACTACAGAATTATCAACTTCAAATCAAACAGGGGAAATGCAGGAGCTGGTTTAATAATGAATAAGAAAATAGGGCAGCGGGTCAGTTACTACGACCAGCATAATGAAAGGATTATTGTCGTCAAGTTAGACACCAAACCAATGCCCACCTCAATAGTGCAGGTCTACTGTATATGCCTACTAGAGCAGTTGATGAAGAAATCGAAAGAATAAATGAAGAGATAAAAATGTAATACATTATGTAAAAGATGACGAGAATTTAATTATGGTGGGTGACTGGAACGCAGTGGAAGACCAAGGAAGCGAAGGGAGTACAGTAGAAGAATTCGGACAAGGACAAAGGAATGAAAGAAGAAGTCCGCTGGTTGAATAAGGAACATGCATGTTCCGGGGTTGTATTTTGAAATGTGCTAATCTGATTCAAAATTTCATGCAGAATTCAAAAATGTTCTCAGAATATAGACGTAACTCCAAACATGATAAAAGTACAAATTAAAGTACGAAAATGTCACGTGTCGCATGTACGCGATCTCATTGGTCTGACGTCATTGTCCACATTGACTGTATTAGCAGACGAAATAACACGTAGTGTGCTCTGAGAAACACAATACAATACACGTACTTCTCCTTTATGTTAATGTCTGGTAAAGTTGGGTACAATTTTTATATTGTGTAATAATCTGAGTGTCATTTTTTGGACTTAAAATGTATCTTGCGCAGACAGTGAGGCAGAAAATAGTTACAAATGGTGTATAGTTCCGTTGTGCACAAATACACCGCATACCACTGAAAAAAATTATTAATGAGCCAAAGGACCGTAAAAGTACGAGGAAATGGATTTTCGCGAGCCGGAGAAATGCCAGTTATATATCGAAAAGTCTACAGTTTATTGCTGTGAAGATCAATTTCATGACAGTAGAATTCGCTTGAACTTTTAATCACTTTTCCATGCCTGCTATTCTGGTGGTAAAACTTCAATTATGGATCTATGATGCTTTAAATAAATGCTTCAATTACATCTTGGAATATGAAAGTAATAAGCGGTGAGTAAGTTAATGCTGATTATTAAAGAATTCTCCAAACTTAACGCAAGTTTTGGGTGACTCATATCAAATTAATAAACCAAAGTGTTTACGAACCAAACTGATTATTCTAATTATACGAATTTACTTATCCTGGCATGTGACATTTATTTATATATTTATTTACGTATTTATTTATTTATTTATTTATCTATTTATTTAATTTATTTGTTTATTTAGGATATCATATTCATAAGTTAGAAGTAACAGACATGAAAATAGCAAGAATGATGGCTGGAACAACCAGATGGGAACAATGGCAGGAGGGTACTCGGAATGAGGAGATGAAGGCTAATTTAGGAATGAACTCGATGGATGAAGCTGTACGCATAAATCGGCTTCGGTGGTGGGGTCATGTGAGGAGGATGGATTACTTAGGAGAATAATGGACTCTGCTATGGAGGGTAAGAGAAGTAGAGGTAGAACAAGACGACGATGGTTAGACTCAGTTTCTAACGATTGAAAGATAAGAGGTATAGTACTAAATGAGGCCACAACACTAGTTGCAAATCGAGGATTGTGGCGACGTTTAGTAAATTCACAGAGGCTTGCAGACTGAACGCTGAAAGGCATAACAGTCTATAATGATAATGCATGTATGTATGTATGCTATTTATTTATTTATTTATTTTCTGGTCCCGTGGTGTACGAGTAGCGTGACTGCACTTACCCGGAGGCCCAGGGTTCGATTTCCGGCGGGGTCAGGGACTTTTACTTGGATCTGAGGGGTGATTCGAGTTCCACTTAGTCTACGTGGGTACAATTAAGGAGCTATCTGACGCTGGAATAGCGGCCCTGGTCTAGAAAGCCAAGAATAACGACCGAGAGAATTCGTCGTGCTGACCACGGGACTCCTCGTATTCTGCAGGCCTTCGGCCTGAGCAGCAGTCGCTAGGTAGTCTAAGGTCTTCGGGGCTGTTGCGGCATGGGGTTTGGTTTATTTATTTATTTATTTATTTATTTATTTATTTATTTATTTATTTATTTATTTATTTATTTATTTATTTATTTATTTATTTATTTATTTATTTATTTATTTATTTATTTATTTATTTATTTATTTATTTATTTATTTATTTATTTATTTATTTATTTATTTGATATGGAGGGTAAGAAGAGTAGAAGACCAAGATGACGATGGTTAGACTCAGTTTCTAACGACTGAAGATACGAGAACTAAGCAAGGCCACAGAACTGGTTACAAATAGAGGATTGTGGCGGCGATTGGTAAATTCACAGAGGTTTTCAGATTGAATGCAAAAAGGTATAACAGTCTAGAATGAAGATGAATTTATTTATTTATTTATTTATTTATTTATCCCCATTTTCACACCAGGCAATTGCTGGGGCTGTACCTCAATGAAGGCCACGGACTCATCCTTCCCACTCCTAGCCCTGTCGTATCCCATCGTGGCCATAAGACCTAACTGTGTCTGCGCGACTTAATGCAAATAATAATAATAATGAAAAATAACACCATTGCGCACGCTGGAGTCAAAATACATTACTACAAATAATAGTGACGTTGGTGTTTAAAATATTATCCAAATTTAGCCTACTTCTTATATTATACATGCCAAATAAATAAACCAAAGGAAAAGTCATAGCACCCAAATATATATTTCTGTATTTATTGAACAAAATGTCACCAAAACCCTGTTCCTGCTTGATACGCTCAACTTGTGAAAAATTAGAGAAAATGAACTTCTTCTTCTATGTGCCCTGCCCAGTCTCCCAGACGTTGGCGATCAATGCGGAGAGTGTTTTTCTGCCTTCAGCAACACGGTACAGTTATTCAGTACTTTTTATGCCTGTCAAGTCTTTAATATTCTTAAGGCATGTTGTTCTCCTTCCGCCTACTCCTCGGCGCCCTTCAATTTTGTATATTTTTCCCTTGCTTTACCCCTTCCGTTCGTTGGTCGTGAGAGGTGCAGCAGCTAACATCCACCGTGACTGCCAGCCTGGAGTAGTCTCCACAGTCACGTCACCGGGTCATCAGAGTATGCCTGAGACTCGTCTAGATGTGACATACAGGCAGAGGAAAGCCCTTCCTAACTCAACTCCCAAGAAGAGACTCCGGTCTCACGACAAGTCTACACCGGTGACACCAGTACGCCAGCAGACTCGTTGCACCCAGAGTACAGACAGCACCGACAAGATTACTACCACTTGGAGCAGATACGCTCAGAAGAAGACATGTCACAGGCATATATTAATGTTCTCACAACAGCCAGCCAAGCTCTCACTGATCGCTTCAAGGGAGTGGAAACTGAAGTGGATTCTTTTTAGAAGAAGACCAGTCAGAATACGACGGCGGTACGGGCGAGCAGGACCACGTGGACGAACGCGCCAATAAACGTATTCTGTGGCGCAGTCTACAGTCGCCCTCATACGACAAAGGGCTTCCTCTATCATTCGAGCAGAAAGTCTTCTAGATCAGCCTAGTGCTCAAGGATCTTCTGGCAGTGACACCAGTGGGGCGCGACCACCACGACGCCGCAACAACACTATCGGCCCTCAGCGCTTGGCCCCACCTGGACCCGGCGCAACGCAAATACTTCTTCAACAGAGAGAATTTGCTCAACCTTGCCATGTGTAGCAGTCTTGCCGGAAGGCTTCCAATATTAAATTAAATTAAACAATAAAGCACGGAGGGGGTGGCACCCTTCTGGGTGAGAGGTGCTGCACCTCTCACGACCAACTGACCCGGAGCTGCCTCATCCACCCGCTTTTATAGCCAAGCGGGCTTATGCGAGTAGATGAAACAGCACGGGCATGCGCCACGAGAGGCCAGCGAGAGGGGCCCGGAAGGGTGCCACCCCCTCCGTTACTTATTATTTAATACATTTTATAGACCTAATGTGCCAAATTCTGGGCAAAAAACAATACAAAACTATTCCTTGCAACCGAAGATACGAACATAAACGAGAGTAACAAACTGTACAGTCAAATACAAAACAAGGAAATCTGACATCTTACACATCCAACGGCGGCAGTCCCGTCAAGGTACGCTGGACTGTAGAAAGAGTTGTCTACCTCTAGAGCTGATGGGGAGAGGTCCTCCGATGTCCGGAGGCAGGAGAACGCATTATGTCTTGTCCTGTTTGCGCCTCGCCCCGCGTGTTCCGCGTCATCTACTCGGCCGGACGGAGTGTATTGGAAGCCTTCCGGCAAGACTGCTACTAGGTCGCCGGTGACTCGTTCTACCTGGACCGCGACGTCTCAACCATGGCAAGGTAGAGCAAGTTCGCTCTATTGAAGAAGTATTTGCATTGTGCCGGGTCCAGGTGGGGCCAAGCGCTGAGGGCCGATAGTGTTGTTGCGGCGTCGTGGTGGTCGCGCCCCGCTGGTGTCACTGCCAGATGATCCTTGAGGGCTAGGCTGATCTAGTAGACTTTCTGGTCGGATGATAGAAGAAGCCCTTCGTCGTATGAGGGCGACTGTAGACTGCGCCACAGAATACGGTTGTTGGCGCGTTCGTCCACGTGGTCCTGCTCGCCCTACCGCCGTCGTATGCTCACTGGTCTTCATCTAAAGAGGAATCCACCTTGGTTTCCACTCCCTTGAAGCGATCAGCGAGAGCTTGGCTGGCTACTGTGAGAACATCAATATTGGCCTGCGACATGTCTTCTTCTGAGCGTATCTGCTCCAAGATGGTAGTAATAGTGTCGGTGCTGTCTGTACTCTGGGTGCTACGAGTCTGCTCGAGTACTGGTGTCACGGGTGTGGACTTGTCGTGAGACTGAACATCTTCTTGGGAGTTGAGTTAGGAAGAGCTTTTTTCTGCCGGTATGTCAGATCTAGACGAGTCTGAGGCATACTCTGATGACCCGGTAATGTGGCTGTGGAGACTACTCCAGACTAGTAGTCATGGTATGAATATGACAAGCAGATTAGTGCGGATGTAGAATGCAGCAGTTACATAGGAATGAAAAGTTTAGCACAGGATAGGCTTGCATGGAGGGCTGCATAAATCCAGTCAATGGACTGATGACTCAAAGAACAACAACAACAACTCATAGATCTGCACATAGAACTGCCTGGGCTCATTATTTAGTAGGAAAGGAGTCAGTGTCAGTAGATCCCTCGTATTTTCTGTACTGATCTCTGTATGTGTGTTTGAGCTTCCAACAAAGCAGATCACACATCATTCATTGTTCGATCAATCTTCAGCACCATAATGATATTCCCTACTTCACTTTATACGCGTGTTTCTCAGTAACACTGCCTACATTTATTAATACCATAGTGAATGCAAGGTTTTAATGATACGGAAATCAGTCAGTCGGCAACTTCTTGTATGTTAAAGAAACGTGATGCATTCATTGAAACTACGGTACCTTGAATGGCTTCCAGATGTTGGCTTCATCTACGATGTTAAACAGATCACTGGGAATGAAAGCTTTTGACGCCTGTTTCCCTTCCTCGATCACAACTACCAACTGGAATAGCTCGTGTTTCGCGCATTTAATAGAGCCGTTCTTACATCGTTCTCCTAGGCACCACCTACAGCAACTTTCCATGTAAAAACAGAGTGAATTTGGCACTTTGTACTTTTTTTACTTTAAGTATTCCATCTAATCTATTCTAATTATCATTCAGTATATCATTGTTAATCATTAGATATGCGTGACTTTTCTTAAATCATACTTACGCCAGTGACCGGGCAAACTTCAGTATGTTTCCCGAATCTTTCTTCACACTGGAACTTCGCATCGTACAAGGCTCCTGGTGGCATATCCGGTATCTTAATGTTCGATTCCACTGGTTCATTCAACAAACAGTCTCCTAGGCCGGTGCTAGAAATGGCATGTTAAAGTTTTAGACAAAGATCGAATTAGACAAAAATTCGGTGAAATATTTGCAGCATTCACAGATCGAACTAAACATAAATTCAGTGAATTATTTGCAGTAAAAGTTTCCTAAATTTGGTGCATTACTTGTAAGAGACATTTCCTTTCCGAATTCATGTGGGGGTTTTGCTCATGTGTCCCAGTACGAAATAAGTTTTATGTTTTAGGAATATTATAAAGCAACATTAGATACAGATCCAGATCCATTTATGGTTAGACTTAGTTGGACAGTACACTCTGTATTCGGGTATGCTATAGACTGGAATAAATTTGTTACTTTTACCGACTTGTCTCACTGTCAGTCTTTTCCTTGGCTTTGACAATGTGGGGAGTGAATGAGGTATGAGCATTCCTCAAGCAGCCAGACACAGTAATAAATAGTGTAAAAGTGTTGTCCGTGGGATTAGTTGGTATGTGGATTTTAGTCGACTTGGTAGTCTAATGTGAAATAGTTGCTCAGTGAGGAAAGCAACGGGAAACTACATTGCACTTAATTACACGAGTATGCCTCTTTAATGCCTACGACAACCGATGGTAGAACTGTTGGGGTTTCATCCAACCTTCTGACTGACGACTCAGCATACAAGTATACAGTAAAAATAATTCACAGGAGATGATATACTACTAAAAATATTATTGTTATCGTTGATTCTATGGTTTTTCTGACGTTCTAATACAGCTTCAGTCGAGCATTCATACCTGAATAATCCTCACAGCCTCTTAAATTCTCGGCCGTGTAGGTTAGTACCGGTGGAAATTAAGCTTTGTGAAAGGTTTCCTTGAAATAATGTGGATATGTCTCCTTTCCATGCCATACCTTTGGGTCTTTGGTAAAGATCGCTTGCTTCTTCTGTTCTCCAACATATTTTCTTTTGATCGAGGTGAGCGGATGCAGAGTAGGTCTCGGCCCACAAGCGGCCACGGCTGGTCGGTGGTACGACAGCTCTGCACTCTGACCGACCAACCAACCAGCGAGGAGGAATGGCCACGCATCTACCGTGGCTCTACGCCTCTGTATTCGGGAGACGGAGAGGGGTTGGTTCACACCGTCGGCTGTCGCGAAAATGGTTTTACGTAGTTTTCCATTATCCTGCACTAACGCGAATGCCGGGACAGTTCCTAGCATAGGTTACGGCCGCCAAGCCTCTCACATTCTCCTCACATCTTCTCCGATACAAATATCCTGGCCTGAGACACGGCATCATTGTCTAAGGGGCCCGCCTCCCCCTTTAGGGGAGGAATGAAAACATTTTAGTACCGTAATAGTTTTTATTGTACCTTCATTCATTACTTCTCAAAGGTAGTTTTTATTGTACCTTAATTCATTACTTCTCAAAGGTAGTTGTTATTGAACCTTAATTCATTACTTCTCAAAGGTAGTTTTTATTGTACCTTAATTCATTACTTCTCTAAGGTAGTTGTTATTGTACCTTCATTCATTACTTCTCTAAAGTAGCATTAGTTTAACATTCGGAAGTACATATCGTGGCTTATGTTAAATTGATGTTTATATTCATTACTAAAAACTTGACCTTCACAAGATCCTGGAGCGTATTTAATATGTGCATGCAATTTCACCTACAAATTTGCTGAGGCGTGTTGGGCGTGCAATCACTCTCAGTCGCATGATCAAATACGTAAAACACGTAAATAAAGCTAAGTTTTCCTGAAATTCATTAGAGTTGATACGATTAAAGAATAGAGCCCACCAAGTTTACTTAGAATTCATGTTTCTACAAAAAATCTCATGCATTTTCGAACAGTTCGGTTTGTCAGGGAGTGTTTAAAGTTTAAACTTGCCCTTCTTCTATGGCAGATTCAGCGCGCTTGCGTTCTGCTAAACAGAGAAAGTAGATTTCACCATTCTAATTGCGTGATTAGGGAGGTAACGAATGGGGGAGGCAATCCATCATATACGGTCTGGTCTTCTCTCAGGTGTATGCTCGATGAACTGTCAGGCTTCTCATTTCTGCCACCTACACTTGCCCCACCGCCGATTCAATCCTACATATTGTACCAGTACAAGATAGTCCATACTAACTTGTTACTTGAAAAAAGCATGGATTAAAGTTCTCAAGGCGGTTCCTATGCAAAAGCAGCTACGGCTTGGCACAGGAGGATAGGTTCTATCTACAATAAGTGAAAATGTACTTCGAACTCTTGGTTTATTCAAAATTTTGGCAAGTTTGGAATTCATATCATTTTGGTACACTGAACCACCATCTCCCGAAGCGTCTTCTGGAACGGTTCTCCAGGCAACTCGTACTACAGGATCCTCTCGTCACCATGGAATTGGACTCGTGCTCGCAAGTCCACTCGCCACTATGGAATCGAACCCGTACCTCATACCTTAAGGTCTCAAATTTATCGGAGGTCTACGGCGATCATGATGCGGGGTAATCACTCGCGGATTAGCTTTATACGAGCGTCCACAGTCGTACAACCCCCGACATGTTCACAATCACTTGTCACCAAAAAGCATTTACATAGACAGCAAACACGTTGTTTGGAATATGCCAATAAACTTCACTTGGCACTTTCAGATAGAAATTAATGAATGTAACTTCAAAACGTTAAAGTTGAAAATGCGGATCGCATTGATTTAAGATTCGAAAATATTACGATAGAGAATAAAATAATGACGGAACCCATTTTATGGTTATTTACCACTGAAGAACGAACGATGGAACTAAATACAGTTCACTTGCTATACACTGTCTGTGGCTACTTGCCACAACGTAAAAATAATACTGTAGCACTTGACGCATATAAAACAGCTATTAAAAAGTTTATGTGCACGACACTGCTAATGACGATGAAATATATAATAATTAGTCACTCTTACCACAGTGAGTCTCATAAAATAACAAAGTCACTGAAGAATATTTAGAAACAATTATATACTATTATGTGCAGAAATTAATTCGAATCCAGTTAAGATTATCACCTTAATGGATTATCAGTTTAAGTTTAAGATTCACTGCAGAGGAATGTAACAGATAATCTCACAGATAAGCCACTCAGCGAACCTATTACTTTGGCCTAGAAAAAGAGGACTCAACTACGCAGTATCTCCTAATAGGATACCGGTAGAAGAAATGATTAGCAAAGTTCAAATTGCAATCCGACACCTCCCTACCGAATCTGCAGAAGAGATCAGACAGGATATATCAAGTCTACAGAAAACTGCAAAGCCGGCGCCATCCAATTTGACCAAGGAAGAAATCCATACCCTAAAAACACTACGTCAAGATACGAAAACAATAATCCTACCCGCAAATAAAGGCAACGCTACGGTGACAATCACACGCGACGACTACAAACTGAAAATAGAACAATTACTCAACGATTCACATACAGGAAAATAAGAACCCCTACCAACCGCATTAAGAACAAACAAGCTAGTGAAAATTCCAGTATTCCAGTCTAAATACGTAAGAAACAGATTTCCTCAGACGTGATACCTCCTAAATTGTATGGGCTCCCAAAAATCCATAAAGGAGGCATACCACTGCGACTTATCGTGAGTGCTATAGGATCTCCGACGCACGATATCGCCCGTTACCTAGCAGGACTACTTAAGCCACATACAGGACAGGACACACTGAAACGAAAAGGAAAGGGTAGCGCTGACACGGATTCAGAATTATTTGATAAGATGATCAGCTATGTGGGAAGCGACAATGAAAGGAATATCATTGTAGCGGAAGATCTGAATTTACCAAATGTCAATTGGGGAGGATTTGCGAACGACAGGAAGCATGACGAACAAATGACAAATAAGATAATATGGGAAGGACAGCTAATTAAAAAAGTGATGGAACCAACGAGACGGAAAAATATCCTGGATGGGGTGCTGGTAAAACCAGATGAGCTCTATAGAGAAACTGAAGTAATAGATGGTATTAGTGATCATGAAGCTGTTTTTGTCATAGTTAAAAATAAATGTGATAGAAAAAAGATCTTTAAAGTAGGTGGGACTATTAGGCAGTACCATATATCTGATAAAGCAGGCACGAGGCAGTTTCTAAAAAGTAACTATGATCGGTGGAAAACGGTAAATGAAAATGTTAACAGACTCTGGGATAGGTTTAAAGAAATTGTTGAGGAATGTGAAAACAGGTTTGTACCTTAAAAGGTGGTAAGGAATGGTAAAGGCCCACCTTATTATAATAGAGAAATTAAGAGGCTAGGAAGGAGGTGCAGACTGGAAAGAAATAGTTAGAAATGGCTGTGGAAGTAAGGGGAAATTGAAGGAACTTACTAGGAAATTGAATCTAGCAAAGAAGGCAACTAAGGATAACATGATAGCAAGCATAATTGGCATTCATACAAATTTTAGATAACAATGGAAGGGTATGTATAGGTATTTTAAGGCAGTAACAGGTTCCAAGAAGGACATTCCAGGAATAATTAATGAACAAGGGGAGTGTGTATGTGAGGATTTTCAAAAGGCATAAGTATTCAGTCAGCAGTATGTAAAGATTGTTGGTTACAAGGATAATGTCCAAATAGAGGAGGAGACTAATGCTAAAGAAGTATTAAAATTTACATATGATAACAATGATATTTACAATAAGATACAAACGTTGCAAACTAGAAAAGCGGCTGGAATTGATAAGATTTCTGGGGATATACTAAAGACAATGGGCTGGAATATAGTACCATATCTGAAGTACTTATTTGATTATTGTTTGGTCGAAGGAGCTATACCAGATGAATGGAGAGTTGCTGTAGTAGCCGAAGCAAAGGGTGACATGAAGACATGAATCTGAAAATTACAGGCCAGTAAGTTTGACATGCATTGTATGTAAGCTTTGGAAAAGCATTCTTTCTGATTTTATTAGACATGTTTGTGAAATTAATAACTGGTTCGATAGAAGGCAGTTCGGTTTTAGGAAAGGTTATTCCACTGAAGCTTAACTTGTAAGATTCCAGCAAGATATGGCAGATATCTTGGATTCAGGAGGTCAAATGGACTGTATCGCGATTGACCTGTCTAAAGCATTTGATAGGGTGGATCATGGGAGACTACTGGCAAAAATGAGTGCAATTGGACTAGAATAAAGAGTGATTGAATAGATTGCTATATTTCTAGAAAATAGATCTCAGAGAATTAGAGTAGGCGAAGCTTTATCTGACCCTGTAATAATTAAGAGGGGAATTCCTCAAAGCAGTATTATTGGACATTTATGTTGTCTTATATATATAAATGATATGAGTAAACAAGTGGAATCACAGGTAAGGCTTTTTGCGGATAATGTTACTCTTTTACAAGATTGTGAGCAACTGCAAAATGACCTTGATAATGTTGTGACATGGACAGCAGGCAATGGTATGATAATAAACGGGGTTGAAAGTCAGGTTGTGGGTTTCACAAATATGAAAAGTCCCGTCAGTTTTAAGTACTGCGTTGAGGGGGTTAAAGTTCCTTTTGGGGATTATTGTTAAGTATCTAGGTGTTAATATAAGGAAAGATCCCCATTGGGGTAATCACATAAATGGGATTGTAAATAAAGGGTGCAGATCTCTGCACATGGTTATGAGGGTGTTTAGGGGTTGTAGTAAGGATGTAAAGGAGAGGGCATATAAATCTCTTGTAAGACCCCAACTAGAGTATGGTTCCAATGTATGGGACCCTCACCCGGATTTCCTGATTCATGAACTAGAAAAATCCAAAGAAAAGCAGCTCGATTTGTTCTGGGTGATTTTCGACAAAAGAGTAGCGTTAAAGATGTTGCAAAGTTGGGCTGGAAAGAATTGGGAGAAAGAATACGAGCTGCTCGAGTAAGTGGTATGTTCCGAGCTGTCAGCGGAGAGACGGTATGGAATGACATTAGTAGACGAATAAGTTTGAGTGGCGTTTATAAAAAAAAGGGAAGATCACCATATGAAGTTAAAGTTGGAATTCAAGAGGACAAACTGGGGCAAATATTCATTTATAGGAAGGGGAGTTAGGGATTGGAATAACTTACCAATAGAGATGTTCAATAAATTTCCAATTTCCTCGAAATAATTTTCTAAAAGGCTAGGAAAACAACAGATAGGGAGTCTAGCACCTGGGCGACTGCCCTAAATGCAGATCAGTATTGACTGATTGATTGATTGAAACCTATGTGAAGAACTCCCGACATTTCATCCAGCTTCTTAAGGGCCAATCAATCGAAAGTACGGACTTATTCGTAAGTTTTGACGTCAAGTTCCTTTTCATCAAAGTACCGCTTAAATAAGTATCTCCGCTATTAGACCAGAAACTTCCAGAAAACCTGTCAACAATAACTAAAGGGTGCCTTAACGCCACCTTTTCATTCTTCAACGTGGATTTCTACGGACAGACAGAAGTGGCCGCGATGGGGTCGCCACTCTCTCCAATAATAGCAAACATGTATATGGAACACTTCGAACAGAAAGCCTTATCCACATCTACCCTGAAACCGAAATGTACACTCCGTTATATGGATGATACGTTAGTGATCTGGCCTCACGGGAGCAATAACCCGCAGCTATTTCTCAACCACCTCAACTCTACTCACGTAAATATTCAGTTCGGCATGGAAATAGAAGTAAACGGAACCGTTCTTGGATGTCCTAGTAAGACGCAACGTCAATGGGACTCTGTGTCACGCATTATACAGGAAATCCACCCACTCTTGACAGGTACCTACATGCCTCGTCTCATCATCACCCATCACAAAAGCAGGCTGTCCTAACATCACTGGTGAACAGGGCCATAGCGATATCAAACGCAGAACACCTTGAAGAACAAAAAGAACGCCTCACGTGAACCCTCAGGAGAAATGGCTACTCACTCAATAACATGCGAAAAGTCTTTAGAAAATCAGAAGAAAACAAAGAAAAGCCCGCCGTGGAAGAAAACAACAACGAAGAAGAACTGATCCGCCCGAAAAGAGCGATACTTCCATACATTAGAAACACTACAGACAGGATCGGCAAGCTACTGGATAAATACGACATCAATACCATCTATAAACCACACCCGAATTTAGCTCGTTATCTACCACCAGTAAAAGACACAGTAGAACTACATGCTCCTGCAGTATACCACATTGAGTGTACTCGAGTTAAGTTTCTGTAGTTTGGATTACTACACGGTCATAAGTTCGACGGTCGGTGCGCAGTACTGACTGGTAGAGAAAGAAGTTACAAGTTTTGACAATGTTTTATTCTACTAATCTAATGTTGTGAGCCCCGATACATTTGTGGAGCTTGCTTTTATACCATGATATATTTTACTTATCATTAATCGGAAACAACAAGTATGACAAAATATCACATGAGCGGATGTTGGTCAGCAGTATCGCTGGCGATAAGAGATAAACAGTCAATAAGAAGAAGTTGCCACCAGCGATTAGTTGGTGGCAGCTTCCTTTGCAAACATGATAACAATGAGTAACTATGTACAATCTTAGAATTGGGACAAACACATTATCACATTCGTTAGCGACAGCCTTCTTTGGGTCTTGGGACATGATAACATAAATCAGCTATTTACAGTCTTAGGTCAGAACAAACACATTCCTAGTGTTTTGTGACACTATAGTATTAATCATCTATTTCCGTTTAAAATTGATATCTGGTTTCCTCGAGGGGTCTTGGGTGAATATGACTTCCCGTCTCGGAAACTGCAGGCAGGGAACATAACTACTCCCCACTTAGATTATCGTTACTGTCCTCAGTAACTTGTAACTTTCCTGTTTTACTTTTTACATACAATTTTTCACATATTTGATGCAATCTTTTTCTACATACTAATATTATAATACCCAGTATAATACAAATAATTATTCCATTAATTGGAGTAAATTCCTTTACATCATCATATTTTGGAGTAATTGGCTTTCAATCTAGTTTTAGTTCATTTGCATCGAGATGCGAATATATGTTTACTTCATGTTTTATATAGACTTCTTTTTGTACATACAAAAGAGGAAATTGCTTAAAGTAATTCGTTGGTTTTGGTTCTAAAGTAATTCCCATAGTGGAAATTGAACATGAGTCATTTGAATACACAACATTTGGTCCTGTAACTCGTACAGATTTTTGGTTACTAGCACACGTTTGTAACAGTGTCTCTTCTTTAGCACTAAAGAAAAGGAGGCGCTCATTATTTAGCGCTTGAAATATTTGTACATTCTTTTTAACACTAGCAAATTCACATCCAGTAGTTTTAGTTAAATTACAAGGTGTTACTCTTATTGTATAATGGATACACACATAAGTTTGTGTTCCTTTAATACACGGTATGGTGGACCATTTTGATGTTGGTCCCTGTAAATAATATTTTTTCAGAGGGAATAAGTACAATATTGTCAATAGTAGGTACAGGGTAAATCTGATACAACTGATCATTATTTTCATCCGTAATAGGTACAGAAAGGATTGCAATTAACTCTGTATCCAACATTATTGTTTGGGTTTTGGTGAATTTTAAATTTTCATACAGGTGGTAAGGATCAGCATGTATTAGGGATTTTGAAGGATGAATACAAATGTTTTACAATATTTCGTACAGCTTCTTGAGAAAACAGTTCTACATTGGTTATGTCATTGAAGGAAAGGCTGATGGTGTCTTCCATAGTCTTGATGATTCTTCTTAATTTGTTCACACTAATTAACACGGAATGATGATGTTCCAATGTGCTTATTTTGAAATCTGCCTTCTCTAACTTATCTTTAATTATACCCAGATTGAGGATGACATGGTTCATTTCTTTATAAAATTTATTAGCACTAGAGTTACCAAAGGATACAAGGCTATTAACGTGTTGCATTTCTTTAATATTGCCTTGTCTTAGTGATTTAATTTGTTTTGAAAATTGTCTAAATCATCTTGATTTAAGTTACCTGAAATAAATTTAATTACCTTACCTAGGCAGTTAATGAGTCCACGTTTACTTCTGTGTTTTATAGGTAGAAGTTTATTTATCTCATCCTGCGAATCTTTTAGTGTGTTAATTAGTTCTTGAGATAGATATGAGAAAGTATTATTAGAATACGTTATAAGAGATGAAACTGAATTTTGAGTATTGATGTAAGATTGGCATAAATTAGTTAGGTTGAAATGATACATGAATTTGTGATAGTTGTTGATTATTACCGCAGGTTCAAGTGAATCTGCGTAGAATCCCTGGTTTTTTTCTGATGTTAATCGAACCATATCCTGAGCGGAATCTGGAAGAGAATAGATTTTCTTCTCAGGTTTTATGTCTCTAAAATTTCTGACATGCACTTTGCCAATTTTCATTGTACAGTGTACTTTATTATCTTCTATTTTCCTTATGATACCTTCACTCTACAAATTCTTTGACTTTTTATTTCTGGTCAATGGATTTGCTACGTAAACAGTTTCTACGATCTTGTAGGAGTGTTTAAAAGTGGGATTGTTTGGTCTAGGATTCTTTCCATTTAGGATTCGAAATTGGTCACTTTGTCTCTGAATGTATTCATTAATTTTTGGCGTGGGAGAGAAAACGTGATCTAATACGTCATAGTAGGGTCCATAGATTATATTAAAAGGTGTTTTTTTTGGTAGTCGAGTGTACTGTAGAGTTGTAATTTATGATGATATTGACTAAGAGCTGGAGTATAGGAGAGAACTTGTCATTGTCTCTTGAGCTGCGTAGTTTTTCGTGCAGTGTAGAATTGAACCTCTCTACGGGAGAGTTAGATGAAGAGTTCAGTGGAGTGGTTACGTGATACTTGATGTTTGAGGCTTTACAATATTCTTTCATAATGTTGTTTTCAAATTCTCCGCCTTGATCGTGTGTGATCTTTTTGGGTAGGCCATGGTGTGAGACGTAAAGTTGTGGCTTATTTAATACGGCAACGGCTGTGCCATCTGACAATATGTAGTCTTGTCCGTATTTGGAGAATACATCTAGTATTGCCAAAATCCGCATTTGCTCAAAATGAAATGTATCTGTGTGGACCTGAGCGAAAGGGTGGGCTGCTGTTATCGGACCTTGGTTCTCAACCCGGTTGGGATGTCTTTCATACTTATTTCGCTGACATAGATTGCACTGATTAAACAAGTTTCGAACTTCTTCTCTTAAGTGAGGCCAATAGTACTTGGTTTGCAAGTGTTCTATGGTCTCTGATGTTCTATTATGATTAATTGAATGGTACTGCAAGATTAAATGCTTTTGTCTTTCGGAGTTTTCGACATCATCCAATAGTTTTGATGCTCTGAGTTCAGAAGTGAACAGTTTCTGGCAAGTTCTAATGAAGGGAATTTCTAAGGTTGTGTCGTCAAAGAAAACAGCATATTTGTTTGAAGTTATTATTACCTTTAGTAGGAGATCTTTCAAGTCTTGGTAAAGGTTTGTTTTTGTGACTATCATGAAGTGTCGTGTGTTTTTTCTGAATAGTATCTGTTTAATTAATTTGGGAGTGTTTCCAAATTTTACAATAATTTGATTGCGGTTTGATTTAAATTCCTTTCAGAATCTTTAAAATGAAAATGGGGCCTTCCTGGTTAGAGTGGATAGTTTGGTTATCAATGTCGTCCTGATATCCGTCATTCTCAGCTATGGCTACGTTAGAGTCCGTTTCTTCGTTTGCGTTTATCTCAATGCGAGACAAGGCATCCGCGACATAGTTTGTTTTTCCTTTCACATAATTGATATCGAAATAAAATACTTCTAGTTTAATTTTCCAGCGATACAGTCTCGAACTCGGGTCTTTGAAAGTGAAGAGCCACTGTAGGGTCTGTGATCAATTTCTACTTGGATATAAGTAGGGCTTGATATGTTTGCAACTATCTACTATGGCGAGTAGTTCTCTTTCGGTAGTTGAATATTTTCGTTCGGTTGGCTTTAGTGTCCGTGAATAGTAAGCAACAGGATGCCCCTTTTGTGAGAGAACACTTCCAATTGCGAAGTCTGAACTATAAGTTGTCAGAGTGAAAGATTCGTTAAAGCTGGGTAGCTTATGACAGGGGCGTTTATTAGAAGTGTCTTGAGTGTTTCAAATGCATTTTTATATTCAGAGTTCTCTTTATCAATCTTGGCTCCCTTCATTAAAAAGCGTGTGATTGGTTGTGCAATTTTCGCAAAGTTCTGAATAAATCTCCTATATAAACCGGCCAATCCGAGAAATTGCTTAATCTCTTTTGTGGTTTTTGGGATGGGATATTCTTTGACTGCTTTAATATTGTCTGTATTCGGTTTAATTCCAGTTTATGTCACAACGTGACCCAAAAAAAGGCAACATCCTTGTGAATTATTTCCTTCAAATGGGATGAATATCGATAGTTTCTTTGGTATACTGGTTCTTCGTCATTAGTCCGTATGTAATGTTTTGCTACATTGGTAAACGATAAATTGCAATAAAATATATCAGATTATTCTGAACAAAGACTGTGAATAGCGTCTCTTTCTAGATCATTTATGTGTTGTGTTATGAGGTATTCCTTTAAGTCTCTATCTGTTATGGAATTGATTTCTAGTGGTTGAATGTCCATGTTTTCAATTGGTTCGACCAATATAGGCTCTTTGAAACTCAGCTTTACGTGTGTTTTACTTGGGTAAAGTACTTGATAATCCTTCGCATTCAGGACTGCGTCAGGAAAGTGAAATCCATCATGCTCAAACTGGGGAATATATACATCTCCCTGCTTGATATTAACTGGAACTGAGATGAAGTGCGGGTCTTCTGCAGGCTGTGTGAGTTTCTGCTTGGTAAGCGAGTGTAAATGGAGTGGTATTTCTTGTCCTGATAGAGTAAATTTTTAGTGCTATAGTCTATCTTTGCGCCTAGTCTGGCGAAATCTGCGGTACCAATTAAAGCATCGAAATATTTATGCCATTTCATTACTCTAAATTTCACAGGAAAGTCAATATTGTATTCAGAAAACATTGGAAATCTTACATTATCATTGCCTACTGTTTGGGCATCAACTGACTGAATACAAAATGGTTCTTTAAATAAATGATCAACAAAGCATGTGTATGCTACGTTTGGATTCATTATAGAATTACACGCTCCACCATCAACTAATATTTTGATTCCGTACAGACTAATGAATGGTAGTTGAGGTGCATTATAGATATTGTTTACGTCTTCGATCGTGACGGCTGGACCAAGCGAAAACCCTGATTCTGTGTTTCAGTCTCTGATTTGAATTGTTCTACTGGCTCTAAATACGAGTCGTAGCAGTATTGGAAATCTTGTTCCAATTCTTCGGCATATGGGATTTCAGGCTGACAGTTTTCGAATTCTGTGTGCTGATAAGGTTCTCTGTTAATTCCGCGTGAGAATTTAAGTTACCTCTGATTGTTGAGACACCTGACATCTGTCTTGGAAGGTTTCGATCTGACGGAGCGAAACGTCTCCCGATATTATTCGGAGTAGGTAAGGGCGATTTGTCGGCTGTGGTGGTCTCATGGGTATTGTGTTTCTTTGTTGTGAATTTTGTGGTTGTGTATTGGACCATCCTTATCTATTCTTATTGTTGGGTTGATTTTGTGTGTTCTATGGTAGAGGGTTATGCGCATTATGCGTGAATTGTGGAACTGACCTCGGTAAGAAACTCTGAGGTGTGAATGGATTGTGGTTCGTGTTATTGAAGTTGTTAGGCAAGTGTTTAGGAATAGGTTTGTGGAAAAATTGCTTATGTCCTCCTCTTAATTGATCCGTATTGCTCTCATATACTTTATCATTATCGTAAGATCTGCAAATTCTAAGTGCATGACTTAAATCTGGGACATGAGCGTAACGTAAGTATGCTCTGTATGGTTCTAATATTCCGGGTTTAAATGTGCTCGGACCTAATTCTTCTATTTCTCTCAATTTTAAGTCTAGAACCTGATCTCTGTAAATGAGCTTACAAAGGCTCTTATATCTGAGAATTAACGCTTCTAAACGCTCGTGGTAGTTGGTATAAGATTCATTATGCTTTGGGAAACAGAAATTTCTTGGAGCGTAAGTCGCTTGTTTCTATCATCTCCGTATTTTGTGACAAGCTTATCCTTGAATCTGCCATAGTTAGTGTTAGCGTCTAAGTCTAGTATACTTCGCGCTTCTCTTTTTAGTTTTGATTTCACCACAATGAATAGGAAATCGTTAATTAAGTCCGCATGAGGGACTGTTGCTACTCTTCTGAAATTATTCAGAAATGAGTCGCACCTAGCAATAAAATAATCTAAGCTACAAGAAGATTTGCCATCAAATTCTGGCAAAAATTGTATGTGGGCATATTCAAATTTAGAGAGTAATTCTCCTTCCATTTCTAAAAAAATGTTGTTTTGCCATAAATACAATAATTTAATTAATTACCTAATGTAACTGATGGTGAAAAGTAACGTATCTGTTCGATCCTACTAATTCACATTCAGTTAAAAATACACTAACAAGTTAGTAATTCATTGGTTTAATTCGATTGACTTTGAAAAGTAACGAATCTATTCGATCTTAGTAGTTCACGTTCAATTGAAAGGAAAATATGCTTATTTATTATGTTACTGGGGTTGAATTCAATTGATATTTGAAAAAGCAACGCATCTATTCGATCTCACTAATTCTCATTTCAATTGAAAGGAAACATGCTTATTTATTCTTTATAGTAAAGTTTAATTCAATATGATATTTAAAAAACGACGCATCTATTCGATCCCACTAATTCTCCATCTAACTGAAGAGAAAATATGCATATTTAGTGGTTAGTTAAGTATTAATTCAATTTGATATTGAAAAGCGACGCATCTATTCGATGCCACTAATTCGCAATCTAATTGAAGGGAAAATATGCTTATTCAGTGATTAGTAACGTTAAATTCACATTCGATTGAATAATTGTATTATTCTTATTACTTAATTGAATTTAATTTAATTTTAAAATGAACTTAAAAATGAACCAGGCTATTCTGAACTTGGGTTCACAGAATAATATTTATAAAATGTGAAGGCGGCAGTTTACCGTTGGCACGTATTTAGAAATAGCACATTGTAAAACTTGTTGATATTCACTTACAGATTTGAAAAGATGAACAGCAATTTCAGCATCCTCGGTCTGCAGTGGATAGTTGGGTGGTTTCCCCTCTGATTGTCAGTTGCGGCGGTTTGGACGGATAGGCAGCTAGAGGATCGGCAGGCGGGCAGCAGCAAGTCCAACTAGTGTGGTCTCAGCCGATAGCTCCTTGTAGAAGTTGTCGCTCACCTCCAATCTACTCTGTAGTCGATCTGGCTAGGATAGACGGCTTGTCTATATCGGACGGGCCCCCAGTAAAGTTTTTGTAGTTTGGATTACTACACGGTCACAAGTTCGACCGTCGGTGCGCAGTAATGACTGGTAGAGAAAGAAGTCACAAGTTTGGACAATGTTTTATTCTCAAGACAGATATGACCTGGTGGTCCACACACTAAGACTTAATCTAATGTTGTGAGCCCCGATACATTTGTGGAGCTTCTTTTATAGCATGATATCTTTTACTTATCATTAATGGGAGAACAACAAGTACGAGGTTTGTCCGGAAAATACGTATAAAAGTTGAATAATAACTTTATTTGACAATTATTCAGGTATTACAACATGGTCTCCTTCAATGTACTCTTCCTGAGACAAGATGCACTTCTGCCAACGCCGTTTCCACTGTTGATAACATTAAAATCACAGCAATAGGACGATGTTGATAACATTGTTTAAAGTCTTCAGTTGTGATGCTGTTCAGTTGCCGTGTCGTTTCTCCCTTGATGGCTTCCACATCGCCCAAGTGCCGCCCCCGAAGCACCATTTTGCATTTCGGGAACAGGAAGAAGTCACAAGGGGCTAAATCGGGTGAATAAGGCGGGTGGTCTGTCACGGTGATAGAGCTTCGGGCCAAAAACTCACGCACAACGAACGACGTGTGAGCGGGCGCATTGTCTCCGAAAACTTGTTGCAAACACTCAAAAAGCTCACAGCATTTCTTACCTAGCTTGGCAAGAAACTTGATGTTGATGCGCTGTTCCTCAATCAGAGAGAGCTCCATACCGACGGCAGGTGAAAACGGGTAACTTTCAACAAGCAGCTGCACACTGCTACTGACACGCAGAGCTCTCCGACTCGAACTGAGCGTTGAGAAGATTGGCGACAACAGCAGTGCCACCTGGCGGCGCCTCCACGATACGTGATACGTCACCCCGACGGATTTATACATATTTTCCGGACAAACCTCGTATGACAAAATATCACATGAGCGGATGTTGGACGGCAGTGCCGCTGGCGATAAGAAATAAACAGTCAATAAGAGGAAGTTGCCTCAAGCGATTAGTTGGCGGCAGCTTCCCTTGGAAACATGATAACAATGAGTAACTATTTACAATCTTAGAATTGGCACAAACACAGTATCACATTAGTTGGCGACAGCCTTCTTTGGGTCTTGGGACATGATAACATAAATCAGCTATTTACAGTCTTAAGGTCGGAACAAACACATTCCTTGTGTCTTGTGAAACGATAGTATTAATCATCTATTTCCGTTTAAAATTGATATCTGGTTTCCTCGAGGGGTCTTGAGTGAATATGCCTTCCCATATCGGAAACTGTAGGTAGGCAACATAACTCTCGTAGCTGCGGAACGTACTATGTTGGTGAAACAAAACGTCTGATCTTTACCCGCCTAAAAGAACACATCCGTCCCACCATGAACAAAGAAACAGATATTTCAGCTGTAGCCAAGCATCCCTACGAAACAAGACACGGAATATAATTTGGCAAGACCAAAATCCTAGCAGCTATCCCTTGGAATCTGGAAAGGAATATTCGTAAGGCTATCGAAATCATGAAATACCCGAACAATATGAATTTAAAAGAATGGTATAAAATCAGAAATTCTTGGTTGCCTATCATACATAGATTAAGACATTCAGAGCACAACATAAACATGCAGGACGAACCTCCAGTTACATAACAGCGTGGGCAAGCCCCACTACCTGGCTGTGACACATACGTTTCAGAATTCTCACTAGAAAGCAGCCATTCACCATCACCACCATTTGGTACATTCATACCCTCAGCCAAGCGTTCATAGCGAACACATCAAGGAGAGACGCGGCACCGAGCTAGCTACCTGTCAACCGCCAGCTCGCCAGCATCGCCCGTTGTCGTAGGACAGCTATCCTAATCATGATAAAACCTTCAATAATCATATTTTGTATAATAGAAAAATATTATCACCGAACGTATATGAGTAGGTCCAGTGGAAAAGATTTGCTCTGAAGACTTGTAACATAGCAACAGACACTCAGACGTCCGATATAGCGGCGAAAACATCACCATTAGGTCTCTGATGTGAAACATGTATATTTTCTTTGTAGATTGTTTTGAGAGGAGTGATTGTTTTTTAGGTTTTCTGACAGGAATAAACAAGTGGGAAGAGTGTTTTTGTTTAAAAAGGAGAATTTGACGAGACTAGGATAAGTTTCGTAGTGATAATAAAGTTGTTTAGAAATACGTAAACGTGTTCTCGTGTGATATTTTTCCTCCGTAAAATAAAAATCGCATATAGAGAACGATACCCTCAAGCATCCTGCGTACCCGCTGCCAGCCCTTGAGCCAGCACTATATAGACTACCTGCCAAGCATCTCCAGGCCAGCCAGCCTGCCATTGTGCGGGCACACTACGGAGACTAAGGAAGAAGAAAGAAATTTGTCTAGCGCTCAGTGCGTATCTGCTCGTGTCTTGTCTCGGCGCGACCCGATAAATCTACACATGACACGACTGGTACCCACTGAGTGCGCCTTTTCAGACGCTGGTCCTCCTCGGAGTTTGACCTTTTCTAGCGCTCCCGTACCCTACCAAGCACCCTCATCTTCCCACCCCCCCCCCCCACACTGCAATACGGATAACCCTGGTGGACTGAGTAGCTGGGGCCCATATTGAAATTTCAACCTCCCTCTAACAATCACCTTCAGTCAACACAGCCCCCTCCATGACGAAAACTTTATACTTGTTTATAACCCAACCCCAAAACCCAATCTTCTCTACGTCACCTCCGACATAGAATTGTCACAACCCTCCAACCAGTAACTCACCTTATCCACAAGATAGTAGAAGATCCCGACAACCTTGCATACATCTTCCCCAATGACCCCTCCGACTGTTTCACATTGTCAGATCTCCTCTCTAACAATGATATCCCTGTCTCCCCATACACCAAAATACAAGAAGAAGAAGAAGAACAAGAAGAAGAAGAAGAAAATGAGAAACTGAAGAAACCGAAGAAGAACATTCCTTCGAGCAGCCTTATCACTACACCAGCAAAGACACTCCATTCCCTATCGCCTCAAAGTGTAACTTCCTCATCATTCCTCTTACCAACCCAGGACCCATCCCTGTCACCCGCCAAACCGTCATTCAAGCCATAGAGCCAATCATAACTAAACACATAGCCGTCATCAAGGAGACTCACAATAACCACCTCCTGATCACTCCCATCCGCAACAAGTCATTAACCGCCATCCTCAGCAAACTTGAACATTCCGGTGTCCCAACCCCAATTACTGTCAATCCCGTTAATAACTCCGTAATCGAAAGCAATCCCTCCCTCACACACCCAACCACCTGCACCAGCAATCGAACCAGGTCCTCTGGAACTCCAACCAAAATCATCAACACTCGCCATTCCGAAGCTCAAACTAATCCGCTCCCCCCCTCCGCCACCCTCACCGCTCACAGCACCACCCACCCACACTAACGAAGTTCAAACCAACCCCACACCTACACTAACATATACTGATTCTGGGCCTGAACACCCAGTTCCCAGCTCACATAACACCACCACACAGACCAAGGGCAGACGTAAACAACCTGCTCCTAAGTCTACTCCACTCGCCAACACTGTTTCTCGCCCCCGTCCACCCACACAACCACACTCCTCACTAGTCACTATGTGCTATAATTGCCTAAAACTAAACCACACCAATGCTACCTGCACGGAAGCTACCCGCTGCAATAGGTGTGGTGGTCCTCACCGCCACACAGATTGCAAGGTACCAAGGGACCAGACGAAGTGTGCCAACAGCCAAGGCAGTCATGCCGCTTCGGTTCCCTGGCTGCCCGTTTACCAAGCGGGCAATTAGAGCACACTATAAACTCACCTACACACCAACAAGAAACCTCCCTCACTCCTAAGCCTCAAAATCCCGCCCCACAACTCGCCCCGCTCACCATCCCTCCCAACCCCCAGCCCCGCCAAGACAATGCCACCCTCCTCCTATCACTGCTAAACCTTCTATCTCCTCACCTCGCACTCCATGTACCCGCCATGCCTATCAATCAAATCATCCTGCATTAACCTGCCTGCCAAGAAACACAACTCCTCATCTCACAGTAAGCCCTAATCAGATCCCCCATCCCAGCATTTGCACTGACAACTCCCCCTCATCGACCTTTACCTACCTCGCCCTGTGCACCGTAATAACACTAAGCGTCAAGATAGTTAAGCAATATCGGGCGTGGTCACTATCTGGATGGATGACCAACAATAATCCTCCCTCACTCCTAAGCCTCAAAATCCCGCCCCCCAACTGGCCCCGCTCACCATCCCATCACTCTTCACCCCACATCAAGATGACGTTGGACTCTGACTTCGGAGATTCAACGATATTTTCTCAACCGCCCCGCAATGGGCGCAGGTCATATCCTGACCAGTGAAGAGAGAACAACAGCAAAACTATCCAGCACCAAAAAAGTTATGCTGCAGAAGAAGACCATCATCATAAAATAGCACTTAAGGCCCTAAAGGGGTCGATGGGCTAATACTCATGATAAAGGCCCTGCCTGCGCCAATGAGAAGGCTGCTACTACTAGAAAGCCAGAGGGCTTACGTCAACCACGAAGGCTAGGATATATAAGACCAAGGTCAGGAATCACTCTTGTAGTGTGATTGCTGTCTGGGAGCCTGATTACCTCGGATCGGGTATGGGTATTTCAGTCGCCTTGACAAAGAATACTGCAATGTATTCGAAACGCGTCAAACTGTACACAATGTACAGAAAGCAACAACACGGTTCAACCCGAAAAAAGAACTAAATATTTCTACATGCCGTGGAAGCTTCAATTCCAAGAGAGGAGCGCCACCTTGTTGTAGGTAAAACCTTTTAGTTCCAAACACCTCTCTGATGGTAGGCAAAATCGATGTTAGCAGCATATGAAGATACACCTCATCATTTACGGTACCTTCAAAGAAGAATGGTCCAATCAAATTGCGCGATAACGGACCACACCATACATTAACACCGGGCACATTAGCGTGTTTGTCCACGTGAACGTGAAGATTTTCAGGAGATCAGTACACGCAGTTGTGGCGATTTACAGTACCATTCAGTTTGAGTTTGCTCCTCGTCAGACCAGAAAACCATCCAGCAAACCGTTCATGCTTGCGAAGCAGGATCAAATTACTCGGAGTACTCTATCCTTCGATCCGGGTCGTCCTTGTTTGTAGCGTGCAGCGATCTTGGAATGTACACTTTCCACTTTGCAGGTTTCAGAAATCGTCTTGCGGTTGATCGGCTTATCCCGCTTTCACGTGCACCCTGATTCACAGGTTTTTGAGGTGACCTAGTCAAATGTTGCAACACAGCAGCTCTGGAAGCTAGAGTTATTGATGTTTTTGGTCGGACAGATCTTTTCTTAGGCACATCCTAAACAGTACCGTCAGATTCAAATTTATCCCCAATACGATAAATTGTTGTACGTGTTGGTGGCTGAGTTCCGTACACATTACGCCATTGCCGTTGTAACTCCATCATGTTTTCGCATTTCGAATACCACTTTAATACGGCCATGCGTTGTTCAAACGACAATTTTTATTTCATTCATTGCTGCACACTCATCTGCTGGAAAAGGCACACCACGATTGTCGCACCATTCACGTGACATTTATCATCTGTTGGGAACACAATGTACTACGCTACCGCGTAAGAATTGCAACGATATGTCATGTTGTTCCAAAGATATTAACTATCAAATATTGCGTACGTTTTTCTGCGCCCCTCTGTATAATACGAATGAATTTGTAAATGTTTTGCCAAGCGCAATACTCGAGAACAGCTGGAACAATTCGGCTAATTACATTACTCAAATATTTTCCTCGTTCAAACTGTTCCTAGCTGCCAATTCAAACATTTAATTCATCGGGAATGTTTATAGTTGAAGACCTTTACTATTCCTAATTGTTAAAAACCTGTGTTTTCCATATACAGATACAAGTCGAAATATATAACCGAACAGGTTCAAAACAAACTGTGTGATCGAGGATCTAATGTGCACTAATAGGAGAATTTATACTAGAATGGGTGGGCCAACATGCAAGACGTTTCAAGCACCAACATTTGATGAAGTTGCCATTGTTATAGTTGTAGACCTTTGCCCAACCTGATTGTTTTTAAATCTTCGCTTCTCAACTGACAAACAAGGTTGTGTGTTCGGATCCCACTGGTGTCTGGTTGGCCATTTTTGTTCTGTACTTAATATCTCTTCAACACGTACTAAATGTACGTAGCACGCCCTACTAGGTTGAGAGTCAGTTTCGATTACAATGCGGTCGTGAAAATTCAATATTCCTTGATATATGTTTGGTTAATTGGTTTATGTTGTGTGTGTTTCCATATGTACTCATTTCAAGACTCATGCTTCCTACAAGACGCAGGCGGAGCAATTTCGCCCGAAGAACTCTAAATGCTACAAACCAAGCTAATTTTCAATCTAATAGGACTGCAGAGCAATGTCAAGTGCGAAATGGAACTAAAAGGATTCGGATATCACAAAACCATGCAGCGCGTCATTCAGCTAATCATCTTCCAAGTGTGAATCGATCTGCTTTAAGTTACGATGTTTCAATTTACTACAGTGGATCTATGGACTCAGTTTGCACACATTGTAAGGCACTGAAATCAAAACTAAAGCTGCTCATTTGTGTCGCGCAAATGGCAAAGTGAAAATAGTGCCATTGGTTTCACCACCAGATCCAATGGTTTCAGGAACAGGAACGTGTTTCACACATTTCCTCACAAATATCCAAATATATAACAACTGCTTAAAAATGACTTCATTTGGGGTAACAAATTGATCAACATCTTTACATATCGACGATTATTTCATCAATATGCTGTCGGCATGTATGTCAAAATTAAAACAGAGCGATTGACATTCATCACATTGAACCAGAGCAAACTCCGTTCTGAAGAGTATATTCACCTTGGATATGCGATTAATACTAATTGAAATGCATAGTTCGGGACAATTCCATGTCGACTTTTAAGGTAACATATAACAAACAGACATATCCCCCATATTGCTTTGTTTATTTAATAGTTTTTAGACCAGTAATAAACCTACCTTTTTAATTTTCAGATAAAAGACCAAATATATCATCGAGCAGAATCACTGTTGTCGGTGTGAGATGGCGATTACAAATACCTGCAAATTTATTTCATGGGAAATTCTACACAAGAAACTGATCTGCGTTGTGCACATAACAGTTCAGTGAAGAGGTATATTGTAGAACAATTACAAACTATCTTTCATCAACACAATCGGCTGTTTACATTGTTGAAAACTGCACTGGATCTCATGCCATCTGATAATTACAAAATTGTAATCAGAGCTGATAAAACTGTCGATCAACATGCAAGACGTTTCAATGCACCTATAATTGATGAAGTTGTCATTGTTATAGTTGGAGAAAATTTGGAAACCCGTGATATTATTTTACATTGCTGGAATGATCAGTTACAGCGTGTGTATGAAACACGCCGCTTATATGATGCACTGCAATATCGCATCAAATTTTGGCAAAGTGAAGAGGGTTATCACTTCTCGATCATCATGAAAAATCCCGTTATTGGTACTTAAAAAATTGCTTTAGTAATGGAGATTTTGTATCAGCTCCTATATGTATTATATGCAAGTTCAATCAATGTCAATTAAACAATAATTTATTTACAGGTTCCGAAAACAACAGAAAGTCAGTTCATTGAAGCATTATTCATACCTCCTTATGGTCCCTGAAAATGAAAACAATCACATTTTCACACATCGACGATTATTTCATCAATATGCTGTCGGCATGTATGTCGAAATTAAAACAGAGCGATTAACATTCATCACATTGAACCAGAGCAAACTCCGTTCTGAAGAGTATATTCACCTTGGATATGCGATTAATACTAATTGTAATGCAACGAATTTCGGACGGATGACAATTCTTAAAGCAACATACATCGGAAGTCCTAGACATATGCACCGATATGCTCATGGCATCTCAGTAGATTTATTTAGCACATCAGATAAGACCACATGAAGGTGATGACATGATTTCAGCTGAAATTCCTGATGTACAAGTAGATCCAGGCTTGCATGAGGTAGTTATTAGAAACATGATTCATGGTCCCTGTGAAACACTTAATCAATGTTCACCGTGTATGCTGGATACGAAATGTTCGATGCTTTATCCACGCGCATTTGTGCTAAAAAACAGTTAATGAAAATTATGGTTATCCACTGTATCTCCACCGATCGACTGCAGACAGCGGAAGATCAACAATTTTCAAAGTGAATCAACAAGATATTGAAACTGGTAATCGCTGGATTGTTCCATGTTTACCGATCCTATCAACGATTTACAAGGCGCACATCAATGTTGAGTCTTGCCATTCCGTTCAATCTAACAAATAGATTTGTAAATATGAAACGAAAGGAAGTGACATGGCTGTGATTGGAGTTAGTGCTGATAATTCCAATGATTAAGGTACCCAATAACAAATGGGCCTCTATGTTAGCAGTAATGAAGCAATTTCGCGCATTTTTTCTTTTCCCATTCATGAAAGGCACCTCACTGTTGTTCACTTAGCCATACACTTGTAAAATTGTCAAAGAATATATTTTATGACTCAAAACGCATTACAACGAGCGTTGAACCACCATACAATTTTGACCACTTTTTTAATGTGTCCGAATGATGATTTCACCCGAATACTGCTATTCTCCGAAATGTAAAAGTAATATACTTGGAACCAATCCTCAAAGATATTTGAACGACGGAAACAAAGAAAACCAGTTCCAGGTTACCCAAATGTATATTCCACCGATGCAATAGGTCGAATTTATTCAGTCCATCCAAGCAACGATGAGTGTGTTTTTGTTTTTGAGATTGCTATTAGTGAATGTTCGAGGCCCAACATCATTCTAAAATTTACGAACTGTTATAGTGAATTGTGTGGCTCTTACAGAGATGTCTGTCTACGTTTGCAGTTGTTAGAAAATGACGCTTATTGGGATCAAACTCTCAATGATGCTGTGATTTCTTCACAAGCTCACGAAATAGAAATAATATTGCTTTGTATAATTATATCAAAATGCTGCCCATCACAACCAATTGCTTTATAGATCAAACACAAAGATCATATGTGTAACGATATCTTGCATAAAATGCGCATTGCAACACGAAATTAAAATTTACACATCAGTGAGGAAATGTACAACGAGGCCTTGATATCAATTGAGAACAAGTGCTTGATGATGTCAAACAAAGAATTCTGTCAATTATGCATGGCCGCGCCCAATCGTCCAATGCACAACGCTTTTAATCAAGAGTTGCAACGCGAAAAAATGTACGATTTCGATGCTTTAAGAGAATCAGTACAAATAACTCTTCCGCTGTTGAGCCAACTACAAAAGTACAGTATGTATTTGATACTGCTATGAAAGTTTAAATGATGTATCTGGAGGGATTTACTTCTTTGACGGCCCCGGGGGTCAAGGTTAATTTAATTGATGTTTGCAATAATTCGCACACACAGTGAAATTGTTTCATCAGGCATTGCAGCTATATATCAATCAATCAACCAATACTGATCTGCATTTAGGGCAGTCGCCCAGGTGGCAGATTTCCTATCTGTTGTTTTCCTAGCCTTTTCCTAAATTATTTTAAAGAAATTGGAAATTTATTAAACGTCTCCCTTGGTAAGTTATTCCAATCCCTAACTCCCCTTCCTATAAATGAATATTTGCCCCAGTTTGTCCTCTAGAATTCCAACTTTATCTTCATATTGTGATCGTTCCTACTTTTATAAACGCCACTCAAACTTATTCGTCTACTAATGTCATTCCACGCCATGTCTCCGCTGACAGCTCGGAACAGATAGGTAGTGAAATCAAGTTAGAAGAGATACCTGAAGTGAATAACTTGTCACTAAATAACCTATTAAATCACATTGACGGCTTAAAATGGGCTACCCATAAGACACAGGAAGTAGAAGATATGGTGAAAAAAGGAAGAAGAAATGCAAAGACAAATGATTTATGAACATATTAATGTGTACAAATATATTGTGTGGATATTTATTGGTATCGTAAGTTTAATTTTAGGATGTCATTGTTGTAATTGTTGCTGTCCGAAACTAGGGTTTCCAGCAAAGAAAAGGTTCGAAGATGCACGGGCTCATTGCCCTAGTCTATGTATAAAGCAAACAGTTATTACGAAGGATGATAAGGTTAAGACTTCAGATGGAGATTTAACTATATTCCAACATCCCAGGCTGATCCGGCGACGCTCGGAGATGTCTGAGGAGATCATGGAATTACACTCCAGGCCTGCTGGGGTTGCATCCATTTCTTCCCTAAAGGGGGAGATGTCGTGTACCGACCTCCCCATGGACTCGAACCGGCGGACTTCCAGATGGACTGCAGCCGGGTTTCGCAGCCGAGACTCGATCTCAAGGTGTCAAGGGAAACAAACTAGTATTGGAATAATAATCATCGATATGAGACACCTTGTAGTATCACAGTAATTGTATAATAATTATAGTCAGAATTAACATTTAGAAGGAAGAAGTAACTTTTCAAGAAGTTACATGTATTGGAGAGCAGTTTGTGAAACGCGCTTACGAAAGCTCGTTGACTAGTGTGGAAGCTTGTTTATTTGATGTGGACAAACAGAGTTGGTATGTGAGCCGGGCGGCCGACGTCCGACAAAGGGACAAGGCAGAGAATGTGGCCAGACAAGGCCAGTACAGTTGCACTTTAGAGAGAGACAAGGAAGGATGAGTGCAAAGTGAGACAGAGACAGAAGTGCCTTAGTGGCAGCACGTACTGTAATAATTATTGGAGAATGACTGATTGAGGGCGCCACCGACTAGGTGAGTAGCTTAGCAACGCCCATCAAATCCAACCCCTAAGGTAGCGGGAAGGGATCGACCTTTGAGTCCAGGAGTAGAGATATAACCCTAAACCATGATGGCGCGGGGCTCTCTCCCAACCAGTAATTCGTACTTTCAGAACGAGGCTCTTTCGAGCAGTTGTTCGTGTAAGGGAGTTATACGTGCCGCAGGGCAAAATACAGATGTACGCGTAGTCTTAGAGTAGGCACGTGGAGCAAGCTCTCTTCTTTTTCAGAACGACATATCCAACTTGTAGATAGTTGTATATAGTAGACTTAGTCGTCTTAGGAAATAAAAGACAGTGGAGATTATCAATTCTTTCATTTCGTGAGATGCGGGACAGAGTCACACCTACAATTACCTCCCTACTTTCCGCTTGGCAGGACAGGTAATACTTCAACATCCTACTGCCTGGTGACCAACCTACAAGAACGTCTCTCAGGACAGCTAGGTCACGACAGTGTTACAGACGTAGAAATTGGTATTAATAGTCTCCTTAATAAAAGATATAAACATATTTTATCGACTTGAGAGAGAGCTGTTTCTCACATGGACAGTTCTGTGTCGCATGCTCCTGAGCTCTGCCAATAGCCTGAATACGTTGGCCCCAAAAGGCAAGACCACATCCGTGGTTTTCTAAGAGGTACAGGGATAAATGGAAATCATTTTTCGGTGAGTTTTTATACCTTTCGAATTTTCGGAAAATGATTTAGTGCTGCTGCGATGAACGATTACTTTTATCAAATTACGAAATCCACGCGAGCAAAGCCGCGGTTAACAGCCGGTAACATATATATACAAATATACATATATATCTATACAAACATACATCTTCACATATCTTCTACAGACTATTCACATAATTCATATAATTTACAAAATTATCACGTTCCACCCTCAGAAGAGCTTTCCGTATTGCAATGCAAAGGTGATGAAAAATGTCGAGTGACCCTTCTGATTTATGTTCTTAAGGGCTTGCATGAACCAAGAATTTTCGTGTGCAACCACCCTTCATTTGGACAGGTGAATTGTGCATTTCTGCTTTGTTTGCCTGCTTGGAACATGTATAGCCTGACTGTCCACTTTACTCTTCAAGCATTTTGTTGCTAACATTATTGCGTTCGCACATTTTCGGCGCGTTGCCAGCGTATTAATTCTAAGATATTTCACACATTTTTCATACATGTTTGAAGAGAGTGGCATAAAGATTTAAAGCTGAATGTGGCTCTCCAGCTAACAGAGATGATTGCAACAGTGGTTGTTGATGAAATGGCTATTAACCCTCTACTGCCCAATGTGACTTTGAAGTCACACATCATTCTGTACACATTTTCTACTGTTAGAATGCAATTGAGCCACTACTTCCCAGTGTAACATTCAAGTTACAGTATGGCTGTGTGATTTTCAACTGTTTATAGTTTAATAGTTATATGCATAAGCCACCAGGAAGCGCCAAATGTATGGTTGGGAGCATTTCCCAGGCACATGGCGGATAGCTAGTTTTACAATTACGTTTTGTGTTATTACTAACAAATTATATGCATAAAAAATATAGAAACCAAAGGTAAGCATCTTGAATATTTTATGAGACTGTTATTTTATAAATTAGTCAATTTTCACATATCAGAACATTACTGCCCAGTGTGACATGGAAGTCACAAACCTAATTTTTGAAAATCAAAAATGAAAATTCAATAAAAACTGCATTTATGTGTAGTTTACAACATATTTACTTAGTATATGGCAGAGAAACTTTTTTAAAACACAACAAAATAATTTGGGCAGTAGAGGGTTAAGGAATGATTCCTTTACGACTGAACTAGTGACAAGTTCTTAGGCGTGATCAGTGGTGAAGGTGTATACGGCACAGATATTGAAAAATCTCCTGCCTTCGCGAATACACGTCAATTTTGTGCGATCCAATTCCTCATAACTCAGCCTCATTTAAACATATTATTAAAAAATATGTCAGTTTTTAAAACTGTAGACCTACTACAATGTGTTGAAACTTTAATTTATTGTGTTTAATAGTTTTAGAAAAAATGAACACAATTCAGAGAAAACAGGATTTAAAAGCTGTTGCGTATATTTAGCACATCTCTGCACCATAAAACTGTTCGAATTCCCCCTCCAAGTATTTTCTGGCCCTCTTCAGATTCTTAGACTTTTTCCTATCCACCTTCGAGAAATTCTGTTTTTCTGGGCCAGCCTTCAACACTCCAAATTCGTCCATTTGGGTACAATCTGTATATTATTTTTTTATTTTTATTTTTTTAATGAGAACTGAAATCAGTCCATCCAGCCATTCTATCCGGTCGATGTCCTTCATTGTTTTAAAATGAAAGGTATTCATGCAAAGATTTGTCATCAAGAATTACAAATCACTTAACTTCCGCCTTCCTTATATTATTTGATTTTTCAACATTTTTTTCTCATTGAAGCAATTATGTCTTTGGTTCTAATTGGGGTACGCAGTTCGTTTTAGTCTACGAACACTCAGATCTTTATAACCTATTTGGTATTATTAAAAAAATGAACTGCCGCCATTGGATATTCAAAGAGCAAACAGCTCAACGCATGGCCTTGTTCCAATGAACGTTTACTCAGCCGCCTTGGATAGTGCGAAAGTTTGTTGTTACAGGGAGCTCCTTATCAGCCATCTCCAGCGAACATGGTTTTTGCATTGTAACTTGCAGATTCTTGTATTTCGTCAACACTCAACGCCTTTTCTTACGTAATGCTAGTTTTTCTTCACACCTACTTGCTCACTGCATTTACGGAACTAGAAGATATGCTTTGTTCTACGAAAGTTTCTGATAAGACACGGTTTTGCTTGAAGACGTACACATTCGATTTTGGCAAGTAGATTCACTTCTTTTAATTATTGTTGGTGGTGGCAAGACAAAGAAAGCCGAGGTATGAAAAACGGAAGTTGGAAAATACAGAGTCCAATTTGATGACGTGTGGTCATTCTTCAACAACAAAACAGATGACTCCTCGAGCATGATAAATTTTCAGTGACGTGACGTGACAATTTTGAAGTGATTCTTATTATTGGTGATGGAAATTCTTTATTCCGCGCAATTTCTTATTGTTTATATGGTACTGAAAATAGACATACTGATATACGCTCATTGTCTTTGACAATATTACGAAAAGTGGCTTGCATATCTCAGTTATTATTGGTGACGAGTCCTATGCACAAACTATCAGTAAGGTTACTGATTATAAATGTGTAATGCTTGGTAATGGACAGAAAGGTGGACATGCTGAACTTGACAGTGCGGATGCGTTCTTTTCCGAGCTGCTCTTCAGAGTTCACAGGGAAAAATAGTGATTTAATAACGGATTAAGTTTTTGGTCACATGAATCATCACTTATTATTTATGGGAATTTGTACAATGGAGATTAAAATATATTGAAAAAAATAACTATTTCTTCAGTAGGCGGCAGAGAACACCAACCCATCAATACAGTTTTTACTTCTCAAGTTCAGGTTCCTAAACTTAAAGTCACTTTAACAGGTCTTCGTGAGTCAACTGCTAGGACTGTAAGACAGCGTAATCACAAAAACGACGGTCAGAAATTTAAGATTGCTTAAAAGTGTGCTATTTTGGATGTTATTCCAAATGTGGGACCTTTTTCTGTTGGTGATTTTCAAGAGGTTTGTCAATATTGCTCTGCGCTGTATTTTAAACCTGAAAAGAATACAGCAGGATGCTTCATTTTCTGTTATTATGATGGAAAAATAAAACTCCCACCTTTTACAATTCTTGACAAACCGGAACAGCTGTTCGCTGGTGGTGATGGGAAATACAAAAATTTTAGACAGAATATTCGGCAGAACAATAATTCAATGGCATTTGTTTCGTTTGGTGCTAAAGTTGACTTACACTTGCACTTTCAGAATAAAGTGTGTGGTTCATTAACGAATTTCAAAATTATACCCTAAAGACAGGCAAAGTGCTTCATATGGCCAGTTATATATTCTTGACTTCGCCAAAGCTAATGATATAGGAATATCCCATGATGCTAACCTACATTTGACCAAAGGGACACTTACAGATTTGAATGATTTGTTTAATAAATTTAATCCTTATGTTCGTTCATTCAAGAACATGAATTAAAAGGTCGAGGAGAAAGAAGTTCTTGCTAAAAAAAATCGTCTTTGACACAGTTTTTTTATGCGGTTCTACCATGAACCTTCTGCAGATAAGCGACGTTTTAGTGATCCAAAAAAATTTGAAATAGCTGCTGAGTGTGAAACAGATAGATATTCCTATCGAGGGTGTGCGTCAGGCAAAAATAAGGAAGAATGCGGGATTATATTTTGTACAGCATTTCAGTGAGAGGAGGTGGTCCTGCTGGTGCCTTAGAACCTGTGATAAATTTTGGAAAACTTACTCAACACCTTTTTGGGGATTATTACTGTCGTATTGGAGGGGATAGACTAAAGTACATTCCGAGGGAAAAAAATTGCGTGTAGATGCATATGTAGGTTAGCAGATGCTGTACGTGTGGGAGCTGAACAATAAAATTTGACAGTAGGTAGGATGGTAGTTCTGCCTTCATTGTTCACTGGAAGGCCAAGGAATACGATGCAGAATTACCAGGACGGTATGACAGTAGTCAGAAAATTTGGGAAACTCGATCTATTTATCACATTCACCTGTAACCCTGCATAGCCCGAAATAATAAATAGTTTTCATCCTTGGGAGACAACAAATAATCGACCGGACATTGTGGTACGGGTTTTCCATGCAAAGGTGCAAGAATACGACTCATTTAAGAAGTGGAAATCTTTGCAATAGTTAAAGCGTTTTTGTACACTGTGGAATTTCAAAAAACGTGGGCTGCCTCACATTCATATCACTAACCTAAGAAGATACTTCGAAATTTAGGAAAACAGAGGACATAGGTCAAGTTGTATCGGCTGAAATTCCCGATCTTTGTAGTGAAGAACTCTATTAAACGTTGACATCTCATATGGTACATGGACCATGTGGTCATCTTAATCCTTTCTGTGTATGTATGCAAGAGGTAAATGTTAAAAGGACTTTTCTAAAGCGTTGAATGAGGAAACAAAAGAAAATATCAATGCCTATCCAATTTACCGACGGACAGATAATGGTAGAATCAAGAACTAAACGTATTCATGGAGAGTTTGTTGAAGCAACGAATCATTTCATTCTTCTACACAATCCCTTCCTTTTGTGTAATAGCGTGCTCATTTCAATGTAGAGATCTTTTCAAGTGGGCGTTCGATCAAATATGTGCATAAGTATGTCTATAAAGGTCATGATTGCTGTAATAAAAAAGTAGTGTCGAAGATGGTACCCTCGCTCATGATGCTCGATATGTTGGACCAAGTGAAGCTATTTGGTGAATATTTGCATAGCATATGCACGATCAGTCGAATACTGTAGTTCGGTTGCCAGTTAATTTGCCCGAATCTCAGAATGTTTACTTGAAGCATGATGCTCCTGAGGAAGCATTGATCCAGACTGACTTACGTACTGCACATTGTTGCATGGTTCAAACTGAACTGCAATCCTACGGCAAGAAGTCCTTAAATTTACTCTGAAACTCCAGTTCACTATGTATGGAGTAGCAATGAATGGCATAAACTTAAAATGCATACTAAAGGTATAGGCCGACTGTACAATGTTTCACCTTCTGATTCGGACCGATATCATTTAAGTCTATTATTGCCAAATGTGGTAGGAGCCACCTGTTTTTAAGATTTGAGGACTTATAGAACCGTAATGTACCATACTTTCAAAGCAGCCACCCGAGACACACGTCGTAACCTGCTTGCCTTGTTTTCATATTCTTCATTTACCGTATTTTATGCGATGTCTTATGTCAGTTTCTCGTGGCTGCTTGGCATCGTATATGCCGTGCCCGATGTGTAATTTATCTCCATTTAGACAGATCTCAGTTCATGCTATGAAGATCGTTAAAACATTTCTTTATAATCTGCATGTTGTGTGATCTTTGGCAGTCGGACAGTGAGAAAGAAATATAAGATGGAGACGATGTTTTTTGATGTGGCTTTCGTATCTTACAGAAGGTATTATAAACGTTTTAAAACGTTATCCTATACGATTCTCAGAGCTTGGAGACAGAGCTATGACTACTTCTTCCCGGGGTAAAGTTTGTTCATTTTATTCGCGGTTTGAAATGTTTGTTCCTATCATTCCCGGTTAGCCGTTGGTAGTAAGCCTGTTTATAAAGAGGTCGCTCGTTTTGTGTGTTATTTCCTTTATATCTCGTTGCAGACTCATTTTCCGTTTCCTCCCTTATTTACATGTCAGCCTATGTGTACTCATTTTGGCCTAGAGCGAAAGGTGGTATCAGTCCGATTGTTCATGTGCGTGGTGGGTTTGCTTACTGTGTTTGATGGGAGACATTTAATCTTTCTTTATCGAGATCGTGTTCTACATTATGTTTTGTCGCTGATACTCTATGTTCATGTTCGTCTTTCTGCACGATATGAATACGTGTCATGCAGCGATAAGTTGCTTACGTTGTGTGTTTGGACTGGTTGTGCCATGCCCGTGTTGCGGCAATCCAGGTTTCTGATCTGTACTTTCAGATCGAACTCATGAGCCGTTGACCGAAGCATTATATGCTGCACGATTTTTGTCGTTTTGTGTCGTGCCATTGTACTGTAGTACTTTATATTTCGTACGTTGGTCTCTGAGTGTGGGCGAGAGTGGAGTGTGATTACCGGGCCCATGCTAATTTTCAGTATCTAGTTATTATTTATTATTATCATTGTTCCCATTTTCTCTTATTTTCATTTCTGGCCTTCTAACCAATTTATGTTTGGTATTTCCACCTAATTTTTACACCTTTCTGCTGCGTGTTTATTTATTTCTTGTTGCTATGGCAACCCTTTAATTTACTCTTTCATGTTCCGTGATTGTTATTTTCAACCGGTCCTGATTTCGCTGGCATCCTTGATTTTATTGAGGATTTAATCTCCGTGGGTATTGTAATATAAAAAAGAGAGTATAGATTCTGATGGTATATATCGGGATGATTATTTTTCCTATTTCTAGAAATTAATACTTTGGAATATTATCTTAAGCACTGTGCTCACTGTGTGGTGAGATAAATATTATTTGACAAAACAGATTCCTCTACTGTGCTCTCTAGAGGTATACGAAAGAATTTATGCCATTGTGTAACACTCCCTTTGGATGGACCGTTGTTGAACGTCATGTATGTAACTAACTGACTTACCATATCGCTATGTATTTGTTCCTTTATGCCAGTCTTGGACTGATTTCTCCTCTGTTTGTGATAATAAATGTGTTTCATTTAAATAAACCCTAGATTTGCGTTGTTTTATTATTATTTTGGGGACGTGCCTCTTTCACTCTGTAAGTCTGAGGCTCGGATTCAGCTCCAGGCGATTTTCTTAGCCAGTTTTGACCAATCCAGTGAAATAAGCAGTAGTAAGTTTGTTGACACCGCAATACGAGGGTTAATTTTGAAGATAATGAATGGCAATGTGGCCAAAAGGATGTAACGGCCTCTCACCTAATTACGGCTGCTGTCATCACGAACTCCACTTGTCTTGCTCTACTCGCCGCTATCAACACTCATGTAATCGGCCTTGTAGATTCGCTGCGGTCTCGCCTTGCGCCCGTCCTGCTGAACAGCTCACTGCATAATGACCCACCAATGGATTACGTCATCCGCTGCGTTACTGTCTGATGTTTCTCGATGTTGTATGTGTTTCCTTCACGAACTTTCTGTGGTGGTATAAATTCGTCCCCCAATCACTCGGTCTTCAGTCCAGCGCTGATACCGAGTGAGATAGGAGTGCCATCCAAGGGGCTACCAGTATTTTGCTGGGAAACTCCGTTTATTTTCTACTGCATTGGGTGAGCAACAGAGTGCTTTGTTTATTAGTATCATCATTCTTTATCTAATGGATTTTGGCAGCCAGGGCCTAAAATTACCTTCGTTTTTATGACCGTTTTTTTAGTTTTACATGAGTGTTTTTTTTCCAACAAAGTATAACCTCCAATTAATCAATAGACTCATTTTGGAATGATTGAACACGAGGCTTGGACTCAACAACCTTTAATATGAACTGATTTGTACTCTGCATCTCAAAGTGTTTAGCCGACTGCCACTGTTGTGATCCCGTACTCGTTCCTTCCTACTGCCTTCTCTTTTGGTTCATGTTGGAAACTGTATTCATTTATTCTATTACGCCGAAGCTTGCAGTTTGCTGTCCTTTTGAATTGCCTTATTTAAAACGTTTTGTAAATTGTCTAGGGATTTCCTGTAAATACATTATTCAGAGTGATTGTTTCATTAATGTATCATGTTATGGAATGCTAAGTTGTGATTTGGGTTATCTTTCACGTAGAAAGGATACATAGTCTTGATTACACTTTGTTATTCTTCTTATCCCTTCCAATGACCTCCCATTGGTCCAAGCTTTTTTCTCTTTGGATAACCTGTCAATGAACCTTTATTAATTACTACGTCATATGAATTGCTGTTTTTCATGAAATGCCGCACATTAAAACATGTTTGAATCCATCTACACACCAAGACGTAACAAGGAAGCCTCTCCCTTTTAAATGCCATATCAGCTTCGGCAGTTATATGCCTGCATATATATATATTTCAGTCACCGCCAAATGCTTCGAATTTATGGAATGTCTTGAAAGAGGCTATGCCTGTAGATTTCCTTCATTCACATACTCCCGAAATAGTTTACCAATTAGCTGTGCAAGACATTTCCAGTACTCTAAAATTACATGTTTTTTCTCTTTGATCTTTCCTTTTACTTATCAATGAGTGTCCCCCTCAAACTTGGGAGGAAATCCAGGTCGGGGTACTAATACACTTGAGTTCTACAGCTAATAAAGAACAAGAGGTTGTTATTGTCGAAATTATACGGTTACTCCTGAATAATTATGCGTCTACAAGTGACTGCATGGCAAACTTTTGGGGTGGACCAGGCGGTGCTGGAAAAACTTTTGTGTATCGGTGTTTAATCCAAAGTTGCATTAATTTAGGAATAAAAGTCATTTCTGTAGCGTGGACCGCAATTGCTGCTATGTTGCTTCCTCATGGTCGTACATGTCATATTTAAATTGCCTCTAAATTTGCATGAACATTCTGTATCAGGTTTTAATGTGAACGGTAAAGAGGCTTATATTATTCGTTCTGCTAAGTTCGTCCTTTGGTATGAAGCACCCATGGCAAATAAACATTCCTTAATGTGTATACCGGTTACTGAAAAATATAATGGGTAATGAGTCAAGATGGGGATTTGCCTACTTTATTCCTGTGTTCAGAAACGTAGGCTTTTGAGATAAAATTACATTTTAGGGTATTCTTAGCTAGATTTAGTTGGTTTATTTGTTCCCATAAATGACATCAGGGGTTTGTGCCTATTTGGGGTATAATTGCCTATTTGATGCCTTTTGACTATGTTTTAAAGAAGCCAGTGTTCTTCCAATGCATTGTATTGTAGCTGTTGCTGGTGTGCTCGACAGTATTATCTTCTCCATTCTCAGTATCCCTTTACCCCACGTACAAAAACAGAAATTCTCGGAAGTCACCCGAAATAGTGCTTGGGAAATTTCCATCAGGAGAAACAATGAACAATTTGAGCTCTAAGCATTTAACACCACGTACCACCTACTGTATGTGATAACCAATCAACGGCGAACTATTTTGCACAACCTATATCCCCCAACTCCCTCTCGATGCGAACTGTTGTACTCGTAGGCTACATCTTCAGAACGTGTTGTGATTTATTTGAAGAAGAAGAAAATGAAGAAGAAGAAGTGTGTCTCTGCATCAACGCCCAAAGAAAAATCGTCGAACTCCTACTGGCTGAAGCAGTGGATCACATGGGATCCCTATTTTACTAAGGATGAAAGGTTAGTCTTATGCCAAGCTTGCTGTAAGGAGGTAAGTTCGTTTGCTCCTTTTATCTCCTTTCCGTGATTGAGAACTATGATCGCATTTCACTGTAGCATATATAGACCTACTAATTTATGTATTGTGGCAAGTTGTTTTGTTGCAATGCTGTATGAGTCGTGAACTTTCAAAATGTTCGTTGTTAAAATGTAAATGATAATTGAATTACTGGAACGCTGGTGGTCTCTTGTCACAGAGTGGATGAAAATGAAAAATTGGTATTTTGAAGTGTGATTCATTTCCTGTTAAAATCGAGATTTACAACTAAAATGTAATTTTTAAAACTCTTTTTTTTTTAAATCGTGACTTTCACCAGACTTATTTGTAGACTCTATTGAAATATATTACGCTTCCGCTAAGCCTCCGCGAAAAATAGGTTGTAGGTCCAATGTGGTGCAGCTAGGATGATGTCTCAGAGGCTAGAGATACAACATGGCACGGCTCGGACCATGTCACAGCGTGTTTTACAAGGCTGCCAAGACTATCATTACAAGACCAGGCCAGTGAAAAAAATTGTGGTTCCGTTTAGTTACCGTTATGCTGGGAGCAAGCAAAGCGAGTCTGGGAGGCATAAGCTCCCAGGTTAAGGCCACGAAGCGGCCAACAAGCTTCAATCATCCCCTAGAGTCTTACTAAATTGTGACAAAGAATAAAGTAATGGGCGCATGCCATGACAATTTGAAATTACGTGGTATTCTAATTTTCTACGATGGTGACAGACTTGTGGGCACAGATGATGCAGGATCTATTGCAGGCAAGAGGAAATAGTCTTCATGGCAGCTCAACCGGCTGACAAAAAACGGCGAATAGCAACAAATAAAACGTTTTCAAATGTGAGATTTAGAGTGCCTCCCCTTTAATTCCTTTACATGAGTAGTAATACGGCTATGGGCATTTTGGTGGGACCCTGACAAGCATAAAGGAAGGATCTATCCTCTTCGCTACTCAAGTATCGCATCACGTCATTTTTGTTATTAGTTTTTCACCCGGTGAACTCGACACGACACTACCTAATTATAACTAAAAAATCTTCGAGGACATATTTCCATGTAAATTACGAATTCCCTTGTTTCTACTAAGTATTATTTCCAATTAGCCCAAGTGTAATTTAAGACAACTGTGTTACTTTTCGGATAAAATGTGAACATCAAGATCAACATAAAAACACTGCGATGAATTTGACAGGAGTACAGAAAGCTGTATCAACGCAGCCTTTGTACCAGTCCACTGTGAACAGTGCCCAACAAGAATTTGCTTCAGCCTTTTTCACTGCACTGGTAGGAACTAATAACCCCTTCCATTAACTGGAACATCCAACATTCAAAGAATTTTAAAGAAAATACACAGATTCAACCTATGTTTCAATTTTCCCTGTGAATGAGGAGTGGGTACACTACTACTGTTCAAATTTTGAGGATTTTATTTCACTGCCCTCACAGTTGCCCAGTGCCTGGAGCTCATTCAGGCATAGGAGAAGCTAAGAAAAGCTTGTTCTGCTATTGGATTTCATCCGTTTTGGCATTCCTGACTGCAAACTTCAACAAGCTGTCAGGAGGAATCACCGAGTTGGAGAAGAGTGGCATGCCCCTGATGGAGTCATTTTGGATTGTGGAAGAAGTCAGGGGAAGTTTTGACTGAATCTCTGGGAAGGCAGCCACTGTCAGCGAAAAGTTAGATAGGGTTCTGCAGCGGAATCCAGGATGGAAAGCGATGGTAAAAGTAGCCAGGGTCATACGAGGTGAGGTAGATGAAACAATGAAACTAAGACCAGATAAAGTGGCTTCATTGGAGTTTTGTCCCTTTACTTCATGTGATATTGGGAGATCTTTCTTTCAGTACAAAAAACATTCTTCATGACAGGAGAACAAGACTGTTGCCGGAAAACACTGAAAAGTTGCTTGTTGCAAATTTCTTTTATAGTTATTGAGTGTAAAACTTACTAGTGATTAACTAATCGAATGAGAACAATTTACCTGTTAAATATATTTATGATCCATGGGAATATGTGAGTAATCCTAATTACTTAAATTTTTCATGCCTATTTTGTAGCTGAATACTTGTTCGGATAAGTAGGGTAGACTACACACTTTTTCAAGTGTTTGTCCCTGCGCTTTATTAACGTTCTTATAGAAGGCTAATCGACTTGATACCTTACCGTGCGTGCGTGCGTAGATTGTTTTTCCTCTTAGCAGCATGTAAGTTATTAGGGACGTTCTGCCATCTGTTGAGTATATATTAACAATCTGGGGAAGGTCAGAGAATCAAAGAGTATCTAGCAGAGAATAGTATTCTTCTATCAACAGAAGAGGTGTATACTCTCTGGCTTCTTAGTAAACAAACATGGCTGCATACAATGACATTACTAAGGATGAAAATCACTATATCAGAATATGAATGAAAGTGTTAGTCGCGTAGCAACCTGCTAAGTACAGAATGTATTGCGGGCTAGGGTAACCCATCGCCTTCAATTATTGGAGTAAGCATTTAATGATTTGATTTTATGATTACTCAAAGTTGGCTAAACTGAGAGACCTATACATGTCTTATGATTCACCGGAAGGTAATTCCGGAGGGAATAAAACAGAAATGAAGCAAATCGTTACAGTAGAACGGAAGGACGGATTTTCCAAAGATGTTTTTAGTAAACTCTTTAATATATAGGTATTAGAACAATTCAATCAAATTTAATTTTCGGAAGTATAGAAATTTCAGTTTTCTTTATTAATGAATGTGACCTTTTCGGTTAATCATTAAGAGTTTCTACGCCTGTAGAATTAATATTTGTGTGAATAATCCTATTTAGTTATGAAAAATAGTATGAGGTCAGAATAGCTTGATTCATTGTACGTTCGTTGACAAATAGATTAAAGGATGCAGCTCAAACTACAACGTCTTTCGAGCTACAGAGCAGTGTTGTGTTCATATGCCACTCCCACTATCCTGACCGGTGCTTGTTTTTTCAATAAAATGTAAATACCTAATGAGAGCACTGGAGATTTTTACATGAAAATTGGTTCAGTGGCGAAGAGAAATTTAATCTATCAGATGACCTTAATGCCACTATTGCTTTTAAGTCATACGTGTCGGGAAACTGCGTTTGACGTGGGATCCAAACTACTTGGATCTGACTGAACATTTCGGAATCCTCACTTGCAGTGAACAGGATTCGAACCATGGCCGCTTTTGTGAGAAGCTAGTAATGAAATCACCCAGCTTTCACATCCACTCATTAATAAGTTCAGTTGCTACGTAAAAATATTTGTAACAGAGTGTAAAACTTACTAGTGACTAACTAATCGAATGGGAACAATTTACCTGTTAAATATATTTATAATCCATGGGAATATGTGAGTAATCCTAACTGCCAGCGAATGCTAGAATCGAAGCGTGGAAGCTACTTACTCGAAGAAGGTAGTCATGTACTTCCTACTGCACTCAGACCAACTGTTGATGTTCATCATTGTGGACGGAGACATCACGGTGAAAGATTTATCTTTTAACTGAGGCTGGCAACCAGTTTTCTCTGGGATGTCATGAGTGCAGCCCAGACTGGAATGAAGCAAAATAAATACATGGGTTATGGTGTGCGTATAAGGATATTATTTTCTTAAGATTTGTTCTGTATTTACCAAAATTCTCGCAGATAAATTTCTCTTCAGAGCGTTTAGCAGAGGCCATTACTGCACATATGGAACTGATCCTTCTCATTAATACAATCAACAACAATGTATTGTACTAGTACTGGTTGTCAAATCTGGACATTAGTATATAATGGAGTATTTGTTGCTTACCGTTATACCAGTCGTTCTTATGTATATTTTATGTGTACTTGTCAACCCATACGTCGATAATAGTTGTAAGAGAATAATAATAATAATAATAATAATAATAATAATAATAATAATAATAATAATAATAATTTGAAAATGGACTTGGGTTATGTCTAGAAACTTACACTATAGGTACTGCACAACATAAACTACATCAAAACGATAGCATACTGCCGAAACAGAGTCTGCAGATAATCACCCTTCACCCTCACGGACATATCCCAATGCTGAGCAAGTATCTCAGTATGTTCTACAATGAAGGACGTTGCTTTAAAAACTGTTCAACATCATCAGGAATGGTTTGATCGGTGGTGAAACGCATCCTCTTGAGGACATTCATTAGGAGATCGAAGACGTGTCTGTCACAAGGGGTGCGATCTCGGCTATAACGCTGGCAGTCCATAAGACCCCAGCGAAAACAGCGCCGGCTCTCCAATGTTGAGTTGGCAGAGTGTTGACGCGTGTTACCGTGGTGGTGGTGGTGGTGGTGATTATTGTTTTAAGAGGCGTGTTACCGTGGAGCACAAGCACATTTTATGAGAGTTTTCCGGTCAAGGAATATGTATGGTACAAAATTTAAAATCATGCCACGTTATATTCTTTGAACGTAACCATTAGACATGAATGTTGCTTCAGTTGTCTTCCTCTACTTGGAGTACGCGTATCTCAGACTGACCACGTTGTGAGCTGTTACTACAATCACCAAACCATGCAGTACTGCCACCTCTTGGCTGTCCAGTCAGTCATTTTCAGTGTTGTAATCTCTGTCTGTTGAACAAATTTTTCCTGAACGTTCTTTCAGTCAACCTGAAAGTAATCCTCGTTCATGGACAAGAAATGATTGTTATCATGTGATGGAGGAAGGAAGGGGGGGGGTGAGGAAGGAATTGATTATCCGTTAAAGAATCAAAATCACTCGGGATTATCTACTTATTTGAAAGATGTGTTAATTTAACACGGATAGGATGTTAATAGTGGTAACTACATTATTACGTGGAAGACAAAGTTAGTAAATTTCTCCAAATAACGATGGAATTACAAATAAATACAGCAAGCAGTGGAGTGAGAATGATGGAAGAAGCTATGAATATACGAGCAGGTATTGCTAAACGAATAGTTACGTATTGGTTGAAACTAAAACAAACATCATTATGAGGGCAATTGGGTGGAAGGTGACATAGGAAATATATACAGCTGGAAGGGAAATTAATCGAGGGATGAAAGGAGATTTTTTAAGAAGGTGATCCAAAGAGTGAAAGACACCGAAAGAGAGGTGTGCCGTATCTTTTCATTGTATGAAACGTATTTTTTCAAATTGTTCGTAATTCAAAAGACATGCCATATGAGATATGGCAATTTGGTGTGAAATCTCTCTAAATGTTTTGGAAAATCGGAAATGTGTACAATGTGCACTATAAAAATTAAATTTTTCTCTGTGTAAATATCATATAAGGGCTTACAGTAAAATGTTGCCATTACCTTATCATCTACTTACCAGTGTCCCAGTTCATGTGTTACGGTATTCCCCAATAACAGCCCAGTGTCTTCGTTGATACAACAGGCTCGATTCTTTCGGCAAGCGTTAGCAGTAGGAGCTAAGCCTATGACACTGCATTTCTTCATTGCATTGGTGCAAATATCATATCTGTAAGGAACCACATCAGATATTATATACATAATTTGCAAAACAAATTCCAGTGATGTGAGATGGGATAAAACAGCTGACCAGATTTCAAGCTGGCCTGCCATTTTAAGCCTACAATCTGAAGGTGTTTTAGTACATAATTTTCTTATATTCTTCAAGTTGTTCCATACTTCGCAAACACGTAATTTACCCTGCGAGTCCGTTATCCACGTTTTTCTTATACTGTAATACCCGTATACCTGCTTAAAAAATTTACAGTGATAAGAAAGGACATTGATCTTAAAAACGTCATAAGATTGTATAGGGTAAAATTAGTACTTAGAGAAAAGTAATAATAATAATTTTAAGTGGATTATACTGTAGGATTGCGTAAATATTTCATGCAAATGTATACTCCTACAGCATGGTAGAATAAGGCTCATTTTCCTAAACTAAATGGCAGGGGAAAGTGAACGCAGCAGACGTTGTTCTGATGTACGGCATATCCATGTGTGGCTGGAAGGCGTGACGAGTCCTAAGGAAAATAATGGATAGGAAGAACTGTGCCCCACTTAGTGTCTTAATATTTTATTCTTCAAATGGTCTTCCCTGATATCGATTTCATATGTCTATTATTTGAATATGGTAAATGTTCTCTGACTTGATATCTACTTCCTTCCGGTTATGACAGATGGTGCCTCATGCTATTATGAATTTCCAAAGCATTTCTTTCTATCCAAGTTTTGCTTTGTATGATGTCTATGGAAATAGAATGGAACCCTTGGTTAAAAAGATGGAGAGGCAGAGCTATGAAATGTGTTTCGTATCGTTTAAATGGTAGTTTAAACGTACAGGATCTGTTAATATGTGCGGATTCTTATTCCAGCTATTAATTTTTTTACTACTTCCCTTTGCTTGCCACAGCTAGGCTAGGCTAGTGTTGCTTGTGATTCCGTTTATATTCTTTGTTTTTCATTTTGATTGTGTCGGATTAATTTTCACTTTTCCCTTTACTTTACAATTTATTGATATATATACGTTCCTACGTAGGGATCCGTTTTGATAGAGGTGTGTGTGAAGTTGTTTAATTATGGAGGTTTTTCATTTGAGACCTGTTTTTTTTAACCTACTGCGAAGTATTACTTGAATTCATGTTGTAATGTGTATTTAAAACGCTAATTCCGTAAAATTTATGTTCGCTACCAGGAGTGATATGAATATGTTCCATAGCGCAATTGTGGTTTGATTATTGTAATGACTAGGTGAGCCTTGCCCTGTATTGCGGCCACCCTGATTATTTGATCTGTATTCTCAGATCGAGCTCATGAGTTTTGACACACATTTCTCATGTTACTGCGGTTTTTTCGCGGTGTGTCTTGATTCTGAATTTTATGTTGCCTTGCGCATCTGGTCTCTACGTATGCATGTGTGGATGTGTTGTATGAATGTCGGGTCTGTGTTATTTATTTTTTGGTGCCTTATAGATGTAACCTTCAGTTTTTCTGTTAAGGTTGTCTATTTGATTACCACATTTCATCTCCTGGCTGATTTAGCCGTTCTATTTTTATATTTCGGGATCTTATTCTATGTTTTTCATATCATCTTTGACTATGTGTATTTCATTTCTGTAGCTATGGCAACGCCCCTTTTTCTTTCGTCTTCCCTATAACCTCTTTCTGTGATGATTATTCTGTTTGGCTGAAATGCTTCCATATTTCGTTTAAATTCTGTGCGAGGCTACTCTTCGGAGATTGTTGATGTCTTGAGGATTGAAGTTTGTCCTCGTTTTGTTCTGGAGTTGTTACAATTACTTTTCAGGTTTAAATGCCGATATATATTATTAATCATATATTTTTGATTGAGGTTCCATATTCACGAAAGAAATGTTTGTGACAAATTATGAGTACCATTGTTTGGTATTGTCTGAATCTATTGATATTATCCTTGCCTATGTACCTATAAAAATGAAATAAGCAAAGAAGTTGATGAGATTATTCCTGAGGAAGTAAAAGACTCCTATGCATTTTAACAGAAAATAGCCTCCAAGATATGTATGTGGATAACATTTCTCCTTGTGTATCCTTTTGTTTGTTACGTGCCCATCTCATATCTGCTTCAGCCATTTTTATGATAATAAACCGTAATCTATTTTAACCTATTTCTTTCTTGGGTTCTTGCCTTTTGTGCTTTATTCATTGGTGTAAGAAGCCTGGGTTCATTTCCTGGCTGTCTTTTGCCAGTTTCGACCAGTCTACAATTAATATCCTCGTTAGCAAAGGGTAGACTATTGGGTGGAGTTGGTAAGCAGAGCGTGGCTTGGTCGAAATGTTTCACCAAATGGTCGAATTTTGGTGAAGCATAGCTGGATTCATTGTAACCCAGACTCTTCTCCTTTTGTATTTGCGCATCGTCGCCTGAAATTCTAATATTTTCTACGTATATAGTTTCTTTGTGAGTATTTTATACGTCCTGCACGTAATCTTCGCAACTTTACTTTTAAGTTCCTTTATGATTGTGCCATACATCCTGTGTGTTACCACACTCATTCGAACTGTAAATCATGGAGAAAGTGAAATACTCCCCCAGAGTTGAATTACACGAGAGTAATGCTATGTCCAACGAATGAACTTCTCCTCAATCCTGTACAAACCGCAGTGATGATGATAGTAGGATTACCTATGAAGGTAAACGCTCTCGTCCCTAATCCAGATAATAAGGTATTGGACCAGATTTCCCATTCGGTGGCGGCTAGTTCGTCTCATTTGAGTTATCCCCTTGACTTTGTTCGTAAGTGGAATTTGAAATTATCTGGCGAAGAAAAAGGTCTTTCTGTCATTGAGTTTCTAGGAAAAGTAGATGATGTTGCTGCATGCACGTTGTTGCCTTTGAATTTGTTTGTACGTTTTATTCCCAGAATGCTGGAAGGTTGTGCCAGTAAGTGTATTGGATTGTGCAAACATAACATTCAGTGTTGGTCTGATTTTTCCAAGGAACTTAAAGTAAGGTTCGGCTTGTCCCAAATGGACTTTATACTCAAGCAGAAAACTCTTAGAAGGACTCAAGGCAGAGGAGAGTCTATCGATGAATATGCCATGGGTATAATAACCTTGTTCAATCGCCTCCATATCATAGAACATGGGTCCCAAATTTTTGACACATTCTATCGGAATCTAGCCCCTCAATAAAAATTATCTATCAACAGTTCTGAAATAAACTGTGCTGATGACATTATAAGTCTCGGCTGTGAATTTGAATCAACATCACAATTAAACAATTTGTACCAATACCCATCTCCTCCCAATGAATATTCCTTTCACGATGCGGTTTGTCGCTTTTGTCCCAAAGCTGTCTCTTTCCCTAGATCGCCCAGTCGTGGCCAGTATCCTAGAAAACCAGTTGACTATTTAGAATCACCCCATTCCTCTGATCGTGTAGCCGGCAAAGTCATGATGTGTCTCGTCATAAGGCAACGACTTCTGTAAAGTGTTGGAATCGTGGAAAAGAGGGACATGTTCTAGAAATCGTAGATCTAGGTCTTCTGTAATTAGTTTTTAGTGTGGTCTAAAAGGTGTGCACCGTATCTGTCCAAGATGTAACGAAAATCGGGGAAACTAGTTTCGCACCAACATGGTGGGCCGTCGTTAGTGCCTGCCTATAACTCCAATCGCAAAATTTGCGGACTCCCTTCGTCTTCACTCTGTCCCAAATGTTCTTTTGTTCGCGCGTCATGTACGCCCTTTTAGATATCGGATCATGTAGCTCTTTTGTCGACCAGTCTTTTGTTGAGGGGATGGAATTAAAAGATCTCCGCAATTATTCTTGCCCTGAAACTTATATGTCTGCCAATGGTCACCGTGTACTTCCGGTAACACGTACCGGAACTCATTTAAAGATTTACAATTTCTCTTGGGACTGGAAATTTGATGTTGTTCCAGGCTTAACCGTTCCACTCATCTTCGGCTCCGATTTCACGTTAGCCACTGGGTTGCCTATTGACTTCATTAGTCGATCCTTCGATTTCCGTTTCAAATCCAATGAAAATTTCCCTTTTGAGTATTCGTTCAAAAATGCCATTGTGTGTCATATTATAGTGCAGCTCCCTTGTCATTCAATGTGATTTGTCTGAAATTCAAGCTCTCATACTGAATAATCTTGTTGAAGAATTTCTTGAGGTACTTACGGCAAATCTTGGGTGCACTAAAGAATTCTCCTATTGTATTGAACTGAAATATCACACGCCTGTCAGACACCCTCCCTTCAGTTGCTCTGCTCCCAACTCACCGCCATGAGTAAGTATGATAACGAATTGTTAGAAAAGGGTGTGATTAGTCTATCTAAATCATCTTTTAGCATCCCCGGATTTCTAATTCCCAAAAAGACGGTCAATTTCGTCTTGTGGTTGATTACAGATCTCAGAAGGCCATTTTATATTTGACAGTTTCCCTCACCCCAATATTGAGTCCGCCCTGCAGTCCTTTGTAAAGGCAAAAAATGATTCAGTTTTCGATTTTAACTCTGCTTATGTTCAAATTCCCCTTGATCATTGTTGCCGGGAATTCACTGCTGTTGCTACCCATTTTTGCCTACCTATATCATTTTAGTAAGGTTCCCATGGGACTACTGGTGGTCCGGCACTAAGTCGCATCCTTGATTCGGTCTTTGGGGTTCTTAAGTTCACATAGCTGTTTTCGTACCTAGACGACGTCGTTTTGTTCTCTGACACCTTCGAAGAACACGTAGCCAATCTTCGCAAGTTCCTCTCTAAACTAAGGAAACATGGGTTCACGGTCAACCCCGACAAAGTGTACCTGTGTGCCAGGCGAATCAAATTCTTTGGGCATGTCGTCTCCAGCTCTGGCATCTCAGTAAATCAGAGAGAGTAATGCGTATCTTGAGTTTCCCAGACATAAGAATCTCCGTGATGTCCACAGGTTCCTTGGCATGGTTGGGTTTTATAACAGATTCATCCACAATATATCTGATATTTCAGCTCTGTTGAATTCTTTAAAAAAGAAAAATACTCGTTTGCATTGGGGTGAGACTCAAGAACAGGCCTTTTGCAAACTTAAAGCCGATCTTTGCCAAGTTCCGTGCTACAAAGTCCTGATTTCAATCGCGATTTTGTTCTTCAGTTCGATGCCAGCGACATTGCTGTTTCAGTGGTGCTGAACCAGATATTAGAGAATGACACTTTGGCTCATAATGCATATTTTAGCAAGATTTTTCCCGGATCTGAAATCAACTACTTAACTTATGAGAAGGAATGTCTAGCCATTGTCCTTGGCGTTGAGGAATGTCATTCTTACCTCGAACACCGTAATTTCTGGGTACACACTGACAATCAAGCGGTATCCTGGATGAACGCAAATGTGAAGAAGTTAGGAAGAACAGCTCGTTATATTCTTGGTCCGTCTTCTTATAAATTTACTATTGTACATGTAAGGGGAAAAGACAGTTTCGTGGCTGACTGTCTGTCGCGTATGTTTGAGAGTATGGAGAAACCCGACCCTAGTCCTGAGTGTAGTCTTCCAGTTAACGTTCCTCAAAAGTACCCTCTAAGCTTTTCCGATCTAACGGAATTTCAAAACAACGACCGTGAATGTGTCCAGATAATTGATGGAGTTGCCAAAAATGATCAAAAAATGGATATCCTAAAAGATAAAAAAGTTCTTTTGTGTTACAAGTTCCTACGGATTAAGTCTTCTAAGATATTTGATCCCCGTGGTTTGGTCCGGCTCCATGGTTAAATGTTTAGCGCGCTGGACTTTGGTCACAGGGGTCTCCGGGTTCGATTCCCGACAGGGTCGGGAATTTTAACCATCATTGGTTAATTTCCCTGGCACGGGGGCTGGGTGTGTGTGTTGTCTTCATCATCATTTCATCCTCATCACGACGCGCAGGTCGCCTACAGGTGTCAAATCGAAAGACCTGCACCTGGCGAGCCGAACATGTTCTCGGACACTCCCGGCACTAAAAGCCATACGCCATTTCATTTCATTTTTTTCCCGTGGTTTGAGAGCCATGATCTTAAATTGTTATCATGATTCGTGTCCAAGTGCACACCTTGGGCAACTGAAAACCTTCCACAAGATTTCTCGAAACTATTACTGGCATAACCTTAAAAGGGATGTCTTCGAGTATGTTGGAAGTTGTGACGTATGCGAAAAATGCAAACCTGTCCAAAACAACCAAGTTGGATTCCACTACGCTGACATTTCGAACTCTCCTGGGGAGAAATTATTCGTTGATTTCTTCGGTCCTCTTGTAAAATCCAAAAATGGAACATTCCATCTGTCACTGACGGTTTTTCTAAGTTTGTCTGGCTGTTCCCTGTTCGTAAAATTAATTCTACTGTCGCGGTAAAATTTCTATCGAATCTTTGCTACTTTGGCCCTCGCATGGCCTTGGTGTCGGACAATTTCTCTGTTTTTACCTGTGCCCATTTTCAGAACATGTGTTTCTCGTGAGGTGTGAAAGATGTCCGCCTTAGTCCACACCACCCTAAGCTGTCTCATATCGGGAGATTCCACCTTAATCTTAAGACGTGTCTATCTGCCTTTCAGCATAACAACCAAACTCCTTGGGATTCCTGCTTAGCCTTTTTAGCTCAGGTTTCAACACTGCCGTCCATGAATCCTCCCGTTTTACTTCTGCCGAACTATATTTGAGCAGATGATCCGCTTATGTTACAATGGAATATATAATATTTATCTGCTCCTTCTGACCACATGACTGTCCAGAAAATGGAAAATTGCTCCTGAACATCTAATCAAGGCAAAAAACAAGGTGGCCCAGAGATACAACAAGGGAAGATCGTTCCTTTACGAGTTGGAGACCCTATTTTGGTTAAAAGATTACCTGTCAGTTCTGCGGTTGACCACGTCAGCGGGAAACAGTCTCAAAAGTGGTCAGAACCAAAGGCGATTACCGAATTTTTGGGACCAGTGACCGTTATGCTGGAAGCCGTCACTAATCACGTAATATCTAAGACTCTTTTTTCACTATTTTAAAAAACACTATCCAACAAGCCGGTGTTTTTCATCAAATTTTTAATGTAGTATTTTCTCTTTTTCCTATTCCTACTTATAAACCAGCAATTAGAGGACCGTATTCTCAATATATTTTTGTTTCAGGATAAAAAGAAAGGAGTCCTTTTTCAAAGAAGGGGTCTGTTAAAACGACACTGGATCTAAAGTGTATCCTAAAATCCGTAAAGAAAGATGGTAAAGAGGACAAGAAAACTGGAATAAGACAAGACTTGACGCATTCAAATTTCATGATTTACTAAATCACCATACTGTGTTTAACTGAAGACACAACCAAACTTTAAGTCTGTATGTGAGCCTATGTGGGTGGATACTTGTACCTACATATCCCTCTCTAGCACAAGTGCATTTTTAATTACTTTAAAGTATCCATATTCCTACATGTCTAGGTTATCCTCTATTATAAGACTAGTGACAGTTACGCGCGCGCTTTTAGTCCTAAGTTATAAGTCTAAACGAAAATGAGTCATCCTCGCTTGATCACCGAGAATAGGACTCATTTTCCAAAGGGTGGTGAGAATATTTGTGCCACACCTAGTGGTCTTAATATTTTATTCCTCAAATGGTCTTGTTACTCTATTCCCTGATATCGATATCCTATGTCTGTTATTTCAATATGGTGACTGTTCTCTGACTTGACATCTACTACCTCCCCGTTATGACAGATGGCGCCTCATGGCATTATGAATTTCCAAAGCTTTTCTTTCTACACAAACCTTGCTTTGTATGATCTCTACGGAAAAGAATGGAAGCCTTGGTTAAAAAGATGGAGAGGCAGAGCTATGAAATGTGTTTCGTATCATTTAAATGGTACTTTAAAAAGATTTATACATTTCCATACGTGGCTCTCTGTTTTGAGTCAACTCACAGGATCTCTGTTAATATGTGAGGATTCATATTCCAGGTATTTAATTTTGTTACTACTTCCCTTGGCTTGCCACAGCTATGCTAGGCTAGTATAGCTTGTGATTCCGTTCATGTTCTTTGTTCTTCATTTATATTTTGGCGGATTAATTTTCACTTTTCCCTTTACTTTATAATTTTTGATATACATAGTGGTGTGACTAGCAGTGATTTTACACTCATAGGTCAAACTGTGATTGCTATTTTGAAGTAGCAGTGATTTTTAACTGTGATTCAGCCAACGCCAACTAGGTTACAAGGCCGCTACACTCGAAATATGACATCATCACTCTGCGGCCTACAGGAGTACCGAGGAGTACGATGTGTTGTAGCATTCAGGACACGGGCGAAATCGTGCTAACAGTGAAAACAAATACTCATTTTTAAAATTATATTTTTAAATGTTATATACATTACCTTTTCTCAAATACATCACGAGTCACAACATTCAACACGCTACCGTACGAGTCAACAAGGACTATTTTATCATAATTACAAGTTGATGCACACGTGCTTCGCTACGGGATTCTCAGAAAGACAGACTTTGTGTTTTTCCTTACAGAAGTCAACATAGGACATTACAAAAACGTCAGTAGGAATGTCGCGATTAACAGAAAATTTATCATATAAAATACTCGATCAAATTAAAAACTATACATTTTCTCACTTTTAACGAACAGTACTACGGTGCCGATCTAACAATCCAAAGTTCCAGAGCTGGAATGATCAGGCCGCAGACAGCCGTGAACACTCGTCTGCCATTATTCCGTTAAATATACAAACTGCTCATTCCAATCAGTGCCTTAGAGTAGGGATTGAATAGCTCGAATGCTATGATGAACCAGTGTGTTTTGTACCAGCAGCATCAGAAAAATTATGAACCAGCGGAATAGCATGCTAACGAGGAAAGTTATCAAACTCCCCGACAACTTCCCGCCAATATTCGGGCAGGCAGTTACACTCGGTGCGACCGGGCCAGTTGGCCGTGTGGGTAGGGGTGCACAACTGTAAGCTTGCATCCCGGAGATAGTGGATTCGAACCTCACTGTCGGTAGCGCTGAAGATGGTATTCCGTGCTTTCCCATTTTCACACCAGACAAATGATGGGGCGGTACCATAATTAAGGCCAAGGCCGCTTCCATCACACTCCTAGCCTTTTCATATCCCATCGTCGCCATAAGACTTATCTGTTTCGGTGCGACGTGAAGCAAATTTGCTGAAGAATACTCGGTACACAGCAGTAATCCTATCTATCGGAGATGGAAGGCAACAGAAGGCACGAAGCTCATCACAACAAACAATGGTCAATGTAATGTTATTGTTGATCACTTTTATGAGCTTTCTATATTGTAGCCATTCACATTTAGTTTTCTTTCGGCTCTGCTATATTAGGGCCTATTATAAAATTATTTATACCGTAGACTATAGTTCGTTATTCTCCGACTTTACATACCGATTTTTATTAAATTCTTTTACCTATTTTCTCTTGACTCGGCGCTGATATTGACTTAGTAATAAAAATCCAAATTCATGAATATATCTGTGATCATAGCCGGTACGGTAACAATATATAAGACAAAAATGATCGGAAATTTAACACTATATAACTTTAGTTATGTAGTATTTATCGATATGACCACTGCTAACATAAACATTTTAGAATTAAATTGTAGGCTTTCCCCTAAACTACCATTTCACTCAGCGTGAATAAAATTATTTATGGCCTAGATTATAGCGACTTACAGTATTCCCCGATATCACATACCGATTTTAATTAAGATAGGACCACTAATAACAAATATTTGAGAACTGATTTTTAGGCCTTCCACTAAACTGCCATTTTTCTCAGCGTGAATACATTTATTTATATCCTAGATTGAAGCGACTTATTCTCTGAATTTTCTTACCGATTACCATTAAGACACGACCACTAATAACATAAATATTTGAGAATTAACTCTTAGGCCTTCCCTTAAACTACCATTTCACTCATACATAAATACATACACATACATTATCATTATGGACTGTTATGCCTTTCAGCGTTCAGTCTGCAAGCCTCTGTGAATTTACTAAACGTCGCCACAATCCTCGATTTGCAACTAGTGTTGTGGCCTCAGTTAGTTCTATACCTCTTATCTTTAAATCGTTAGAAACCGAGTCTAACCATCGTCGTCTTGGTCTACCTCTACTTCTCTTACCCTCCATAGCAGAGTCCATTATTCTCCTAGGTAACCTATCCTCCTCCATTCGCCTCACATGACCCCAACACCCAAGCCGGTTTATGCGTACAGCTTCATCCATCGAGTTCATTCCTAAATTAGCCTTTATCTCCTCATTCCGAGTACCTTCCTGCCATTGTTCCCACCTGTTTGTACCGGCAATCATTCTTGCTACTTTCATGTCTGTTACTTCTAACTTATGAATAAGATATCCTGAGTCCACCCAGCTTTCGCTCCCGTAAACCAAAGTTGGTCTGAAAACAGACCAATGTAAAGATTTCACTCAGCGTGAATAAAATCATTTATGGCCTATGTAGATTGTAGCGACTTATTCCTCGACTTTGCATACGATTTTCATTTAATTCTCTTCAGCTGTTTTCTCGTGAGATGTGTACATACATACATACTTACATACATACATACAGACAGACAGACAGACAGACAGACATTACGGAAAATTAAAAAGTGCTTTTCCTTGATACTATGGACACGACTGATACAGAAATGCCATCCTTTTAAAATTCTGAACAATGTAGAAACCAAACTCTTACTTTATATATACATAGATTTGAGGGTTAACCAGTGGTCATTTTATCAAAATCATTGGTATAATTATATTGGAATTATAGAGCTGCTCATTAAGGAAGAAATAGAATCAGGGAGTGAGAAGAAGGAAATGACTATTCTGATAAAATGTGTAAATAAAGTCCAAAACTCATTCCGAGTTCGCTTGCTGCCACTTCTCTTGTTAGCAATTTTAGTACAGACAACTTATACTACCGTACAATAGTGTAAACACAAAAACAGTGGGCTAAATATTATGCCTACAATGTCACAAATCACTGATTAAAATACTTAATCAACTCAACTGCTACCATCACCCTTTTCATTTTTAGACCACAACCCAATAAAGAGAATGAGATAGTGAGAAGACTGAAATAAATCACAGGTTAGGAGGTTATAAATCCCACAACACGACAATAGCTCCTTTCAAAAATGGGAAAAATGGCTTTCACGGCCGCAGATTCTATTCCCTTTCCATTCCTGTGATTGTACGACAATAGCTGTTTACAATCACAGCGCAGCCGCAACTGCGACTGTGGTGTGGGTCACAGACTTGTTAGCGTGATGCTGTGATTACTGATCAGATTAGCTGCTACTGCTTTCTTAACTGCTAGTTACTACTGGCTGCTACTATTGGCCGTGCTGCGCGTTCCACGCTGGTTAATCACGTTAGTTTAACGATTTCCCGCAGCGCAGCGCTGCCGCCTGCAAACATCACAATCGCAGTTAAGACCTTCTAGTCTGGCCAACCCGCTAGAAGTTTGAGTTTCACACTAGCATTGATTTATTAGCAGCTTTGCAAATCGCTTCCCATCACTTGATATATATATATATATTTGTTCCTATGTAGGGACGAAAAAAGTTAACACTGACCCGTTTTGACACAGGTGTGTGTGATGTTATTTGATTATGAAGATTTTTCATTTGAAACCTGTTTCTTTCTCTCGTACTGCGACGTCGTACTTGAGCTCATCTTGTGATGTTTATTTAAAACGCTAATTCCGTACACTTCATGTTCGTTACCAGGAGTGATATGAATATGTTCCATAGCGTATTTGTAGTTTGATTATTGTAATGACTAGGCGAGCCTTGCCCTGTATTGCGGCCACCCTGATTATTTGATCTGGACTCTCAGTTCGAGCTCATGAGTCTTTGATACACTTTTCTCATGCTACTGCGGTTTTTATCGCGATCTGTCTTGATTCTGCATTTTATGTCGCCTTGCGCATCTGGTCTCTACGTGGTCATAAGTGGATGTGTTGTGTGAATGTCGGGTTTGTGTTATTTATTTTTTGGTACCTTACGGATGTAATCTTCTGTTTTATGTTAAGGTTGTTTATTTGATTACCCCGTTTCATCTCCTGGCTGGTTTAGCCGTTTCATTTTTTATATTTCGGGAACTTATTCTATGTTTTACATATCATCTTGACTACGTAAATTTCATTTCTATAGCTATGGCAACGCCCATTTTTCTCCCTCCCTATAACCTCTTTGTGTTCTGTGATGATCATTCTTTTTGGCTGAAGTGCTTCTATTTCATACCAAATTCTGAGAGAGGCTACCCTTTGGAGATTGCTGATGTCTTGGGGTATTGACGTTTGGCCTCGTTTTATTCTTAAGAAGTTTCAATTACTTTTCTGTTTTAAATGCCGATAAATATATTATTAATCATATATTCTTTGATTGAGGTTCTACATTCACGAAGGAAATGTTTTTGACAAATTCAGAGTACCATTGTTTGGTATTGTCTGAATTTATTGATATTACCCTTCCCTACGTACTGTACATATAAAAATGAGATAAGCGAAGAAATTTGATGAGATTATTCCTGAGGAAGTAAACGATTCCTATACATTTTAAAAGAAAACAGCTTCCAAGATTATGCATGTGACTAACATTTTCCCTTGTGTATCCTTATGTGTGTTTCGTGCCCATCTCATACCTGCTTCAGCCAATTTTATGATAATAAACCGTTATCTATTTTAACCTACTTCCGACTTGGGTTCTCGCCTTTTATGCTTTATTCATTGCTATAAGAAGCCCGAGATCTGTGCCTGGCAGTCTTTCGCCAGTTTTGACCAGTCCACAATTAATGTCCTCGTTAGCAAAGGGTAGTGGGTGGAGAACATTGTGGGTTTCGATGTATTGCTCGCGCACCTCTGATATAAGAACGTTTTTCACCATCACCCATTCAGACTCTAATTTAGTGTTTGCTTGAAGTACGTTTAGGTTACTAAACGAAACATTTTATTGCATTCTTCCTAATAAATAAGGCTTTCCTTGATGCTCGACTTCATAAATGTTCTTTCTAGTCGCTCTCCGCGGTTCTTACAATCTTCCCTTGAAGTTGAGTCTTGACCCATGCTTACATGGCATGTTCACGAATGTGATGTTTCTCATATGCAAATGGCTTCCTACGGCCTCTATTCCAATAACTTACGTATTTCTGGTAATGTACTAGAGATGGCAGCACCCTGGGTTGTAGACCCAGAAGATCGTTCATTTTACGAGAGGAGTTGTATTATCTCTTTGGAGGGATTCTTTGCCTTGTTTATGTGAGAGGTAATAACAATGAAGGCCGCGGAGACTGGAGTAGCCTTTCTATGTTTCAAATGGGTTTTCAAGGTATTCAAACTCAGCCCATTCATCCATGTTTCCTTTTGTTTTGACCATTTATATTACAGGTATGTTGATCTTTGTTTTCATTTTTGGTATTGTGATGATTCATAACTTTCCATTCATATCAGATTGACATGCATCTTTTCTGCTCCGCTGCATAGAACTGCCGTGTGTGCGTGGTTGTTATTGTGATCATGAAATGTTGGTAACTGGGTCTCAGATTGATTCTATTTGTGTGCATTGTGTTCTATGGTACTTCACCATCAGATATGTTTATGCCCTCCGTCTCGACTTAGAGTTACATTCTTGTCGTACGAAGCGCGAGACCTGCTGGATTAGAGCACGGGTGACTTTCAATCCCGTTGTACAATTGTTTGCGTGGTGCACGCTGCTGCTTGGTATATGCGAGACCTGTTGTGTGTGGCCATGTGAGTCACACTATGTAAATTTATTTTGACATTAGTAACTGGAACGGCCGTTCATATTGCTTCCGATACCTACATATGTGTGAATGCTTGGATGTGTGTTGCTGAGCGAGGGGAGAGTAAAGATGGTATGTCGATCGGTCCAATTTGCATTTTTAATCTGGTGTCTGTACCATATGTTTGTTCTCGGTACAGTTTGGTTTATTCTTGCCATGTCTCTGTATTGGGCGTTTGCTAGCCCGGGAGGCCGCCATGTTTTCTTTCATATATTTAGGCTATGGGCATGCCTGTGATACTCTTTGATTTTGTTAGTGTTCGCTTGGTGCTGAGATGTTTCTCTCTGTCCCATCCCGATTTTTGCTTTTCATTTTTAACTCCTCGTTTTTATTCCCTGTGACGCGTGGGTCTTTGATTAGCTATGGGTATTTTTGAGTGGATAACGGAGTTAGAAGAGTCGTGTTAGGAATGAGACGTATCTCGTAAAAAGGACGACGTAAATTGGGCCGTGATAATGATAATAAAATTGGCACATGATGTAAGGATGGTATTTCTGGGACTGTGAGCTTGTAATCTTATATCTATTTCAGACTTGAAATAATAGTAATGCTGCGCTCACGCGTCGATGTGATGACATTCATTCGGGACGGTACGTTTAAGTAAATATCCACTTGGTATTTTTCTGAATAATTGGCTTTCCTTTTTCTTGTTTAATGTTTTTTAAAATGTTATCTTATCAATAAACCCTGATTTAATTTATTCTGCATTTCATTGATAGAAGTATTTGATTCATATCCTTGTTCATCAATAATGAGGGTCATTTCCAGCTCAAGGCTGTGTTCTCTTGGCCTTTCCTAGTCGCGGTCCACGCCTCATTTCTCCCTTTGTGTGTGTTAGGTTGGTGTTTATATTTATATACATTATCTCCGAGGGAGTCAGGGTTCGGTTCAGGCTCTTAAAATGATATGAGGGATATCCAGGCAGCAGTGTTTTATGTACAGCACTTTGGCCTACGACAGTATGAATTCTGCCATTATCATAGTTATTCAACTATAATAAGGTATACAGTAGAATACATAACCCGCCTTTCGTGAGCTGAGGTTTGCCTATGATTGCTGTCTCATCCTATGGTCATTTAATGCACTTATATATTAACAACAGGGAGTAAAACAATTCAAATAACATTCAGGAAATTAAATTGAAAAGCTTTAACTCACCACAGATTGCTTAGAAGGCACAGATTCAACCTGGAGGATTCATTCATTCCATTCTTGCCCGGGTCGAAGGGCTGGAAACATGCTGTGGATTTTCATTTCCATGTGCTCTTTTATGTGAGGGACTTTAAGAAATGTGGGGCCTTCTTAATCGTTAGACACAGCGAAGCCAGGGTGGGCATAGTAATACATTAGTTAATACCTATTGAAATTTAGTTAGATTTGCGTGTATGTGATGCATTAAGTGAAATCATTATTGGTGATTAAGTGTTTATTGGTAGGAATCGAGATTAGTGATATTTATTTAAATTTTACATCGCGAAGCTCCGCTGGTGTTGTGTTGATGAAGTGTTGGTACGTAGGTTAGGTTTAGCCTACTTGGTTTCGATTTTGGGTTGAGGAAAATATTTTCATTTTTATTTAAATATATGTACAGTAGGTTTCTGGTATAATACTTTTAAAGGCAGATCATTATACGGATTTGTACGTACCTTCCGCAGCTGTTACATTCGTGTAAGCAATAGAAACGGTATTTCATATCATTCCAAGATCTGTTCTAACTACCGCGAAGGTAATTGTTCCTTTAAATAAAAAACATGGTACCCTTTTAACTTTCTTGTAGAGAAAGAAGTTAGAAATTATACGATATTTCACTGGCGAATTAGTTCAAAACTACAGGTAATTTAATGAAATAAATCATATATATCAGAGGAAATACACTGTAAACAATACAAAAGATTTCACGATGATGAAGTAAGCATAATTATAATAAAATAATTACACTACAAATCTAGTATAGAAATGTGTAGTTACACTAAATCAATTTATTACATAGATTATTATTATTATTAGCTGATGTACCCGTGCTTCGCTACGGAATTCTACATTGTATACAGAATTATAGGTTATGCAGTGTACACGTTGTAAGATTATAATGAGCTGCATAGCTCCATCTGTCTTTTTACATCCTCGGAAAGACTGCCTTAGTGGTTTTCCCAACTGAAATCAGCATAGGTCAATTCAATGACGCCAGTAAGAATTTCGTGATTAAAGGCAAATGCTATCATACGAAATACTCGATTAAATGAAAAATCACGCATTTTCCCACCTTAAACATTACCCTAGAAACGCGACGGGGAAGTCACCAAACGTTCTTTTTTAAATGTCAAGATTGAGTTAGGGAATTTTCATTGTAATGGAAGGCCTCCTTGCCTACGATCAGTCACAATCAAGTTGGGGAATTTTCGTCATAAAGGCAGACTCTCCCTCTCCACCCGCCATTCTGCATGCTCAAAAAGACTGCCTTAGTGGTTTTCCCAACTGAAATCAACATAGGACATTACAAAGACGCCAGTAGGAATGTCGCAATTAAAATCCAATGCTATCATATGCAATACTCGATGAAATAAAAAACAACACATTTTCTCATTTTCAACGAACAGTAGTACGCTGCCGATCTAACGTTCCAAAGTTCCACAGCTGGAAAGACCAGGCCGCAGAGAGCCGTGAGCCGTGAGCACTCTTTTATTTTCGTGGTGGGGGAGGGGAGTGAAGAGTGGAGAGTCCCATGGTGAAAACTATGCCCTTTTGCTCTCTGTTTCCTAGGATTACCCGATGAGTTGGGAAATCTCAATTCACTACACTGGCGGGGGAAAATCTATCTGATTTGGAGGCAAATTGTTCCTCCAAGCCATACTAGAAACTCACTCTTGGCTGCTAATTTGGAATAAAATGAATGTAGAATTTAATACAAGGGAACAGGATGCATTCAGGGTTCAATCTTTGAGTTATTAAGTGAATTGTAGTGCTACAATTTGGAATAGGCCAAAATGGTAATTTAAGACCTGATCATAAGTGAGCCTCTGCCACTATTACGTTAATTGTGTACACCGATCAATCCAATCAGCGCATCAGAGTAGGGATCGAATAGCTGGAATACTATGATGAAGCAGCGTGTTACGTACCAGCAGTATCAGAAAATGTATGAACCAGAGGAATGGTATGCTAGAGACGAAAGTTATCTAACTCCCCTGTTGTTTCCCGCCAGTATTCAGGCATACTATTATACTCGGTACGCGGCAGAAATCCCATCTATAAGAGATGAGTGGCAGCATAAGAGACAAAGAACATCGCAACAAACATTGGTCAACGTAATGTTATTGTTGATCAATGTTATTAGCTTTAGATATTGTAGGCCTTCACATTTGCTTTTCTTAAAACTGTATAAAACATGAATGATCGGAAATTGTATTCTCTACAAAATCTCTTACGTGGTACTTTTCAATAGAACCAATAATAATAATTTCGTGTGGCTATTCGTAGCCGAGTGCAGCCCTTGTAAGGCAGACGCTCCGATGAGGGTGGGCGGCATCTGCCTTTTGTAGGTAACTGCGTGTTATTGTGGTGGAGGATAGTGTTATGTGTGGTGTGTGAGTTGCAGGGATTTTGGGGACAGCACAAACACCCAGCCCCCGGGCCATTGGAATTAACCAATGAAAGTTAAAATCCCCGACCCGGCCGGGAATCGAACCCGGGACCCTCTGAACCGAAGGCCAGTACGCTGACCATTCAGCCAACGAGTCGGACAATAGAACCAATAACATAGGTATATAAGAATTAAATTTTAGGCGTCTTCCCCTTAACTACCATTTTTTTATCGAGGGTGAATAATTATAGCTTAGGCTAGTAGTATAATAAGCGGGTTCGGCGGCCACCTCCACCTCGGGCTCTCGGAAGAGGCCTCCACCTCCCGCGGGAAATTTGAATTTTGGCGGGAAATTTGAATTTTGGCGGGAGATTTGAATTTGTAAACAAAGCCACGTGCTTTTTGACAGCTGTCATCGACAACAACGCAACGCTAACCTCACTGCTGCCATCTTGACGGGCCTAAACCTCACTAGTGCCAACTTAACCTAACTAGCGTGAGGTAAACAAACCCACGTGTTTTTGACAGCCACGTGCTTTTTGACGGACAACAACGCATCGCTAACCTCAGTACTGCCATCTTGACGGGCCTAAACCTTAATAGTACCAACTTAACCTAACTAGCATGAGGTAAACAAAGCCACGTGCTTTTTGACAGCCACATGCTTTTCAACAGATTTGTAAACAAAGCCACGTGCTTTTTGACAGACAACAACGCATCGCTAACCTCAGTACTGCCATCTTGACGGACCTAAACCTTAGTGGTACCAACTTAACCTAACTAGCGCGAGGTAAACAAAGCCACGTGCTTTTTGACAGCCACGTGTTTTTTGACAGCCACGTGCTTTTTTGACAGCTGTCATCCGCCATCTTAGAGCACGGTGCTGCCCTCTTTCGTCACCTATCATCGGCAGTGCTGCCATCTTGACGGGTCTAAACCTTAGTGCTACCAACTTAACCTCACTAGCGTGAGATAAACAAAGCCACGTGCAGCTGTCATCCGCCATCTTTGAGCATCGTGCTGCCCTCTTTAGCTACTTACCTTTGAAATGTGGTACGTTATCCGCCATCTTGCATCCGAAACCTCAGTGCTGCGCTCTATGTAGTGGCGGCAAATTCCATGTGCTCTTGTTTGGAAACAAAGCCATGTGCAGCTGTCATCCACCATCTTTAATCACCGTGCTGCCCTCTTTAGCTACTTACCTTTGACAGTTGTCATCCGCCATCTTGCATCGCCAACCTCAGTGCCGCACTCTATGTAGTGGCGGCAAATTCCACGTGCTCTTGTTTGGAAACAAATTCACGTGCTATTTTTCTGACAGCTGTAATCCGCCATCTTTGAGCACCGTGCTGCCCTCTTTAGCTACTTACCTTTGAAATGTGGTACGTCACAGCTGTCATCCGCCATCTTTAATCCAGAGAGAACAGTGCTGCAATCTATGTGGTGGCGGCAAATTCCACGTGCTTTACAAATCAACATGCTTTTTTGACAGCTGTCAACCGCCATCTTTAATCACCGTGCTGCCATCTATGTGGTGGCGGTAAATTCCACATGCTTTACAAACCTATATGCTTTTCTGACAGCTGTCATCCGCCATCTTTAATCCAGAGAGAACAGTGCTGCCCTCTATGTGGTGGCGGCAAATTCCACGTGCTCTTGTTTGGAAACAAAGCCATGTGCAGCTGTCATCCGCCATCTTTGAGCACCGTGCTGCGAGCAATTTCGTCAGTTGTCATCCGCCATCTTTAATCTACAGAACACCGTGCTGCCCTCTTTATGGCTACTACCTTAAGCACGTAGTAGCGGGCAATTTGAAAAGTTCTGTTAGCTATCATCCGCCATCTTTAATCACCGTGCTGCCATCTTTAGCTAGATACCTTTGAAATGTGGCGGCGGATAATTTGAAAAATGCTTTTTGACAGCAGCTATCTTTGAGCACCGTGCTACCCTCTATGTGGTGGCGGCAAATTCTACATACTTTACAAACCCACGCGCTTTTTTTTTTGACAGCCATCTTTAAGCAACAGAGTACAGTGCTGCCCTCTTTGTTGTGGCGGCAAATTCCACGTGCTCTTGTTTGGAAACAAAGCCAGATGCTCTTTTGACAGCTGTCACCCGCCATCTTTAACCAATGACTACTACCTTAAGCACGTAGTAGCGGGCAATTTCGTTAGCTGTCATCCGCTATCTTTGAGCACCGTGCTGCTCTCTGTAGTAGCAGGTAATTTGAAAAGTTCTGTTAGCTGTCATCCGCCATCTTTGAGCACCGTGCTGCCATCTATGTGGTGGCGGCAAATTCCACATGCTTTACAAACTCACGCGCAGCTGTCATCCACCATCTTACATCGCAAACCTCAGTGCTACACTCTATGTGGTAGCGGATAATTTTAAAAAGAAAAATTCTACAGCAGCCATCTCTCGACGCTAATTGCACAAGATGGTAGCTATACATGACTCCTTAAAGGTGCTCATGCAAGATGATCGCTATACATAGACGCCCTTGGGATGCTTGCGCAAGATGGCGGTTATACAAGGCTCCTTATGAGGGATGCTTGCGCGAGATGGTGGTTGCTCTTATGAGGCGGCTCAAGGATCCATGGCTAGAGACGCCCTAAGGATGCTTGCGCAAGATGGCGGATGCAAGATGGCGGCTATACATAGCTCCTTATGAGACAGCCAGTACAACATGTGATCAGAACATTGATTGATGTGTTCAGAACACAAAATAAGTAGAATCGAACACTGTACTCGATACAACATGTGATTAAAACATTGTGTGGTGTGTTCAGAACACTAATCGAACGCTGTATTAGGGGATACCTTTGTTTAGATTGAAACATAACAAGACTAGAATTGAACACTGCACATTGATTGATGTGTTCAGAACACAAAATAAGTAGAATCGAACACTGTACTCGATGTCGTTAACTTCAACATGTGATTAAAACATTGGCTGGTGTGTTCAGAACACTACATAAGTAGAATCGAACGCTGTATTAGGGGATACCTTTGTTTAGATTGAAACATAACAAGACTAGAATTGAACACTGCACTCGATGTCGGAAGATCAGATTGAAACATAACAAGACTAGAATTGAACACTGTACATTGATTGATGTGTTCAGAACACAAAATAAGTAGAATCGAACACTGTACTCGATGTCGTTAACTTCAACATGTGATTAAAACATTGTCTGGTGTGTTCAGAACACTACATAAGTAGAATCGAACGCTGTATTAGGGGATACCTTTGTTCTAAGAAGATCAGATTGAAACATAACAAGACTAGAATTGAACACTGCACTCGATGTCGTTACATGTGATCAGAACAATGATTGATGTGTTCAGATCACTAAACAAGTAGAACCGAACACTGTACAACATGTTAGGGGGATACCTTTGTTTAGATTGAAACATAACAAGACTAGAATTGAACACTGCACTCGATGTCGTTACATGTGATCAGAACAATGATTGATGTGTTCAGATCACGAAACAAGTAGAACCGAACACTGTACAACATGTTAGGGGATACCTTTGTTTAGATTGAAACTAACAAGACTAGAATCGAACACTGCACTCGATGTCGTTACATGTGACCCGATACAACATGTTAGGGGATACCTTTATCCTAAGAACCGAACACTGTACAACATGTTAGGGGATACCTTTGTTTAGATTGAAACTAACAAGACTAGAATCGAACACTGCACTCGATGTCGTTACATGTGATCCGATACAACATGTTAGGGGATACCTTTGTTTAGATTGAAACATAGCAAGCCTAGAATCGAACATTGTTTGATGTGTTCAGTACAACTTCAATGATTAACATACACACTGTGCACATATCGCATAGCTAAAAACACACTGTGCACATATCGCATACCTAACACTTCAAATGATTTCCTTAGTACGAAAATAAAAATAAAAAATCTATACCGCGTAGCTAACTCGTTCATCACACTGCTAAGACGCTTAGTAATTGTGAATACACTCATACGAAAATCAAGAAAGCACACTGCGTAGCCAACTCGCTCGGCTCACTCGCTTAGTAATTGCAACACACACGGATAAGAATGTTCCGAGATACTTACATGTTTTTTAAGGGGGGTGAAAGATCATAAATTATATGTACACACATGTTGTCTCCTCCAAGTTGTAAGATGAAATAGACGCAGTACTGCGAGTTTCCACTCTAGCTGGCGAACGGAAGTAGCATGATATCTCAGCAAAAAATAAAAATACGCGTGAGCTTGCAAGTCAGACACAATGATGGATACCGCGATTCAAATCCTGGCAACTTATGCCGTCGGGAAGGGTATCCGGTGAGCATCTAGCTGTAAATCCCCGATTCTGGACAGATTCTTAATCCCAGTTCTTTGACGTCAGGAAGGGCAACCGGTCGAATACAATAGTGTATGAAGTAAGAGGTTAGATACTACCAGCTTTGTGTCAGGAAGGACAACTAGTCTTAAAACAAAACAGATTCTTAATCCGAGTTCTTTGACGTCAGGAAGGGCAACCGGACGAAAACTATAGTGTAAGAGGCTAGATACTGTCAGTTTTGCGTCAGGAAGGGCAACTCAACAAATTCTTGCGATTTAAATCTTAGTCAGGAAGGGCATCCGGCTGTAGTGATACTGCGATTTAAAATCTAGCTGTAAATCCCCCGATTCTCGACAGATTCTTAATCCGAGTTCTTTGACGTCAGGAAGGGCAATCGGTTGAAAACAATAGTGTAAGAGGCTAGATACTGCCAGTTTTATGTCAGGAAGGGCAACTCAACAAATTCTTGCGATTTAAAACCTTAGTCAGGAAGGGCATCCAGCAGTAAAACAATACTTCGTGATTTAAAATCTAAGAAGTGCATCTAGCTGTAAATCCCCCGATTCTCGACAGATTCTTAATCCGAGTTCTTTGACGTCAGGAAGGGCAACCGGTTGAAAACAATTATCGAACACGCATCGCGAAGGCAAGAGTGTGCAGCGATATGCTTGTTTAGACTTGCAGATTACGAAAGAAACATAACAAGACTTGAGTCATAAAACAAATTCTTGCGATTTAAAATCTTAGTCAGGAAGGGCATCTGGTAGTAAAACAATAGTTCGTGATACCGCGATTTAAAATCTAGCTGTATATCCCCCGATTCTCGACAGATTCTTAATCCGAGTTCTTTGACGTCAGGAAGGGCAACTAGTTGAAAACAATTATCGAACACGCATCGTGAAGGCAAGAGTGTGCAGCGATATGCTTGTTTAGACTTGCAGATTACGAAAGAAACATAACAAGACTTGAGTCTTAAAACAAATTCTTGCGATTTAAAATCTTAGTCAGGAAGGGCATCCAGCAGTAAAACAATAGTTCGTGATTTAAAATCTAAGAAGTGCATCTAGCTGAAAATCCCCCGATTCTCGACAGATTCTTAATCCCAGTTCTTTGACGTCAGGAAGGGCAACCGGTTGAAAACAATTATCGAACACGCATCGCGAAGGCAAGAGTGTGCAGCGATATGCTTGTTTAGACTTGCAGATTACGAAAGAAACATAACAAGACTTGAGTCTTAAAACAAATTCTTGCGATTTAAAATCTTAGTCAGGAAGGGCATCTAGTAGTAAAACAATAGTTCGTGATACCGCGATTTAAAATCTAGCTGTATATCCCCCGATTCTCGACAGATTCTTAATCCGAGTTCTTTGACGTCAGGAAGGGCAGCTGGTTGAAAACAATTATCGAGCACGCACCGTGAAGGCAAGAGTGTGCAGCGATATGCTTGTTTAGACTTGCAGATTACGAAAGAAACATAACAAGACTTGAGTCTTAAAACAAATTCTTGCGATTTAAAATCTTAGTCAGGAAGGGCATCCAGCAGTAAAACAATAGTTCGTGATTTAAAATCTAAGAAGTGCATCTAGCTGAAAATCCCCTGATTCTCGACAGATTCTTAATCCGAGTTCTTTGGCGTCAGGAAGGGCAACCGGTCGAAAACAATTATCGAACACGCATCGCTAAGGCAAGAGTGTGCAGCGATATGCTTGTTTAGACTTGCAGATTACGAAAGAAACATAACAAGACTTGAGTCTTAAAACAAATTCTTGCGATTTAAAATCTTAGTCAGGAAGGGCATCCAGCAGTAAAACAATAGTTCGTGATACTGCGATTTAACATCTAGCTGTAGAACCCCCGATTCTCGACAGATTCTAAATCCGAGTTGTCAGGAAGGGCAACCGGCCGAAAACCATAGCGTATGATGTAAGAGCTTAGATACTGCCAATTTTGCATCAGGAAGGACAACTAGTCTTAAAACAAAACAGATTCTTAATCCGAGTTGTCAGGAAGGGCAACCGGTCGTAAAACTATGGTGTATGAGGTTAGATACTGCTAGTTTTGCATCAGGAAGGACAACTCAACACATTAATGTGATTTAAACACATTTTTATCCCCAAGAGAATCGAACCCGAGACTACCGGGTGAGAGGCATGCATACTGTAGGCTATAGGTTTGTTCTACTGTCCATGAAGTCGTATCAGCGCAGAGCGAGCAGCGGAATGCGTGTGTTACCTGAAATTGTACACGTATCTTCCGGCTCGGCCTTGAACGAGGACACTACATGCTGATAAGCGGCTTGTAACTCGCGAAGGTCTTCTTAGCTGAATACCATTCAAGCTCTTAAAACACAGTACCAATTAAGGTTGTAAAATATTCTGAAATAGTCCTCCTCTGTGGTGTAGTAGTTAGTGTGATTAGCCGCTACCCTCGGAGGTCCGAGTTCGATTCCCGGCTCTGCCACGGAATGTGTAGCATTTAGCCTATGTAAGTTCCTAACGTAAACTATCATGATTGTACGGAGAGGTTAAAACACACACAGTGCCTACTCCTATCGAAAGAACCTGCACGGTACCGGCATGTAGGCTTCTCCTGGTGAAGGAGCTTGCACATGGTTTAACGCCTCCTATCAACAGCCCTTACTTAATGCTGGCTTTTTTGCACACCCCGCCTCACACCATAGTTTTATACGACCGGCTGCCCTTCCTGACTAGGATTTTAAATCGCAGTATACGCGATAAATTTGTTGTAGCGGGTTTTATAACTAGATATCCCGGTACCGATACATAGCCTACTCCACTGAAGAAGCCTGCACAAGGCTTATTGCCTCCATCCGACAAATGAATCAGCATCAACACTCTTGTACTCAAAAAATAATTTTCGACCGAGTTCGATTCCCGGCTCTGCCACGGAATGTGTAGCATTTAGCCTGGGTAAGTTCCTAACGTAAACTATCATGATTGTACGGAGAGGTTAAAACACACACAGTGCCTACTCCTATCGAAAGAACCTGCACGGTACCGGCATGTAGGCTTCTCCTGGTGAAGGAGCTTGCACATGGTTTAACGCCTCCTATCAACAGCCCTTACTTAATGCTGGCTTTTTTGCACACCCCGCCTCACACCATAGTTTTATACGACCGGCTGCCCTTCCTGACTAGGATTTCAAAATCGCAGTATACGCGATACATTTGTTGTAGCGGGTTTTATAACTAGATATCCCGGTACCGATACATAGCCTACTCCACTGAAGAAGCCTGCACAAGGCTTATTGCCTCCATCCGACAAATGAATCAGCATCAACACACTTGTACTCAAAAAATAATTTTCGAAGGAGTCTGCACAAGGTTTAACGTCCCCATCAACAGCCCTTACTTATTGCTAGCTTTTTTGCACACCCCGCCTCACACCATAGTTTTACGACCGGCTGCCCTTCCTGACTAGGATTTTAAATCGATATCCCGACATAGCCTACTCCTACCGAAGAAGGCAGCTTAACGCCTCCATCCAACAAATGAATCACACTAAAACACTCTTCAATCATTCTCGCTACTTCGGATGATAGCGGGTTCGAACTGGAAGCTGTAAATGCTAGGCGTGGGACCTGTGCGATCATCATTACATGATCTAGCCGGATGCCCTTCCCGACGGCATAAGTTACCAGGATTTGAATCGCGGTATCCATCATTGTGTCTGACTTGCAAGCTCACGCGTATTTTTATTTTTTGCTGAGATATCATGCTACTTCCGTTCGCCAGCTAGAGTGGAAACTCGCAGTACTGCGTCTATTTCATCTTACAACTTGGAGGAGACAACATGTGTGTACATATAATTTATGATCTTTCACCCCCCTTAAAAAACATGTAAGTATCTCGGAACATTCTTATCCGTGTGTGTTGCAATTACTAAGCGAGTGAGCCGAGCGAGTTGGCTACGCAGTGTGCTTTCTTGATTTTCGTATGAGTGTATTCACAATTACTAAGCGTCTTAGCAGTGTGATGAACGAGTTAGCTACGCGGTATAGATTTTTTATTTTTATTTTCGTACTAAGCAAATCATTTGAAGTGTTAGGTATGCGATATGTGCACAGTGTGTTTTTAGCTATGCGATATGTGCACAGTGTGTATGTTAATCATTGAAGTTGTACTGAACACATCAAACAATGTTCGATTCTAGGCTTGCTATGTTTCAATCTAAACAAAGGTATCCCCTAACATGTTGTATCGGATCATATGTAACGACATCGAGTGCAGTGTTCGATTCTAGTCTTGTTAGTTTCAATCTAAACAAAGGTATCCCCTAACATGTTGTACAGTGTTCGGTTCTTAGGATAAAGGTATCCCCTAACATGTTGTATCGGGTCACATGTAACGACATCGAGTGCAGTGTTCGATTCTAGTCTTGTTAGTTTCAATCTAAACAAAGGTATCCCCTAACATGTTGTACAGTGTTCGGTTCTACTTGTTTCGTGATCTGAACACATCAATCATTGTTCTGATCACATGTAACGACATCGAGTGCAGTGTTCAATTCTAGTCTTGTTATGTTTCAATCTAAACAAAGGTATCCCCCTAACATGTTGTACAGTGTTCGGTTCTACTTGTTTAGTGATCTGAACACATCAATCATTGTTCTGATCACATGTAACGACATCGAGTGCAGTGTTCAATTCTAGTCTTGTTATGTTTCAATCTGATCTTCTTAGAACAAAGGTATCCCCTAATACAGCGTTCGATTCTACTTATGTAGTGTTCTGAACACACCAGACAATGTTTTAATCACATGTTGAAGTTAACGACATCGAGTACAGTGTTCGATTCTACTTATTTTGTGTTCTGAACACATCAATCAATGTACAGTGTTCAATTCTAGTCTTGTTATGTTTCAATCTGATCTTCCGACATCGACTGCAGTGTTCAATTCTAGTCTTGTTATGTTTCAATCTAAACAAAGGTATCCCCTAATACAGCGTTCGATTCTACTTATGTAGTGTTCTGAACACACCAGCCAATGTTTTAATCACATGTTGAAGTTAACGACATCGAGTACAGTGTTCGATTCTACTTATTTTGTGTTCTGAACACATCAATCAATGTGCAGTGTTCAATTCTAGTCTTGTTATGTTTCAATCTAAACAAAGGTATCCCCTAATACAGCGTTCGATTAGTGTTCTGAACACACCACACAATGTTTTAATCACATGTTGTATCGAGTACAGTGTTCGATTCTACTTATTTTGTGTTCTGAACACATCAATCAATGTTCTGATCACATGTTGTACTGGCTGTCTCATAAGGAGCTATGTATAGCCGCCATCTTGCATCCGCCATCTTGCGCAAGCATCCTTAGGGCGTCTCTAGCCATGGATCCTTGAGCCGCCTCATAAGAGCAACCACCATCTCGCGCAAGCATCCCTCATAAGGAGCCTTGTATAACCGCCATCTTGCGCAAGCAAGGGTGTCTATGTATAGCGATCATCTTGCATGAGCACCTTTAAGGAGTCATGTATAGCTACCATCTTGTGCAATTAGCGTCGAGAGATGGCTGCTGTAGAATTTTTCTTTTTAAAATTATCCGCTACCACATAGAGTGTAGCACTGAGGTTTGCGATGTAAGATGGTGGATGACAGCTGCGCGTGAGTTTGTAAAGCATGTGGAATTTGCCGCCACCACATAGATGGCAGCACGGTGCTCAAAGATGGCGGATGACAGCTAACAGAACTTTTCAAATTACCCGCTACTACAGAGAGCAGCACGGTGCTCAAAGATAGCGGATGACAGCTAACGAAATTGCCCGCTACTACGTGCTTAAGGTAGTAGTCATTGGTTAAAGATGGCGGGTGACAGCTGTCAAAAGAGCATCTGGCTTTGTTTCCAAACAAGAGCACGTGGAATTTGCCGCCACAACAAAGAGGGCAGCACTGTACTCTGTTGCTTAAAGATGGCTGTCAAAAAAAAAAGCGCGTGGGTTTGTAAAGTATGTAGAATTTGCCGCCACCACATAGAGGGTAGCACGGTGCTCAAAGATAGCTGCTGTCAAAAAGCATTTTTCAAATTATCCGCCGCCACATTTCAAAGGTATCTAGCTAAAGATGGCAGCACGGTGATTAAAGATGGCGGATGATAGCTAACAGAACTTTTCAAATTGCCCGCTACTACGTGCTTAAGGTAGTAGCCATAAAGAGGGCAGCACGGTGTTCTGTAGATTAAAGATGGCGGATGACAACTGACGAAATTGCTCGCAGCACGGTGCTCAAAGATGGCGGATGACAGCTGCACATGGCTTTGTTTCCAAACAAGAGCACGTGGAATTTGCCGCCACCACATAGAGGGCAGCACTGTTCTCTCTGGATTAAAGATGGCGGATGACAGCTGTCAGAAAAGCATATAGGTTTGTAAAGCATGTGGAATTTACCGCCACCACATAGATGGCAGCACGGTGATTAAAGATGGCGGTTGACAGCTGTCAAAAAAGCATGTTGATTTGTAAAGCACGTGGAATTTGCCGCCACCACATAGATTGCAGCACTGTTCTCTCTGGATTAAAGATGGCGGATGACAGCTGTGACGTACCACATTTCAAAGGTAAGTAGCTAAAGAGGGCAGCACGGTGCTCAAAGATGGCGGATTACAGCTGTCAGAAAAATAGCACGTGAATTTGTTTCCAAACAAGAGCACGTGGAATTTGCCGCCACTACATAGAGTGCGGCACTGAGGTTGGCGATGCAAGATGGCGGATGACAACTGTCAAAGGTAAGTAGCTAAAGAGGGCAGCACGGTGATTAAAGATGGTGGATGACAGCTGCACATGGCTTTGTTTCCAAACAAGAGCACATGGAATTTGCCGCCACTACATAGAGCGCAGCACTGAGGTTTCGGATGCAAGATGGCGGATAACGTACCACATTTCAAAGGTAAGTAGCTAAAGAGGGCAGCACGATGCTCAAAGATGGCGGATGACAGCTGCACGTGGCTTTGTTTATCTCACGCTAGTGAGGTTAAGTTGGTAGCACTAAGGTTTAGACCCGTCAAGATGGCAGCACTGCCGATGATAGGTGACGAAAGACGGCAGCACCGTGCTCAAAGATGGCGGATGACAGCTGTCAAAAAAGCACGTGACTGTCAAAAAACACGTGGCTGTCAAAAAGCACGTGGCTTTGTTTACCTCGCGCTAGTTAGGTTAAGTTGGTACCACTAAGGTTTAGGTCCGTCAAGATGGCAGTACTGAGGTTAGCGATGCGTTGTTGTCTGTCAAAAAGCACGTGGCTTTGTTTACAAATCTGTTGAAAAGCATGTGGCTGTCAAAAAGCACGTGGCTTTGTTTACCTCATGCTAGTTAGGTTAAGTTGGTACTATTAAGGTTTAGGCCCGTCAAGATGGCAGTACTGAGGTTAGCGATGCGTTGTTGTCCGTCAAAAAGCACGTGGCTGTCAAAAAACACGTGGGTTTGTTTACCTCACGCTAGTTAGGTTAAGTTGGCACTAGTGAGGTTTAGGCCCGTCAAGATGGCAGCAGTGAGGTTAGCGTTGCGTTGTTGTCGATGACAGCTGTCAAAAAGCACGTGGCTTTGTTTACAAATTCAAATCTCCCGCCAAAATTCAAATTTCCCGCCAAAATTCAAATTTCCCGCGGGAGGTGGAGGCCTCTTCCGAGAGCCCGAGGTGGAGGTGGCCGCCGAACCCGCTTATTATACTACTTAGGCTGTAGTTTCTTATTCCCGGACTCGGTATACTGATTATAATTAAATTCTGTTCACCCATTTTCTCGTGGCTCAGGGTGATGGGGAGGGCCCACGTAAAATAAACGGTGGTTGGTTCGCGTGGATGTTGAATTGAATTGAATTGAATTGAATTTATTGATCATGATTTACATGCCACTGAGACTGAAAAGTCCCTTTATGCAGCGTCTTCTTATAATACAATGCAGATTTATGAAAACAGTAACTACATTTTTATAATATTAAAGTATTAAACTAAACAAGAAACTTAAAAAAAATGAAAATACAGATACCAAAACCAGTAGGGTTAAGACATATATTAAATAATAAGTAAGAAAGTAAATCATTAAGCCCTTCTGTTATTTTGGACTACATGGGTTTAAAGAATATAAAGCTAAAGCAGAGAAACAATTCTCTTCGAAATATACATATTCCTGATTGTTCGACACAAGAATGCCTGATCTCAGCCTCTTGCGTACTCCTCCAGAAAGATAGATGTTAAGAACTGCTTTAGTTGGGTACAGTTAGTGTTGCTTGCGAAACGGTGAATATTAAAGACGTTAAAGACGTTAAAGATACGGGGTGGAAGGTGTACCTTTGGTTGTAGGGCTGTTTTGTCTTATGTTATGTAAAAAAAAAACAAGGCATCACTGGGATATGTGTTTAATTGATTGTACAGTTGAAGGTGTGCCGTAAAACTACCTCTGTCTACAATATTTATCCATTTATACAGGTGAAAAGTTATTTGTTGCCTTAGGGCAACAGTATGCAGTAGAGGGTTAATTAAGCAAACAAGATACTGTCTGAAATAAAACAACCACACTACAACACGAAACTGCACTAAACTTATCCTACGTACAAGAATTTAACTGAAACTGTAGAAATGTTGTTAGAACTAAATTCCTAGAGAGATTATTTCCCTTCTCCACAAGGATTAACTGATAATAATGGAAGCAAAATAGTATCTAATAAAATAACTACACTACAAATTTAATCTCTGCTTGGGCATGTTCTAATTACAATCCGTTAACTGAAACAAGGGAAATGTAGTCGAAGCTAAATACATAAAATAAACTTTTAATGATTCTTATTCTTAAAGCTAACGGAAATTAAAACTGCCCTTAAATACTGACAGATCCGAAGTAAAAAGTACAAAGTATGCCACGAACTTGAACCATGCAGAACTGCAAATATCGGAACAGACGAGTAAGTGATTAATTTGAGGTTGATCTTCAATCCATCACTAGTCAAATTGTCTACCAGTTTAATGAATATTCAATTTTCACGACCGCATTGTAATCGAAACCGACTTTCAACCTATTAGGTCGTGTTACGTACATTTAGTACGTGTTGAAGAGATGTTAAATACAGAACAAAAATAGCCAACCAGATACCAGTGGGATCCGAACCCACAACCTCAAACCCACAAACATGAATGATCGGAAATTGTATTCTCTACAAAATCTCTTACGTGGTACTTTTCAATAGAACCAATAACATAGGTATTTAAGAATTAAATTTTAGGCGCCTTCCCCTTAACAACCATTTTATCGAGGGTGAATAATTATAGCTTAGGCCACTGGCGTAGCCAAGGGGGGGGGCAGTGGGGCCGCCCCCCCCCCAAAAAAAAATATTTCCTGAAACTAGAGTGAGGATCAGCCGTTGTTTTACGTACGATACGAACAAATTAAAACTTACGCCGAAATGGCGAATTAACGTAGCGACAAAGAATCTACTAGCAGGGCTCAATACGGCCATTCATAATTCTCCATATTTGTACTGCTTGAATGAAAGGAAGACACTTAGGATTGTGACGCGCGGGAATATTTCACTGTAGAGGCCTCAGTATTGGGAATGTGTTGACAAATGCCAAAAGATGAGGAAAGGGGCAATTAGCCAGGGATTACTCAGTAGGGGACCGAAACGTGACCACCGAGATAACGGAGTCCACAGCCAGAAACAGTTGAACAACATCGTGTCAGCTTTTGCAAATCAGTTCCGGGAAACTGGGGTTGTACCATGGTTGAAAGATGTGCTGTGTTTAAGTTGCAGCGTTCGGAAGACTGTGACAGGATTGTGAGCTGCACGTTAGTTTCTCATTTTGTGCCATATAATAACTTTATTTGTCACTAAGGGCAAAATAATGTACATCCTCGGTAAGTTACGATTTTTTTTAAATTCTAATAGCAAGACAGATCGCAGATGCGTACCTTAGTTCTATAGGTAGGTCTATATATTTTGTCAAATGCCCGGGGACTGATTGGAACTTCAAATGGCACCATCAAAGGTGCATGTAACTATCTTGTAATTAGCGGACGTGATAACTCAGTTCCAGTGGTTCTATCTTCTCATCAAGACGGCCGAGGCTTGAGTCGCAGTCGATGCATGAAACATTTTTAAAATGGGAAGTCACGTTCTATTGATACAGATTCTACTTAAAACACTAGGTCGCGTGCCTTACCTTTCTTTAGTACTTTTGAATAATAACCGCATCATTTATGATGGTGTATTTTGAGTATCAACCATTCTTCGGGCTTACCTTGTACCTTAAATGGTGAGAGGATGCAGTGGCGTACCCACGAAATAATTTCAGTGGCCAAGTCTAGGCCAGTAGCGTGGATATAACTTTTCCATGGAAGGGGTTGTGAAAAGATGTTTTATTTTGTATTTAGAATTTGCTTTACGTCGCACCGTAGGTCTTATGGCAACGATGGGAAAGTAAAGGGTTAGGAGTGGGAAGGAAGTGGCCGTAGCCTTAATTGTATGTTGTATGTTCAGTCTTCAGCCCTAACGCTGGTTGGATCCGCAACAGCTCCGCCAGCAGCTGTCATTAAGGTGTGAAAATGGGAAACCACGGAAAACCATCTTTAGGACTGCCGACAGTGGGGTTCGAAGCGGATGCAAGCACACAGCTGTGCGCCCTTAACCGCACGTCCAACTCGCCCGGTGGATATGAAAAGAAAGCCGGTCCTACCGAGTGCGGTGACGGATCTTCTGTAGATATTGATGGTTTTGATTGTTGCCATATAATTATATCCAACAATCGAAATCATAGCTTCTGTACTCTAAACCGGCTGCATTATTGAAACTGTTCGTTAAATTGATATCGTTCTTCGTTTGTGAGGAAGTAGAATCTTCATTTAATTTTTTTTTCTAAAAAAAAAGAACCACTTTGGTACGACGCCCCGTGAAGGTGACTACCTGCCAGGTCGCAGATATTTCGATCACGGGAGACTCATGGCCAACTCTATTGCACCCACAAACAAGGCTGTATCTTCCCGATCCCATGCCTTTCTTAACTCTGTCAGTGGCGGGGATCGAATGCAGGATGCCTTAAGTCTAATTCTAAAATAAGGTGACCTGAAAGTAACAAGCCGACCCCGCGGTGTAGGGGTAGCTTGCCTGCCTCTTACCGCAGGCCCTGGGTTCGATTCCCGGCCAGGTCAGGGTTTTTACCTGGATCTGTGGACTGGTTCGAGGTACACTCAGCCCACGAGCTTATAATTGAGGAGCTATCTGACGGTGAGATATCGGCCCCGGTCTAGAAAGCCTAGAATAACGGCGGAGAGGATTCGTCGTGCTGACCACAGGACACCTCATAATTTACAGGACTTCGGGCTGAACAGCGGTCGCTTGGTTGGCGATGGCCCTTCGGGGCCATTACGCCATGGAGTTTGGTTTGAAAAAGTGTACAGGGAAGGAAGCGACACCCCTGCAAGGCTCTTTAGCTTCCAGCTAGTTCTTCCGTCCGGTCTCGTGCATTTAGGACAGTTGGAAAACGTACGCCTTAATAAATGCTCTTCATAAAACCTGTGTAAACATACTAACTGAATCTATTTATAACAATAATCACAAACGCCTCCTTTTCATGTGGTTCAGTTGGTTGAGTCGCTGTCCTTCTGAGTCCGAGTTCGCAGGTTCAAATCCCGACTTTGGTCGGTGGCTCTCAAAACGGTGTTCAAATTGCAACAGCTCCATGTCGTTGGTTTCTGGCACGTTAATAAAAATTATACGTACGAATATTAGCGTCATAAAACTGTAACTTAATGCTACTATATTTTGCACCCCAGGCTTGCGAGGGAAACGAATTAACAATTTGCTTTACGTCGCAACGACACTGATAGGCCTTACGGTGACGGTGGGATAGGAAAAGGCGTAGGAGTGGGATGGAAGCGGCCGTTCCCTTAATTAAGGTACTGGCCCAGCATTTGCCTGGTGTGAAAATGGGAAACCACGAGAAACCATTTTCAGGGCTGCCGAGAGAAGGGTTCGAATCCACTGGCTCCCGGATGCAAGCTCACAACTGCGCTAGGGAAACTAATAGGACAAGGTAAACACTCCCTAGCATATGTTGTGACATATATTTTTCTCTACCAACTAACAAAATATCTATACTCATACCCCTTACATTCTATATTTACTTATTTATTTATTAGTGCCTTTTTTACAGTGGCGAAGTTAGGGCTCGATACCCTCTCGTATACTTAACCACATACTAATCAAAATCTTAAATAAAATACTGAGATACGTAAAACAGTTAAAACTACATAAATTAATAGTTTTAAAAATAAATTTAAATACATTACTAACTAAATTAATATTAAAACTAATTAATATTGAAAAGTGCGGCTGCATGGCTAAATGGTTAGCGAGTTGGCCTTTGGTCACAGGGGTCCTGGATTCGATTCCCAGCAGGGTCGGGAATTTTAACCATCATTGGTTAATTTCGCTGGCACGGGGGCTGGCTGTATGTGTCGTCTTCATCATCATTGCATTCTCATCCCGACGCGCAGGTCACCTACAGGTGTCAAATAAAAATACCTGCACCTGGCGAGCCTAACATGTCCTCGGACACTCCTGGCACTAAAAGCCATACGCCATTTCATTTCAATATTAAAAACTCTTAAAAATGACATCCTCAGGCACGCACACATTCACACTTCAACCATTCAGTCAGCTGTCCTCAGCAGGTAGTCTCGGCAGGTTTAATTTAATTTCGTGTGGCTATTTCTAGCCGAGTGCAGCCCTTGTAAGGCAGACCCTCCGATGAGGGTGGGCGGCATCTGCCATGTGTAGGTAACTGCGTGTTATTGTGGTGGAGGATAGTGTTATGTGTGGTGTGCGAGTTGCAGGGATGTGAGGGACAGCACAAACACCCAGCCCCCGGGCCACTGGAATTAACCAATGAAGGTTAAAATCCCAGACCCGGCCGGGAATCGAACCCGGGACCCTCTGAACCGAAGGCCAGTACGCTGACCATTCAGACAACGAGTCGGACGTCTCGGCAGGTGACCTTAAATCTTAATAAAGAACTAGTTACTCTGACCTGAGCTGACAGGGAATTCCATAATGTGAAGCTGATCACCACAAATAATCTATTAATTGTATTTATGCGGTGCAGTGGAATAGAAAGATAGGATCTAGAACGTGTATTTAAGTTGTGAAATGATGATAAAAAAGTGACTTTAGAAATATACAGTGGCTGACTTTCAGCTAACACTCCTAAACACCATCGTTAAAGTGTGTAGCTGCCGACGTTTATCAGGCTTCAGCCATGAGTCAGCCTGATAGTATGGGGTGGTATGAACATCGTACCCGATGTTGTAAATAAATCTCAGGCAGGAATTCAGTGCTCGTTGAAGTTTAAGTGTTTCTTCTCTCGTCATATCAACTAATACAACGTAACAGTAATCAAGAATAGGGGGAATGAGTGTCTGTATTAGTTTTGCCTTTAGCTCAAATGAAAATATATCCCTCTGCCGTTTAAGAGGGTGAAGCACTCCAAAAGTCTTTCTTTACGCATTTCTTTCGTGTGACCAGAACAATCAAGTGTTTCATTCATAATTAAGCCAAGATTTTTAACCCGTTTACTGTGGGGAATAATGTTCCCATTCAGTAGGATAGGCGGGATTGCGACATTGTTTGAACAGCTCAGTAATTTTCGTGGTCCAATTATGATTGCCTGAGATTTTGTGGAGTTTAGTATAAGATAATTTCGTTGTGCATATATACTGAGTCATCAGAGGTCATTGTTATATCTTGTCTTGCGGTGTCGATATGTTATTTCCTGTTACGGATGGTATGTGATTGATATAAATACAGAAAAGTAAGGGCCCTGGAATACTGCCCTGCGGGGCACCACTAAGTTTCATTTTCCATTTAGAGGCCTTGTCGTTTACTGTTACACGCTGTTGATGGTTACTCAAATAATAACTAAGAAACTTAAGCGCAGCCAGGTCGAAATTTAGCAGTTCCATTTACTTTATCATAGTCGGAATTTCTGTAGTGTCAAAGGTGCTACTGAAGTCAAGAATGATAAGTTTAGTGAGCAGTCGTTTGTCTATAGCGTTTCTTCTTACCTTCAAAAGTGCTGTCGCGGTACTGTGACCCTTCTTAAATCCAGATTGCAAAGGGTCCAAAGGAGCATTTTTATTTAGGTATTCCAGAACTTGCTCATATACTAAACGTTCAAAGGCTTTAGAAAGCGCAGGGAGTATGAACACAGGACGAATGTCAGAGAGAGATTGTGGGTCTAAACTCTTAGGTACCAGTATAATATTCAATATTGTCTGTTTTCCAGACAGTAGGGAAAATTCCGTTTAGTAAACAGTAGTTCAGTATGTGCGACAGTATAGGCAGGACAGCACCAATAATGTTATGTATAAAAGTAATAGGATTATCATCTACACGCGTGGCCTTTGATTTAATCGAGTACAAAGCCTTTTTAATCTGATTTTCTGTGACACTGTGAAATGTGAATGGTGGATTGGCTGGAGGGGAGGGCGGTGATTCGGTGCAGTTAATTGGGGTAGGTTGAATATTTATTCTACTAGAGTAATCGTTCAGTTCGTCAAGTAGAATGTCAGGAGTTGTCTGGCTCTGTTGATGTTTTCCTATTCCCAGAGCTCTAAATTGGTCCCATGCGCGATTGGAATTAAAGTTGTTAGCTAAATTCCGGAAATATGCACATTTTTTAAAATTTCTGATTAACTGCTTTGTGCGATTTCTTAAGATGCGGTAAGATTCGAAGTCTGTGTCATCTAAGGTTTGTTTTTAATGTCGAAATAACGAGTCACGGTGGGCCATCATTCTCTTGGTTTCTAGCCATGGAGAAGGGCGAGAAACCTTTATTCGACGTGTATGTGTGTGTTTCTTTGCCGCATTAATCGTATAAATGTCACTTCTTTATACCTTATCACATGACCATTATTATAATAAAATTACCGTATTTATATTCTGGCTTGGGGACTTGGTATTTGTCCCAACATTTTCCTCTTCATATTCAGACAACATACTACACTACCAGGCACCAAAGAAACACACAACAGTGATTACATCCCTCCATATAGGGTTGCATCGGGAAGAGCATCCGGCCGTGAAACAGGACCAAATTCACATGTGCTACACAGTTCGCACCCGTGACCCCACAGATGTAGGAAAAACGGAAGAAGAAGAAGAAGAAGAAGAAGAAGATGATGATGATGATGATGATGATGATGATGATGATGATGATGATGATGATGATTATGATGATGATGATTACTATTAGCTTCCAGAATCCGCACGAATCCACCACTCTTACTTGGATTCAAGGGTACTAATTTCCTTTTTAGGTATTCTATACCACCTAAACTCTGGAAGTTTGGTCATCTATCAAAATAAATGCCCCCCCCCCCCAAACTGAAATCCTGGCTACGCTACTGGCTTAGGCTGTAGTTTCTTATTCCCGGACTCGGTACACCGATTATAATTAAATTCTGTTCACCCATTTTCTCGTGGCTCAGGGTTGATATGGACTTGGCAACAAAGGTACGAATTCATAAATATCTCTGTTATCACGGTAAAAATGTATAAGACATAAATGATAGGAAATTTAATTCTGTATAACTTTGGTTATGCAGGATTTATGGATAGGACCACTAATAACATACATATTTGAGAATTAAATTTTAGGCCTTCCCCTAAACTACGATTTTTTTCAGCGTGAATAAAATGATTTATAGCATAGGTTGTAGCGGTTTATTTCCCGACTTTACACACCGATTTTTATTACATTCACTTCAGCCGTTTTCTCATGATGCGTGTACATATATACAAACATGCATACAGACAGACAGGCAGACAGACAGATATTATGGAAAAGTAAAAAGTGCATTTCCTTGTTACGGTGGACACGCCAGATACAGAAATACCATTATCTTTAAATTCTGAGCCATGTACAGACAAAACCCTTATTTTATATATAGATTATTATTATTATTATTATTATTATTATTATTATTATTATTATTATTATTATTATTATTATTATTATTATTTATATTACGCTTAGACAAATGAAAAGTACCGTGTTAAACGTCGAATTATTAGAAGGATTTTACAATGTTAATTAAGCAAACAAGATACTGTCTGAAATAAAACAACCACACTACAACACAAAACTGCACTAAACTTATCCTACGTACAAGTATTTAACTGAAACTGTAGAAATGTTGTTAGAACTAAATTCCTAGAGAGATTATTTCCCTTCTCCACAAGGATTAACTGATAATAATGGAAGCAAAATAGTATCTAATAAAATAACTACACTACAAATTTAATCTCTGCTTGGGCATGTTCTAATTACAATCCGTTAACTGAAACAAGGGAAATGTAGTCGAAGCTAAATACTTAAAATAAACGTTTAATGATTCTTATTCTTAAAGCTAACGGAAATTAAAACTGCCCTTAAATACTGACAGATCCGAAGTAAAAAGTACAAAGTATGCCACGAACGTGAACCATGCAGAACTGCAAATATCGGAACAGACGAGTAAGTGATTAATTTGAGGTTGATCTTCAATCCATCACTAGTCAAATTGTCTACCAGTTTAATGAATATTCAATTTTCACGACCGCATTGTAATCGAAACCGACTTTCAACCTATTAGGTCGTGTTACGTACATTTAGTACGTGTTGAAGAGATGTTAAATACAGAACAAAAATAGCCAACCAGACACCAGTGGGATCCGAACCCACAACCTCCCGATTTCGCGTCGGTTGCTCTACCAATTGAGCTATGGTGGCCTAGGCCATCTTCGTTCTGTTGGAAAGGATCTAAGCTACAGGTCTGGTACTACTACCATCACATTGTAGAATGCGTTTAAGTTGCCCGTTGAGGGCCAAGTCGGGAGATTGTGGGTTCGGATTCCACTGGTGTCTGGTTGGCCATTTTTGTTCTGTACTTAACATCTCTTCAACACGTACTAAATGTACGTAACACGACCTTATAGGTTGAAAGTCGGTTTCGATTACAATGCGGTCGTGAAAATTGAATATTCATTGACTTGGCCCTCAACGGGCAACTTAAACGCACTCTGCAGTGTGATGGTAGTAGTACCAGAACTGTAGCTTAGATCCTTTCCAACAGAGCAAGGATGGCCTAGGCCACCATATCTCAATTGGTAGAGCAACCGACGCGAAATCGGGAGGTTGTGGGTTCGGATCCCACTGGTGTCTGGTTGGCCATTTTTGTTGTGTATTTAACATCTCTTCAACACGTACTAAATGTATGTGACACGACCCAGTAGGTTTAAAGTCGGTTTCGATTACAATGCTGTCGTAAAAATTGAATACTCATTGACTTGGCTCTAAACGGGCAACTACCGAGCTCGATAGCTGCAGTCGCTTAAGTGCGGCCAGTATCCAGTATTCGGGAGATAGTAGGTTCAAACCCCACTGTCGGCAGCCCTGAAAATGGTTTTCCGTGGTTTCCCATTTTCACACCAGGCAAATGCTGGGGCTGTACCTTAATTAAGGCCACGGCCGATTCCTTCCCACTCCTAGCCCTTTCCTGTCCCATCGTCGCCATAAGACCTATCTGTGTCGGTGCGACGTAAAGCAAGTAGCATACATACAAACGGGCAACTTAAACGCACTCTACAGTGTGATGGTAGTAGTACCAGACCCGTAGCTTAGATCCTTTCCAACAGAACAAAGATGACCTAGGCCACCATAGCTCAATTGGTAGAGCAACTGATGCGAAATCGAAAGGTTGTGGGTTCAGATCCCACTGGTATCTGGTTGCCCATTTTTGTTCTGTACTTAACATCTCTTCAACACGTACTAAATGTACGTAACACGACCTAATATGTTGAAAGTCGTTTTCGATCTCTACCAGTTTATCTAATTTCATCAAATGTTCTTCAAAAGCTTCGGAAGCTATGGCCAGAATATCAACAAATCTTGTGAAACTTTTCACTTTCTGAGTCAGACATCTGTCAAGAGTTCTTATCAAACCGCCCCTGTATTCCTAATTCCAAACGGCAAAATTACAAGAATGTGTGCTGACCATAAAATAATCCGATGAATAACCGGGATTTTTCTCTAGAACAATGGGGTAATAGGAGGAAGGTACATCTCTTATAGTTAGGTATTTCATGCCAGTAAATTTTCTTATCAAGTCTTTAATATTGGGCCCTTGATCAAATTCTAGGATAAGCTTTCCGTTAATTACCCTTGCATCCAAACAAATTCTCAACGAACCATTAGGCTTTGTAATTACGACTAAAGAATGGTTGTAAGATGTCCTGGCCTTCAATTATTCCATATTTCTCCATTTCTTTATGACGTTTCCTATTGTGTGTACCGTTTCCTAGTAAGGTAGCCAGTCGCTCGTAAGCAGAGTGTACTTGATGTCGGGGATTACACCAGGCTTATCATCGAATACCATCTTATACTTCATTAGTAGGTTTTACACCTCTTATTTTTATACTTTGGAACCAACAATTTCCTGTGCCTTCTACTTAATTAGTTTAAAAGAATGAATTTCCCCGTATTGGCCTCGCAGTATATAGTTCACATCCTGCAATATTGGTTCCATTCAATATCGTCTTCTTCATCCCACGATGACAATTGGGCAGAACCAAGTTTTGTTTTCCAACCTTACCTTCAGTATCAAAATATGTTGCCTCAGAATAATCTGGTCGTCTTCTAATTTAATTACAGCTTGATAGTAGCTTAGAAAATAAACTCCCAGACTTATGTTATAAATAATAAATCATAAAAATATGGCGAAATTCTGATTCACCAAGTTGAAAATCAAGGAATGTCAGCCTTTTTTCTTAATTTGATAGATTTCTATGGGATGATCCCTTTAATTTTAGTGACATACAGGATTATTGGAATATCTCCCGTCTCTCTTAACTCCTCCAGTAATTTATTGGAGATTATGACGATGCTGGCTCCCGTATAAATTCAGAAAGTCACAAAAGAAATTCGGGCTCTTATAACATGTAATTTAATGTTCCCATGAACAATGAGTTGATCCTTTCCTTCAAGTAATTCTTGGTGTTGGATCATCCAAGAATCTGCATGAATTACCTCAAATTCATTCACCAATGTACATTTCCGCTTTTTATCAGTCTCATTTGCAGTTAATAATTTGACGGGATTTTATCGCCCTCATTGTATTATCTCTGTTGTTCATACGGGCATTTTATCCTCTGTGACGTCCTTTTTCTTGCTGTTACTGCAAAGTCTCAGCTCCAGTCATGTCAGTATCGGTGATTTGTCCCAACATTGCTCATTCCATTTCTCTTCTTCCCCCATTTTCTTCTTGAGATAATCCAAGAATTTTTGATTTTTCTCCTTCGCCTTACCTTTCGTTTCCCTAGGCTGACTAGGTCGATAGTTACCTACCCAGCTTTCGCTTCGGAATCTATATCATGCCTTCCTGGAACTATTTCCTTCATAAAGCAAATTCCTTCTTCTTGCTCTCTTACAGTACGGCTCAAACCCTCACAAATTCCTCCGGGTACTGCGTCTTTCTTCTTCCTCTTCTGAAGTTCCCAAGCTGTATATATGAGTTTGAACTCTCTTTTCCTTCACTGTGGAATTTGCCTTTGATATCTCAGCCTGCATCGCATGGATTTCGTTGTCGAAAGCTCCAGAACTGCGGGGTTGTTCCTTGGATCTGATGTCCAAACGTATCAACAAATTTTCGAACTCAGTCGCAGTTTCTGTATGGGCCGCCACTGGTATCCTCTGGATGTCCGGTGGTAACTGGCGTATTATTACTCCATCCAGTTTCTGTTCTGAGGGTAGAGAATAAAATTTCCACATTTTGCAAAGCTGATTGGTAAAAAATCCGAATACTTCGTTGGTAACGACGAAGCACATTTCCGGGCATACAGTTCGGTTTTTAGATTCGCCTGGTCATCCGTGTTCCTTGATACTAGGACAAAGAGATGAGTTATTTATGAGGTTCAACCTATTCAATACTAATTACGTGTTGTATAGATGTCATTTACAACATTTATTTAACATGGGACCGGTTTCGACATTTAAATGTAATCATCAGCCATAAACAAATGAGCAAGGACATAATAATTAATACTGGTGTAGTGACACATTAAAATACGTACATTCTAAGATTAAGAGAAGGCCTTGAAATGTTATCAAATCACAAAAGTCCCCATGCGCCCATTCATACCTTATACTTACACGAGGTCAGTGAATCATTGAGACATGTACACGGTCCTCTTACTAATCAAAGGCTATTACAAGGTTCCGACATAATATCAGAGTACAAAAGTCTTTACACACCTATTCACACCATGTGTCAAACAAACCGTCAAAACAAATGAACAACGGCATAATGATTAAAATTGGCGCAATGACACATTGAAGTATGTACATAGCCACTCACTATTCAAAGGTTAAAAGAAGGTTCCTTGATGTGTTATCAAAGCACAAAAGTCTTTATACGCCCATTCACATCCTATGTTAATAAAACAAAAATAATCATAACCGGCGTACTGACACGCTGTGATATGTACATGGTCCTCACACCAGTCTAAGTCAACAGAAGGCTCCGACACATTTCCAAAGTTAAAGGTCGTTAAAACCCCCAAACACACCATTTGTCAAACAAAACGTCAAGAACTTATTGGAATCACTTGGTATACAGCTCTGACTGGTCCGTCCATGTGCCAATGCACGACTAGACATATTAACGTTGTATTTGCATCTCTGAACAACAATCTAGCAGTCCGCTAAGACACTGTTGATTCGAATGCTGTCAAAGTGCGAATGTAAATTAGTAGACACACTTTCATCATGTAATGCACTTGTAAACTTTTCAATACACATTGATTCTAAAGGCTTAATTCTTACCTGTTAAAATTTACACTGATGTGTTTTGATACAACACATTAAGGAACCTTCTTTTAACCTTTGAATAGTGAGTGGCTATGTACATACTTCAGTGTGCCACTGCACCAGTTTTAATTATTATGCCGTTGCTCATTTGTTTTGACGGTTTCTTTGACACATGGTGTGAATGGGCGTGTAAAGACTTTTGTACTCTGATATTATGTCGGAACCTTGTAATAGTCTTTGATTAGTAACAGGACCGTGTACATGTCTCAATGTGTCACTGGACCAGTGTTAACATAAGGTATAAAATGGAGCTTGGACACTTTCGTGATTTGATAACATTTCAAAGCATTCTCAAATCTTAGAATGTACATATTTCAATGTGTCACTACACCAGTTTTAATTATTATGTTCTTGTTCATTTGTTTGTGATTTGTTTATGGCTGAAGATGACATTTAAATGTCGAAACCGGTCCCATGTTAAATAAATGTTATAAATGACATCTATACAACACGTAATTAGTATTGAATAGGTTGAACCTTATAAATAACTCATCTCTGTGATTTCAGTTCAATACATAAACAACAATGAAACTCATATCTTTGAACTAGGACAAAGTATACTTCATTTTCCTATATAAAATTTATCATCACTGCTTAACAGGTTACAAAGATTACTATCTAATAAATCATATTAGTATGGAATATGAAAACATCTTTCGCATAAATTACAAAAAGGGAACTAAGGAGCGAGTAGTGCGCAACACACGATACTATTGGCTGTATAAATGATTTATCACAATATTGGACCGCGGATTGCAGCTACCGCTATGTTTTTCAATAGATATATTTTATGCCAAACGAAGTCAGAATTTGGGATAAAAATTGAGAAATATTCCATGGGCTCTCACCATTAACCCTCTTAATTATATATTTTTCATTCCAAATATTTCTCTATAACATGGAACTGTACGTTCACAAATGCTAAAGTGCACTTGTTCCGGTCGACCAGAGTAGTATTCAAATCGCACGGTTCGGTCAAATTAACATTCCGTTCTTGCTTTCCGGTTCTTGCTTCCATTTAACGCCAGTCTATAGACTGTAACCTCGTTCTTTAAGGACACCAGCCATCACGTGTCGAATCTTGAAGTGGCGATTATTTCTTAAAACTTCCCCGAACGAACCAGCACCCTGGACATGGGCAAATGTTTCGTGTTCTCCGTGGTAAATCTGACAGATGGGGCTGTGCTTGGTCCTCCCCGGTAAGGAGCGATGGAACTGCATCTGAAATATCAATAACACTGTTTTATGTACAGCACTTTGACCTACGATAATACATATTCTTGTATTATCATAGTTATTTAACTATAACCACGTATACTGTAGAATATATAACCCACCTTTCTTGAGTCGATGTTTTTCTAGGAATGCTGTTAATAACCTTCTATTCTTAAGCCCATGCATTTAAGTACTGTAGTTCTTTCGAATACAAGTGACCAGGAAATATAATTCCCAGACCTGAAAAGCAGGGAAAATTTCTATATTATGCGCATAATATTTGCAAAATATCATATTAAAAAATCAAGTAACTTAAGATAATACATCTTATAATAACCTATTTATAACTTTAAATCGGTGAGGTTAGGAACTGTACTTAGTTCTATATCTCATCCTATGGCCACGTCATGTATGACAGCAGGGAGTAGAACAGTTCAAATAACACTCAGAAAATTAAAATATAAAATCTTTAACTCACCACGGATTGTTCGGAAGACCAATTTCATGCCGGGGGCTTCATTAATTTCATTTATGCCCTGGTCGAATGACTGGAAACAGGCTGTGGATTTTAATTTTCATGTGCTGTTTTAAAAGGTGAGGGACTTGAAAAATTTGGAGCCTTTTTAATTGATAGACCGAGAGAAGCCGGAACGGGCAGCTATTCATATTAATAAAGTAGTTAATACCTATTGGAATTTCGTTAGATTTGTTCGTATGTGATCGATTTAATACAATAATAATTGGTGATGAATTGTTTACTCGTAGTGATAAAAATTAGTGATGTTTATTTACATTTTACATTGCGAAGTTCCGTTGGTGTTCTGTAGATTGGGCCTACGTGTTTTGGCGTATCGGTCGGTAGTTGAAGGATCTCGTTCAGGGTGATTTTTATTATGTTATCTGTATTGGATACAAACCTTTGTGGAAGTTTGTGTACAAGTTTTGCCTGGAATGGATATATGAATGATTGGGTGACTGAGCACTTTAGAATTTAGACCCATATTCTTATAAACCAGAACACCTTGAAAGACTAGAAATAGAAATACCACATTCACAGGGCATGTACATTAGCGTGTTCTGCAGAAATGGTTAACATTTGAACCACGTCAGCCCTCAGGTTCAAGGCCCACATAGATATCTCGGCGCATCACCACCGACTGGTAAAATGTGCCTGCGGTTCTCGTTGTTGCTATAAGTCCGAAGGTAATGGATCAGTGTGACGTAAGCAGACGTGCAGGATGCCTCGCAGCGTATGCAAGAACCTTGCCATCAAATGAGTGAGTTTGAATGAGCGCGCATTATTGTCAGGAGAGAACGTGATACATCCATCCGGGAAACTGCTGTTCGTGTGGGACGAAGTGTGTCGTCAGTAAAACTGTGTGTACAGAATGGTTCACAGAAGGCCGTAGAACACGACGAGATAGGTCTGGTCGCACAACCAGACCAACCCCCGAGGAGATCGACACCTCAACCGAATGGTATTGCAGGACAAATCTGCACCCTCAGTGGAAGAGTGTAACTCATCGTACACTATCAGGAGTGACAGCCCGACGACGTTTATTACGGCCTGGGTTACCAGCGCGTCGTCCACTTCACCGCCTACCTTTGACTAATGTGCATAAACATGCTAGACTGCAATGGTGTATGGAACAACGTCACTGTGGGCAGGAATGGCAGCAGATACTGTTTTCGGACGAATCAAGGTTCTGTTTGTTTGAAAATGATGGCCGTATTTTGGTTCGCCAAAGACAGGTGGAGAGGCATCACATTGACTGCATTCGCACAAGACATACGGCGCCAAATCAAGGCCTTATGGTGTGGGGTACTTTTGGGTACAACCACAATCACAACTGGTGCGTGTCTAGGGCACTGTGAGCAGTATGGCCTAGGTGAATGGCATCCTGCGACCCTTAGCCATACCATTTCTGCACGACACACCATACGCCATATTTCAGCAGGACATTGCGCGATCACATGTTGCTGCACGAACACGTGCTTTCTTGTTGCCACAGGATGCCAGACTGTTGCTCTGGTCCTCCCGATCACCGGGCTTGTCGCCAATCGAAAATGTGTGGAATATGTTGAAACGATGGGTGCGGCGCTGTGACCCAATGCCAACCACCAAAGGCGAACTGTTGAAACAGGTGAATGCAGCGTGGATTGCTAAACGCCAGGACACCAATCGTGCCTTATACGAGTCGATGCCATCACTCATGGAACAAATTATCAGTGCTCACGGAGTACCCAGTGCCTACTAGGCAACAGGACAGTTGCTGCATCTAGATGACTGATATGCCAACCATTTCTGGAGAACATACCGATGCACATGTCGTGTGAATATGAACTTCCTACCTCTTAGCTTTCAAGGTGTTCTGTTTTTGTGAATATGATTGTAGAATTTCTGGTATGCTTCCAGCAAAGGTGAGTTAACAAGAATTTCTATAGAGCATTCCAGCATTCCAACCTTAAAGTGCAGTACAGCAGTAATGGGATAAATCCTTCTCTATCCGTCTCTCATGTTTTGCGGCTAGCGCTGTCCTAATCTAATGCAGCGGATTTGCCAAATATCCGTAAATCAGTATGTTATCGGTTAAAATGGGCGAGTATCGTGTTATGTACAGAATTTCAAGGCGCATTTGATGCTGTTATCAAAAATGTAAATAAATAATTTAGTGTAAAAATTGTAATATAATGTAAAGTTACGCCAAATGAAAAATCTTCACTGCATAGAACTTATAATATCATAACTCCTATGTTACACCTAATTTTTTCACTGCTGGTAAAGAAACATTTCAGCTCGATGTAGATAAGTTCATTTTTAAATTTAAATGATAACAAAATGCAGTATATGCCTTAATTTTCAGTCATGTTCAGGGATTTTCATGTGCAGACACGAAAAAGCCAGTCATGGGCCAGCGTCTTTTCTATTGAATTTGCATGGGGGTTCAAAGCAAGGCAAATGGACTTCCGATATGGAAGTTATTAAAACAATCCCGAAGTGCTTATCTTACTTAGCTTTTAATTTGTGACAGGAAAAATTTCTCCTTCAATTTTGGTTTCGCGCGTGACTCGGCTGGCTGGCTGGCTGGCTCGCAGAAGTACCGGTGTGTGCAGTGGTGTTCATTTAATCTGTATTATAAGATTGATTAAATACAGATCAGTGATAAATGTATAGTTCTTGAGGACAAGTGGATTGTGTTTGTTGTGTGTATGTAGTCTGTGTAGTTGTGAGTTCATGCTCGTGCTCCTGCGGGGGGTTCTTAGTTCGAAGAAAAAGTGCAGAGGGATGTACTATGGATCGACAAATTAAAAAGAAACGTTCCGTAGGTTAACTCAGGGGAAAAGAACACAATATGACGATTGTCCTGGATTATTTTTTGAAGATTCTGAATGTGAGTAGAGCAGTCAATGAAACAGATAAAGCTACAGGTTGTTCCGAAAGAACAACCTATGCTATAAGGAAGGAACACACATGGTCCTTTGCGAACTCCCGCTAAAAAACCAAAAAGAGAAGGACGGCAGAAACATGCAAGGAAAGTTAAATATGTTGAAATGGTTCAAAGTGGAGTGCGTCGAGTGGTTCCCTCTCTTTGATTTGCTAACATACCACCGATATTGAACGCGATTTTGAGTCGGATAAATGGAGAAGATTCTTTGCCACGATTTTCCAAAACTGCGTTGTATCGCTTCTTATATGATACAGGACTCTGTTATTTAAAACGGGGTAATAAAATAGCTTTCACTGAAACCGATGAAATGATTAAGTGGAGGCACAGATATCTCAAGGAGATAAAACGTTGGAGGGCACAAAATACAGCTTTAATTTACACAGATTAATCGTGAGTAAATATTGGGCAGACAGTGACAAAAGAACGGAAGGATACGACAGTGAAAATTGCACGGATGGCCGCCATTGAAGGGCTGAATTCGGGACTTAGGCCACCGAAAGGCCGAGGTCCGCGATTCGCCTTAGCCCACGCAGATAATAAACATGGGTTTGTTCCAAATGCTGAATTAACACTTTTATGCCATATAAACACGGTGGACTGCCACGAGGAAATGACTGGTGAAATTTATGAGACGTGGTTTTCGGAACAACTGTTGCTGAACACTTCCGAAGGTGCCGTGATCGTGCTGGATAATGCAGCTTATCATTCCCGTAAGTTGTAACCTTTGCCGGTGGCGTCTTGGCGAAAAGATGACATCGTACAGTGGTTACGTAAAAAACAAATATCTTTTGAGGACGGGATGCTCAATCGAGAATTGTTGCACATCGCTTCACAATATAGTGCCTTGTATGATAAGCAGAGAATAGATTAAATTTCAAAACCGGCAGGTCGGCAGATTTTACGTCTCCTGCCTTATCACTGCGAGTTAAACCCTATTGAGATGGTGTGGTCAAAGTGAAAAACTATATCCCGTATCATAACGTATCATTCAAGAAAAATAATGTGGAAAATGTAATAACCGCTGCGTATAAGAACATTACGGTGGACAATTGGGCAAATTACGTGAAGGAAGTAATGAAACATGAAAGAGATTTGTCGAAAGCAGACGAATTATACGACGATGTCGACGTTGAAAAACTTTTAATAAGACTTTCTTCATCGTCCGGATCATCCTTAAGTTCATCTCCCAATCCCGGTTCATCCAAAGCAGGAACATCATCCCAGAGTCCTTCAGAGAGGCCCAGCCCATGAGCTGCTTCGGCAGTAGACTGCAATGGGCTCTGAAAGGCTCGATAATACGAAGCCGGTGACGTCATCGCACGGGCCGGTCTGGGCATCCCTCTGTCATTCGTACGCGGTGAGCCAAGGACTGCGCTGTGGTAGTTCTATGGGCTGAGTGCTTCAATGTGTACAGTGTACTGCGTGTCAGCGGAGTGCGTTGCATTACGGTCGAATGCAGCCGATCAAATTTGCTGTGGTTTTCAGTTTGACTTCTCCGTCTATCCTGAATTCGGAAACGAATGTGGACTATAGTTCCAAAAGAGAAGAAACAGTGGCAAAAATTGTGAAGTAAAAAAAGAAGCAACAAATGAATTAAAAACCACACAATACAAGACTTCTGAACCGGATCCTGAACTTCAAAGTCGTATTTGGTTGATATTCAAGCCTTACCCTATTATTTTTATATTGCTCCGTCGCCCCCATCTCGAATTGTTTTGAAAATAAAATACAGTCCATGTCCCTCAGGGATAATGTATATTTACATTAGTAAAGGAATTTTGAGAATCGGTCTAGTAGTTCCTGAAATTACACTCCAGATATACACAAACTAACAAAATTCGCGCTCTCTCTTTATTATGTTAGTATAGATTAAAGGAGTTGGATGGATTTTGTCTTTTTATGATTAGATAAAAATCTTACGATGAACGAGGTATGCTTGAATGAAGAGCATTGTAATGTTTCCGTGTCATCAGACTCCACGACTATGCCACACCCTGCCAAAGTAATGAAGTTTTCTTCGTGGATTGACGTTCATGATGCTCCTATTCCAAGAGATGAGATGGAAACATATTTAAAGCAAAATCGTGGAATGGAAGAAGATAGATACAGCGTCCTATTGGAGAACAAATGGACAAAACTATCCAAAATTTCACCTGATCGCTAAGAAAATAATATGTATGCAAGCATCAAGTTCAGCTTCAGAGAGAAATTTCAGTTCAGCGGGCTTCATTCTCAACGTACGACGGTCTATTCTACAACCAGACAATGCTGATGCTCTTCTTTTCATTCACAGTAATTCCATTCCACCACATTAACAATGACCAATAAACTGCGCACACTAAGTAAAAGCTATGTTAAGGGTTGTTTTTGTTGTTGGCATATTACACGTCATTTCTGTTTGTATTTTATTTTGAGGCAAACTCGAATGAAGTCCCATGAATATGCTCCGTGTTATTTGGATTCATTTTCAGTTAACTTGATGTCAGTTGCAAACGAATATTAGTTTACAATAAAGTTTCTGTTTCTTTTCAACTATTATTATTATAACAGTGCAGGAGAAATCTCTACCGTTTAATTTCAAAATGCGATTAGCCTACTTTAAAATATGTTATTAGCGTACGGGAATTCGTGGAGTGAATGATCCGAATAGTAGTGTGACGTGCATATTTCGTTGTGCACGCCGCACATGTTATTGTGGAGAAGTACTCAAGGTTATTCTACTGAGCCCGCCCAGTGCGGTGGACTGCGCTGGACTCTATGAGACCAGTGCTGTGGGCCAGTACACTGCCGCATCAGAAGGGAACGGCACTGCACGGCTGGGTTGCCGGGGCCCGTGGGTTTGAAGAGCTGCGCGGTGGGCCTGGCTGCAGGACTCTGCATCAGGTCTTGCAAAAGTGATAGAATGTCACGTCCAATGACTAAGAACAACGACAGTGATTAAGTTAATTTGTATTTATTTTACCATCCTACAAATATCAATTTATGAATGAACTCAAAATTACAAAATTACGAAACATATGGAACTGTGACGTCCCGTTTGAGTCGACGAGCGTGATCTTCACGAGTCAATTTCGCAACAGCGCGCTCCATCTACGCTGTACTGCAATTTAAGGTCGGAACGCTCTTATATACAGTGTCGTAGTAACTTAAGGGCGGTTTGAGGATCAAATATAGTTTCATCGGAGACGTTTATGCCTAGGTAACTTGTTGATTCACCACGGGCTTGTGTTCTTATTTCTTATTGATTTATACTGTGGCTTTCATCTTTCCC